>NC_140827.1:3907500-4312500 GCF_050613455.1 Vespa mandarinia | reverse complement strand
CGTGATCTCTTTGGTGGTAAAGCCGGAGGAAGACTAGAATTATTTGTTATTTCCGTAATGCTTGGAGTCATAGATATAGAAACGCTATGAAAAGAAAAATATTTTGTGAATTATGATTATTGTACATAAGGATATCATAAGTGATGTTGAATATTTATAAGTGATTTACCTTGTGGTGTCATGCAAGTTAGTTACCGTATGAGCCATAAAAGAACAAGATTGAGTCGTAGTGAGTGCCATTTCATGTTGCTGCCATTCTGCTTGCATGGAATTGTAAGCTGCTACAGAATGACGAGTTCCAAGGCCAGAAATGAAGTCGTTGTTGCTGTGAGAGCAATTTCCAAACATCTCCATGTATGCCATAACTGTAATAAGTATAACAATAAATTACAAAATCCATCAAAAATGAGTTTAAATTTTGAGCGCGCGCGTGTGTGTGTAAAAATTACGATTACGAATCTTGAATGAAAGTTACATTATTTTTTATAATACATAATATGACTGGTTGGTTGACGCAAGCATGATATTTTTTGCTGCAAAAAGATATCAAAGCATACTGTGTATGAATTGAGTAAAGACACTGATGCAAAAGCAAACACTTGTATAATATCAGTATCGTTTGTGTAAAGACGCGTACGAGAAGAGATCAAACTCACTGGAGTAAATTGAACATTTCCACGATATCTCTCTTTTATTATTTACATAATAATTAAATATATCCATATTTTTATATAATTTATATTACACCCGTGAGATGAGTCAAATCGTAAGCTGTAATTAAGGCCGAGAATAAAATAATTCTATTTAAATATAAAATAGAGAATGATAGAGATCATTGTATGTTTGGCAGTATATAAAAATGAAGCTAACAATATAAAATGCCATGCCAAAATAAGCCCGGATCTTAATTCATGTACATACATAATCGTGGAAAATGAAAGACTTTCGTTTTGGCGTGAAAGTGTTTGCTAAGTGTAGTCGATTAATGTGGGCGGCATCCCACTTACCAGAATATGCCACTGATTGGAACACTGGGGATACAAAACATTGCATCAGTTTTTTTTTCTTTTTTTTCTTTTTCTTTTTTTTTCCCGCTATGGGACTAAGAATATCTACAAATTTATATTTTGATATCATTTAAGGTACTTTCACAAGTCGTCACTTCTTTAACTCTCTGTCAAAGTTTTTTTTTCTTTTTTTTTTTCTTTTCTTTTTTTTAATATCACAAGAGCTTAAACACATTAATTTAAGTAACGAAGCTCCAACGATGTTGCAAGTGCAAAGCTTAAACGCTATTATATCGTCGTTTTTCACATTTCTTAATGTCTTATATTGAATTTTTAAGTAACTTACTATGTTTTTTTTTCAGCGGAAGAGGTGGTGGTTTATTGGTATCCGAGCTATCGCCGTTACTGGTATGCAAACTGCAAGTAGACAAATGTTCATTTTCAGGTACATTGTCGTATTGCGAAGGTTGACGTTCTCTTCTCCGTTTAGATCGTTTTTCTGGTAATGCAGGTGGTATTCCATTAGCATCGGATATATTAATTGATTCCATTTCCTACGTATAATAGAAATAACATTTGTATAGAAATGTCTATTGTTAAGTTTATCAATGATGCGTATACTCTTACTCACATTTTTCAATTTTTCTAACATAACGGCGTCGCCACTTCCCGTTATATTCATATTATCCGTGGTACTTTTAGAGCTGCTCATTGTTTTTTGCATGAAAACAGAACCATTGCTATCAGATGTAAACTTTTGTTGATAAAGAGATTGTTGTTGGGTACTAAACGTTTGGGAACTATAACTGATACTGCTTTGTTGCGATGATCTTTTTGAAGTTGTACTAGAAGCAGTCGTGTAACTTTGAGAAGAACTTCTTTGAGAATGCATCGACACAAAACCGGATTCATGTGTTTGGGTTGAAAATCTTTCTATTTTTCCATCAATACCTGAAACACAATGATTCGAGGAATACAGTTGAATGTTGTATGATTTTATAATGGTTATTTCTTCTAACGGAGTTACACGATGTTAGTATTCCTTTTTATCCTTAAATGAAACGTTTGATCTCGTGGATTGATTAAGAAGAAAAAAATAAAATGATAGAACTGTTTCATCGATAATGAATCGAACGAATACAATTTTTTTTTTTCTTTTTTATACAAACATTAATTATCGACACACGTCTCACATGCATGTAATTATATTCTACACACCGGTGAACGGATTAAGAATTTCTTGGGGTGTTTGTTGTCCTAGTAACATAGTACTTGGTATACTGCTTTCAGAACTATCCCAACAAGCACAATTAGAGGTCCCATTAACTTGCATACCTAAGGTACCAGAGCGTATCGTCGAGTTACGAGATTATTCTTGATAATTTTCCACCAGCAAAAAATATCCTCTTAACGTTTATGGTCGATAAAAATTAAAGAAATGATACAAAAAATTAAATGATGATAATAATCTTTCATTATGACTTACTTTTAATGGTAGCTATAAGACTGAGATCCATACTATCATTGAGAGACTCATCGTTTGGTCCCATGATCGCTCGAATTTCATCCTCGTCACGCGAATGATTTAAAGCAGAATCCAAACTACCAGCTGATGCACTTAAAATAGAAGAAGAGTCTTCCGGTGATCGACTACGCAAGGAAACTCTATCGAGACTAGATGCTAAGAAACTCTCAGACTCGTCGAGCAATTGTTGAGTTCTGGTTCTTCTTTTCGGTGGTAAAGGTGGTGGTGTACCTGACGAACTGTTTTCTTCGGAGAAGCATACGTTCGTTCTACAATCATTATTTTCGTAATGTTAAAAGTCAATAATTTGTATTTAATCATGACGTGGACAACATTGATCTAGTTTACCTATCAGGAAGAGGAGGTTTTGGTGGTGGACTCGAATCCCTTAAAATAGATTCAGAACTATGCGAACTTCGAACAAGACTATTGTTGGCAGCGGTCTGTTCTAAGATCTCTCTTTCCCTTGGTGTTAAAGGTATATCCGGCAGCGAGTTCCTCTGAGGAGCAAGTTCCAATCCATAACCCGATGCACTGAATCAATATTTACCAATGACAAATCTCTACCATCGATAAAAGGAAAGATTTAACAACAAAAACAACAACAACAACTACATCCTACCGATTGTTAATCGTAATGCTAACAGGTTTCTGTCGGTTAGAAATCTTCTCATGAGCAAGGGAAACCAAATTCTTAACTGCTTCTTCGACCAAACCGATAATATGGGTAACATTTTCGGTATCCAAAGCAGAAGATTGATCGCCGTGTAACAAGACATCGTCGCAAAGTTTCAATAACTGAGCGAGTGCTTGATAAACTTGATTGGTTGCGGATCCTAGCGTGGAACTGTGAAAAAAAAGGAGAATGTAAGTTAATTATAGACAAAATTCTCAACAATGAAAAAAAAATATATATATATATTTACCTATTTTCATAGAGAAGATAGGACTTGAGTACCGTGTGTATGGTAGTAACAGTGTCGAGAACCACTGTCCCATTACCTGGCAACATTTCCAATTTCTTTTTCGAGACAACATCCCGAAAATGCAGAAGAGCAAGCTGTACTTGTCTCACGTGGACATGCAAGTCTCGTAAAGGATTTTTTTCAAGACCAGCTGTATTATTACTATCCTTTCCTGACGATGACGACGATGTTCCACCTGTTCCAAGTCCAATTCCAGCAACTCCATTTTTATCACGCGGTGCTCGTGGCGACGAAGGTGAACTTGCTCGGCCGGCTCCTCCTACGACGCTCTCTGCGCCGCCTGCCCCTGTACCACCGCTACCCGGAGAACGCATGTGTGAAAGCTTCTCCAAAAAGTCCTCCTTAAAGGAGCGTGCTCGACGCGCGAGCTTACCGCCGCGCGCCTTTCCGTTTGAACGTTCCTCGTTGCTTTCTGTAATTTTATTTTTTTCTTTTTTAATTTATAGTTGTATAACAAAAGCCACCTTACTCTCTATTTCTCTGTATGTGTATCCGAAATAATTGTAAAGTTCTCATACCATTTTCAATGAATGCGCATCCTTTGTTTTTTCCTACTCTTTCAATAAAATTTACAATTCTTTTTTTGTATTTGATTTATGTTATTTGTCACTGATTAGTATAGTACACTATGGGTTTATATATATATATATATATATATATATATATATATATTGCGTTGTTAGTATTGTAACTATTATAATCAAGTTAGTAGTATCATTTACAAATGAAGCTTTGAAAAAATTAATTAATTAAGAAGTATGTCCTTTTTTTTATGGGTTATAAAAGATTGTTCTTTCTAATTCTTAGAAATGTTTACTCCAATCAGATAAAAAGTTTTACAAATAATTTCTTTTTATAGCGAATAATGGAACAAAGAAATGAAGAAAGAATGAAAACATCGTTGTATCTACGAGGAGGCTTTCGAAATAGCTTAAACACCGAAAGAGGATTATTCCAAGATGGTGCCTTCGGACAAGGAACTAAATTTAGTGTCGGAAGGCTGGAAGGAGCGACGAAAATACGATGAAATACTATGAAATACCAGAATGAAGAGAACATTCGAGTATACTTATAATATCTATTAGCATACTCAATTTCAACGATATTAAAAAAACGTATATTTTACTTTTAATCTTAACTAATTTCAATTGAAAAACCATGGTAATATCTTTTATATATATATATATATATATATAAACAATTTTTTCCTATTTGTTCGACATTAAATTATATGTTCATTTTGATTGGTATAAAAAATATGAAATATTTATGAAGATAATCTTTCACAAAGAAAGAATTAAAACGGTAGAAAAGGAACGAATGGAAAGTTTAAAGTATAACTTTAAGAATCTGAGTCATCGTCAAAGATGATGCAGTAATCACGTCACGTTCAAAAAGGAATGCGAATAAACGATATCGATCCTTGAGAACTATGAATTTCATTAATATTAAATCAAAAATATATTCCAAAATACCTCAAAATCAAACAAAAATGTCTAATTAATATCATTCCAATTATTACTTTAAATTGAAATAATAGATTAATAAGATGAGAAAATTAGCGGGAAAAAGCCCGCCATTTTTCAAATCATTTTCTTTTCTTTTCCTTTTTTAATCAAAGAAGTTTGTGATATAAAAATTACGTCACTAAGTACCACTCACTTGAAGAAGAGAAAACCACAAATTTTCTTGTTTATGAGTAAACAGATAGATGATGAGGAAAAAAAAATATATATATATGTATGTATGTATATATATATATATATATGTCACGTGATTCAGGAGGGAAATACAAGACAAGAAACGTCCGGATAGTAAGGCGTGTGCGCATCGACTGCTTAACTAACTTGGCTCATCGGCCCCCGTCGGTTGTATCCCTTCACCCCACCCACAAACCGTCGTCACAAGCAATATAGTCCCTCACTTTCTCTCTCTCTTTTACGTGTCAGCGTCTATATGTTTCTTTCTTTCTTTCTTTCTTTCTTTATTTCTTCTTCGCACATCCATGTCATCAACACATACACCACGCCTATTTTGCGTCTGTCATCCGATGCTTTTAAAGTGTGACGATAGTTCGGTTAAGGTTAAATACAAGACGCATTTGATATTCGAAGATAACGCATTGTATTTCTAAAGTGTCTATCATTTTTAACATTTACGATAATAACATTTGTTTCTTTTTTTTTACTTTTACTTATTACTTGTAAAGTGGTTTTGACATCGTTCATTTTTATTGTGATATTACAACTTCATTTTTTGTTTTGACTCATGTGGTTAAAGAATTATAAAACAAAAAATATCAATTTATAATGTTAACATGGATATGTGTAACTATTTAATTCCAAATATATCTCTCACATAATTCATTCAAGATCGTTAACATTCTTTTATCATTTATTGCAATATTATAACATTAATTATTATTTTGATTTCGTTTATCTAATCATTCATACTTTTGATAGTAACTTTTTAGTATAACCTTAATTATAGAAAACTTGTGCAAACAAAAAAGTATATATTTTAAGGAGTTAAATTATCGATTACCTTGCGTACTGCAGATCGAAAGCGAATCAGAGAAATCGTTATTGAGATCGGTCACGGCCAACAACAAAGGTACAGACGTATTCTTGAACGATCTTGATTTCGTCGAGGATTTCTTTTGTACGAAATAAGTTCGTACACGTCGTCTGAAGATTGGCGAATCAAGAAAAGATTCGTCATATTGTGGCATATCTGATCGCGAATCAATTTCTTTTTATTTAATAATATCGAAGAAATGTAATGTCAAGTAAAAATATGACGTAATCATGATGTCGCCATCTTCCAAACCAACTATTATTTTCGATTAATCGAAAGGAAAAGAGAAAATATATGCTCAAAATAATCTCCGATATTACCAACATTTTCATAATCTTTCAAAAACATAACGATAAACTTTACAATATTTTTCTTGTTATTTCTTATTATTTATTCGTTAATGACCGTATATATGTCTACTCTCTAAGGGTCATACATAACATTATCTTAATTTTCAAGTAAATTTTCAAATTCGCACTATTACTCGATGATTTAAGAATGATAAGAGAGATCAAATTAAAAGGAAAATAAGGAAAAGAAGAAGATCGAATTAAAAGGAAAATATCAGACACTAATTGAAAAGAAGCAGGTCGATTTATAAATCAATATTAAACTTGTCGAACCGACGACGATGTACCGACTACGTGTGGAGATTGGGGACTGTTAATATCTCTGACTTTGGCCGGGAATAAAGCTTTGTCTATTTTAGCGGGTCAACCAACGAGAGTGAGCGAGCGAGCGAGCGAGCGAGCGAGAGAGAGAGAGAGAGAGAGAGAGAGAGAGAGAGAGAGAGAGAGAGAGAGAGAGAGAGCGAGAGAGAGAGAAAGAGAGAGAGAGAGAGAGAGATGAGAAAAGTGTGTGCGATAAGGTGGGGGTGTTGCGAGGGGCAGAAGCAACAGCAGCAGCAGCAACAGTAAGCTCGAGGAGGGTTGGGGAAAGAGGTTAACATACCCACTTGTTTCTTCCTTTTCATTAAATAAGAAAAAAGAAGGAACGAGAATGATCAAGGTGACTGAGAAAAAGATTAAGAATCTTCGAATGATTTATTCGTTGATCGAGAGATGAATCCAAGAAATGTATTTTAGGAAACTTGGGAAAAAATTAACTTAACCTATAAATACAAAAAAAAATACGACGGGTCAATTTATTCGTATGAATTTCGTCAAAAACGATTTATTTATGGATCGATGGATGAATCATTAAAAAATTTATTTTCAAGAAAAAAGTTGACCTGACTCCTACATAAAAAGTAAAATATATATATATATATACATATATATATAAAATAACATGACAGGTCAAATTATCCGTACGAATCGATCTAAATCCGTCCCTAAAGGTAAGAAGATGTAACAATGAGGTGTAATAAAAGTTAGTAGGTTATCAAACATTTGATCGAACATCTCTTTCTCACGCATACATACATGAAATCTCTCGTAAATCAAAGCGCATATCAGTTTTGATAAGCTACATCTGTTAAAGTTCTTCGTTCGTGAATTAAACCTCCTATCCGCCGATAAAGTCTCTTATTCATCATTGGTAAAAAAGAAAGGGGAAGAAAAGCAGAAAAAAGGTACGTAAAGAAAATACTAATCAAGGATGATCCATCTTGAAACCTATGTAACAAGTATCAGCCATGATTGCGAATATAATTCAAGATGTTTAAAAGAATATGGTCAATAATAAATTAGCTTGTAACCAAAGAACATATGTTTTTGACGTTTGAACAGAAAGAAGAGCGTTCTTAAATAATAATCTTAAAGCCCTTTTAAAATTCATTGTTTGAAGGAAGATCGAAAAGGGTGATTATAGATAAAGCGAATAGTGGTTTAGTTTATAAGGGCGTTACCATTTCAATCTGAAAAGAATTTTGGATTACGATCGAGAGAAGCAAAGTTATCCTTTAACGTAGAGTCTTCGATGTTAAGTAAATGGGGATGCGAGGGAACTTGGGGGGAGGTGAAGGAGGGTTGCGCCGTCTTCGTCTGTCAAAAGATACATACGCGAGTTTCGCACGTAAGAGAAGGTAAAAAGTTGATCGAAGTGAGCTTACCTCCATGCTTGTCAGATTTTGGTGTGGAAGCCATCATAGTCGACCGTTCATTCGTATTTAAACGATATCACAGAGTCTCAACATTTTTGCAAACAGCCGCGTCGTGAGTTACGAAGCAGTGGCTGCCGCACTGTTTTCAGTCTGATATAAATCCGACTTGCACCGCTACATCTTCGTTCGTCGGCCATTTTTCAAGAGGCTCCAGGGGTAATAAACGCCATCTGCTGACGAATAATGATAAACTACGCCGACAAGATGGCCGACACAGTGTTCATCGCGGCGTACTGATCAGTGAACGTATTACTTTGAATCCTTCTACGTTTCTTACCGTGATAACGTGAGCTTATAAAAATTCTGAGGTACGAATCGTTTGCGATCAACTTCGCTCGTTTACAATCGTATAATATTTGTCTCGATAACTATTACGTATACGTTGTGTAGATCTTGAACCTGTCGTTCGACGCATCGACCGTCAAAGACGCCGCTCGCGAAAAGCTTGCGATGATAGGGCGGTGGCGCGATCGTCGTACATTCTTGCAAACAAGTTTTAACCGTGCTGTACCATAGTGCGTACACTCCAAATAGAAAATTCAAAGTTCTCTTTCGGACTTCTCTTATATACGGAAAGATATACGGCGGAAAAGAGCGCGTCATTCGAACGCGTAAAGAGTAACCGATTGGATTATTTCGAAGATGGGGAATATTGGACTGCAACAACATTACGAGACTGCCAAGAAGACGGGAGCACTGAGATTGTCGCAAAAGAAATTGGACGAATTTCCATCGAATCTACGTACATTGGCACATCTTTTACGTAACTTGGATATTTCGGAGAATAAATTTACTAGATTACCCGACGAGATCGGCGAGTTTACCTTGTTGAAACAAATCAATTTGAGTCGTAACAGGCTTACAACATTACCAGAGATCATTGGTCTTTTGTCGAAATTAGAATGTTTCAATGGAAGTTCGAATTACATAGAAAAGATACCGCGTTCCTTTTCAAAATTATCCCATTTGAAACAAGTCAATCTTTCTGACAATCGCATTATCGAATTCCCTTTAATGTTTTGCGATTTGAAACATCTCGACGTATTGGATCTGTCGAAGAATAAATTAACGATAATACCGGATGCTGCTTCCTTACTTTCGGTAACCGAATTAAATCTCAATCAAAATCAAATTTCTATTATATCGGATAGAATCGCCGAATGTTCGCGACTGAAAACTTTACGTCTAGAAGAAAACTGTTTACAATTGAACGCCATACCAACCAGGATATTGAAAGAGTCTAAAATATCGATGTTAGCGTTGACAGGGAATCTCTTCGAGATGAAACAATTCGCTGACGTTGAAGGATACGACGATTATATGGAGAGATATACAGCGGTGAAAAAGAAAATGTTTTAAACTCATCAAGATTACGAACACATCTCGTTGTCACATTAGAATTAATAGTAAACGCACATACAGTTTCTCACGTACTTTTTCGATTCTATCCCTCCTCCTCTACGTCGTCAAATTTATCATCGTGTATATTCTTTAACGACTTTGTATATATATACACACACACACACACACATATATATATATATTTGTACCTATTTCGTGCAAATTTTATGAAAAATAAATTATATCTTATATATTTATTTTTAATATGACCTAATGTATTATTAAACTATCCTTTACATGCGACGTATATTTCGTGTAAATCTTAATGAAATATTTGTTTGAGGTTTTCTACAATTATAGACATTATTTTTAATACTATTTTTCGAAAGTTATGGTTGAAGAAAATAATATCAAGAAAAATTCATTGAATACGTTATGGACGTGACTGTACCTCGATGTAGAGAGAATATACTGACTAATTTATAAAACAACTATGTATAAAAATTTATATGAAACTTTTGCAAATTTTCATATTGAAAATTAATATAATTCATAGATGATAATTATCGTATTAATTTTCACTCGTAATCGATAACTTTTTTAATTGTTTATATTATATCTGCATCGTGATACGATTACGAACAGCGATCAATCCTGTAGTCTGAACATTTTGGGCCCTGTTCTTTATAGGAGAAAAATGAAGTATTACAAGTACATATGCATATATATATTTTATATAAATATTTAAAAGATTATTTATTCAGTTTCAACGTTTGTGAAAAGTATTAGACAAAATATTTGGTTATAAATGAATACTTAAAAAATTTCTAATTAGAAATGTAGAAAAAAGTCATGATTAGTAAAAAAATAAAAATGGTGGAGGGTAGACATTTTAAAGGACACGATCCTATGACGTCCATGTCAACGCCGGTAGTGCATGCTTGACTAACGTAGTGTTTCAAGCAAGTGTTTCTTCCAAGATGGCGAACGTAGTTCGTTCGAATTTTCAAGTAACACAATGAAAAGGTATACCGAGCCTTATTCTCGGTTGTGATGTATTTCATCGAGGAAAATTCGTGTTGGTGATCCGACGTCCTCGGACGTCGCGCGTTGTCGCGCGTGACTCGCGTGGAAGTGATTACGGGCCGCCTGTGCGTGCCGCTCGTGCGTGCCGCCCGTGCGTGTCTCGTCGTTCATTTGCCACGAAAGAAGATAGAAGAAAAAAGAAAGGAAGGGAATAAATAAATAAAGAAATAAATCAACGACGGGAAAGAGTTGAGAACAACAACGTTGAAGCAACGATAAAAACAAAAAACAAAAAAGACAAGATTTACATAAAAAATTGCAAGAGGAAGAAGGGGGGAAGAAAATTAAAAAAAATATACATATAATAAAAAGAAAAAGTGAAAAGGGTGGTAGAAAGGAAGGAAGGAAGGAAGGAAGGAAGGAAGGAAGGAAGTAAAAGAACCGTAAAAAGAGGAAGCAAAGGAGAAATTGAAAAAAGACATAGATAGATAGATAGATGGACGGATAGATAGTGTGAGAGAGGGAGAGGGAGAGAGAGAGAGAAAGAGAGAAAGAAAAAAATAAAGGAAGAAAGAAAGAAATATAAAAAAAAGGAAGAAAGGGAGAGAAGATAGAGAGGTTGGCTTTTTTATTCGCAGCAACGCGTGAGTACGCGTCGCCGTCTTTCGACGGGGGCGGATTGACCGTCTCTGTCGTTGCTGCTTTTGCTTCTGCTCCGCCTCCTGCTGCTGCTCTTGTATCGTATCGTATCGTATCGTATCGTATCGTATCGTATCGTATCGTATCGTATCGTATCGTATCGTCTTGTCTCGTCTCGTCTCTTCTCGTCTCGTCTCGTCTCGTCTCGTCTCGTCTCGTCTCATCTCGTCTCATCTCGTCTCGTCCCGTCTCGTCTCGTCTCGTCTAGTCTCGTCTGGTGTTTTATCGTTAACTTGAACGAGTCTCTCTATGACCGAACACATTTGCAAATACCTGACGCAAATTCGAAAATGAGGCAGGAACATTGCAAGTGATTTCTACCAGAGGAAAGCCCCGAGGTACGAAGATCCCCGTGCAGAATGGTGTGTGCAAATTCTTTTCGAGTATCGAAAACGTAACCTATTTGTTCTTTTCTTTTTCTTTCTCGTCATCTTTCTTTTTTTTTTCTTTTTCATCAGACCCACAAATCTTTTTTTTTTCTTTTTTTTTTTCATTTATTTATTTATTTATTTATTTATTTCTTTTTTTATCTGGGAAAATCACTTTAATTTTCCGTCCTTTACTTTTTCCCTTTCCCTTCTTTTTTCTCTCACTTTTTCTCTAATTTTTTAGATCAATTTTCCCATGTGTCATATTCCCTCCTTTTTTTTTTTTTTCTTTTATTTTTTTTCCAAATTTTATTGTCTCTTCGTTCCATTTCTTCGTACCAAGGCATTTAATTTGATAATAATGATATTATTTATTACTTATGCGAAGGTAAAAAGAGGTATTTTATAAAGAGAATGTACCTTTTGTTTTGTAAAAGCTACTATTAATGAGATCTTGTACTTTATCAATAGGCCATTGTTCTTCTAATTGTTCCTAAAAATAGTTTCTTATAACGGTTTGTTGTTTTAGAAATAAAATAGAAAATGTCAGAACTTGAGGAAAGTCTGGCAGCGCCGGATAGTACAACGAGAGAACAGCGTTTGGGTTTCTCTCATGGAGACGACGTATTGCTCCAGCATAAGGATGGAAAATATTACTTGGGCACTGTCGTGGAGGTATCAGTATTGCTAATCCATTAGAATTGCTTTGACAAATATTTGTAATATTTTTTTACATTATGCTTAGGTGGATTTGGCTAGAGAGAGATGTCTTGTCAAATTTATGGACAATACATCCTCTTGGTCGTCAGTTAAAGAGCTGACAAAATTAGCTATGCCCGATTCAGATGTTATGTGCGTTCTCTGTAAGAAATCCGAGCCTAAGACCGATAATGACATTGTTGTGTGTGATAAATGTGGACGTGGCTACCATCAACTTTGTCATCAGGTGATATATATATATATTAATTTATAATAATATATATATTAATTTAGAATATATATATATATATATATATATATATATATATATATATATATTCTAAATTATACAACTTCTCTTTGATTATTATTTCTAACGCCGTCTTATATTTTTAGCCTCAAGTATCAAAAGAAGAAACAAGAAGCGATACGAATTGGATGTGTAAACGATGTATGGATAATCAGACGAGAAATCGTGAATCTGGAGAGATTAAGAAATGTATGGTTAAAGTAAATATTAGGAAAGTTTGTAGCGGTAGAGATCAACCTCAACCACCTCCGGATGATATGACAAAATTACCATATGACGTTAGTATATTGCAGGCAACAAAATCTTATCCATAGATAGGTTTCTCATATAGATTGCTATTAACTGATAATGTATTGTAGCCTGATATGTTGAGTTGGGACGTACACCATCGAGTGAATGCAGAACAAATTTATTGTTATTGTGGTCTAAATGGAGAATGGTACACGCAAATGTTGCAGTGTGCTCGTTGTAAACAATGGTTCCATGAAAAGTGTGTTAGTTGCTTAAGGTATCCTCTCTACAGCGGAGATAGGTAAGATATTTGGATGAAATTAAAAGTGATTCTTTACTTTCTGACATTATTTATTTTTCTTTTTTTTTTCTTTTTTTTTTCACATTTCAGATTCTATGTTTTTGTTTGTTCGACGTGCAATTATGGGAAAGAATTCGTACGACGTTTGGAATTGAAATGGGTCGATTTAGTGCACCTGATGTTGTACAACCTGACTGTTTACAATGCAAAAAAGTATTATGATTTAGATACGGTTATTATACCTTATGCCAATGACAATTGGAATTCTTTGCAACTTCCACCACGTGTAAGAAACTTATTAAATTCATTTCTATATTTTTAATAATTGTTAATAAATGCATAGTCTAACTTAGAATTATTTTCTAGATTCGAGATGTCAGCGTTCAAGTACGACGAGAATCAATACTAGCTATATTAACAAATAATAGGAATAGATTCAAGTGCGGAAGAGAAATTAAAAAACGTACCACAATATGGGGTCTTAGAGTTAGATTACCACCGCCATGTCCTATCGTTAATCTTCCAGCGTCTGGAATAATAGATGATTCAGTGTTACGTAGATGCTGGGGTGCTAATAAAAGACTACAATATTTATCTCCGTCAGCAGGGTTAGCATAATTTTTAATCTTTTCTAATATTTATAACACTCTATTGAATATCTAAGTGAAACTATCATATATTTATAGATGTATGCCAGAAAGTACAAAACAGTTAAGCGTACTGAAGGAAAGTTCACCAGAAAATTTGGAGATACCTGTTAATCCGTCAGACGTGGTCATGAGAGGAACAATTTATCAAAATTCTGAAGCAGAACAGAGTTCGTGTCCAAGTCCAAGTCCTCCTTCTCAATCCACGCAGTCTTTGAGAGAACGGTATTATTGATATATAAGAATATGTAAGAATATAAAAAACAGATTGAATATATACATATATATATATGTATATATTGACTTTTTACAGATACAGTGGAGGTGGTTTTGTAAAAAAAACTTTCCCATTTCCAAAGTTAAGTTTACAAAGAAGAAGAAGATTAATGGTATTGGGTAGTTCTCGAGAAAGGATGTTACGTAAACATAAAAAAAGGGAGAAAGGTTGTGGAGATGGTTCATTAGGAAAATCGCAAGGTGTTAGGGAGGCCAGATATAGAAAAGCTAGGAAGCTATTAAAAAATGCCATTGCTAAGGTATCGCATGATTATACAATGTTAATAATGAATTGTATAAATTATCTTGTAGTATTCATAGTTATTACAATCTTGTTTTCTTTTTGTTTTCTTTTTTCCTTTCTCTCTCTCTCTCTCTCTCTCTCTGTCTCTCTCTCTCTCTCTCTCTCTCTCTCTCTCTCTCTCTCTCTCTCTCTCTCTCTCTCTCTCTCTCTCTCTCTCTCTCTCTCTCTCTCTCTCTCTCTCTCTCTCTCTCTCTCTCTCTCTCTTTCTCTCTATCTCTCTCTCTCTCTATTTAGAGCAAATCTAGAAATTCGGAACAATCGGATTTACCACCAACACCCCCGACTTCTGTATCTGGTCCGCCAACACCACCGGCTACCACTTCGGGTATGTCGGAATTATCTGTACCCAGTTCAATGGAATTAATGCACCCTCTGCCACCATCGACACCAGCAGATACAAGTGGCGATGAAACAAGCTCAAGAGGAACATTAGATTCTTTCATTCCACCACCAAAAGATTTTGAAGGGAAAAACAATCCCTTTCGAAATCTCAGCGATTTATTGGGTACACCTTGCAGTCTTAATCAGGCAAGCTCCAGTACACCTTTACCTTATAATCAATGTCCCATTACATTGCCTCTTCCATTGACACCCGTGATAGCACAACCACCAGTAGTACGTCCAACAAAACGTCAATTATCAGAAAAAGACATTATCATAGACAGAAATGGACAAGTGAAACGAAAAAGACAACATCGACGTGGTAGACCATCTCAACAGCAACAACAACTTCAACAACAATTTCAACATACAGCTAGTAAAACCGCTACGATTTTGCCAGCACGATATAACGAAGTTAAAAATGAATTTGTGAGAAATTTAAGGAGTTCGTTCAATGGTGGTGGTGGTGGTGGTGGTGGTGGTGGTGGTGGTGGTGGTGGTGGTAATGGTGGTGGTGGTGGTGGTGGTGGTGGTGGTGGTGGTGGTGGTGGTGGTGGTGGTGGTGGTGCTTCAAGCAGTGCCAGTAGTCAAATTGGAAATTGTGTAGATTATGCCTTAAATGGAAGAAGATTACGACAACGACAAAGCAGTGAAAAATTACCACCACCGGATCCACAGCCACAAAAGAAGTGTAATACAACCTCCTCTCCTAAATGTTCACCCATGAAGCAAAGTACTCCTGACATATCTTTGGATGATCTTAAGTCATCGGTGAATATTTACTTCGGAGCTGCCAACAGGATAGCAGCAGGTGAGAAGTTTGTGATCAAGGCGAAAAGGGTAGGACCTAATGGTCAAACGCAGTATCTCATAGAATGGGAAAGTCTTAACACTTAACGGTAAAAATGTCATTTACATCATGGTCAGGTAATAATGCTCGACCAAATAATATTGAGTAGAGAACAACTGTTATCTGACAATCTGGATACTTAGGATGAGAATATCGTAACGAATCGATTTGTGTTACTCACTGCCATTCGTTAAATACATTTATCTATAATGAGTATGTCTATTAATTGGTTCATGATGTTTGATTGTTCTTATAAGTATATATTATTAGAATTTAGATTTTTTAAGCATACAGTATAGATTAATGAAACTTATCATTTAGACTACAATTATCAAAAAGAAGAAAAAAAAGAAAAGAAAATAAGCCATCATTGCTGGTCAATGAATTGAAGTTTTCTAGAAATTTAAAAGTTGGGCCTATCATCTCTCTTGATTTTCTTTTGCGCAGCACTGAAATAATAATATTTGATTCCATAATAAAATTATACCGTCCAAATTTATTATCCAAGCAAATGTTAGGTCATTAAAGTTGAATAAAAACGTTTAAAAGATTATTACATAAAAATAAATTGGAAGATATACCAAGAACTTATAAGAAGAATCAAATATGCATATACCAATTATATCTTGTAAATAATGTAGTATAGTAGTCTAACATTAAAAAATCAATAAACGTGGGTCATGTGAAAAGCAAATGAAGTCACGTAGGCTCTGTCTTTTTTGGAGAGCAAATTGATTGTCTCTCATCAAAATTATAGGGCAAAAACCATAGTTATGATAAAGATAATCGTGAATCGATGCAGATGGTTGTTCCTGTCATTTGAGCTATCGTAATAGTACATGTTAGTAGTGTGTAGTACAGAATAAGATGAAGCAGACATACTGCGAAAGATTATTTTTTAATACAATCATAAGACATACGATCTTCAATTTCTGCAACTTTACCATCATTTAAGTCATTGATTCATACAAAATATACGAACACGAAAAGTCTAACAAATTATATTGGTATTTTACAATAGTAATAATATTACGATAAAATGAATTTATTTTTATTACGCCGAACCTTCGAGACCGTATTTGGATAGTTTAATTACGATCATATAGATGTCCATTTCTAAACTTATAATGACTTAAGATGCTGAAGATGCAGAATAAATTATTGCTCCCTATTATGCAAAACTAAAAAAGAAAGCACATGCTTGTTTCATACCACGTGTAAGTAAAAGAACAATTACAATTAATCTCCTCCTAGATGTTCGAACAACCTACTCTGCGGAAGTATAATAGACAATTGACTAATTTATCTTCGTTGACTTTTCACACGATATAAAATAAAACCGTATATAAGATTCTTTAAGGTGCCGGATGTTTCATAATTTGATATGTTTTAGAATCCGTATTGCACGGTGTCTGTGATCTGAGCAATGCTAATCGGACAAAGTATCCGATGAAAGCCAATCATAAATATTGGTAATGACTTAATTATTATGAGATTATATCCTAATTTAAAGAAAAAGGGTCACATATTTAACGTACAATTTTGCAAGACATCATCAATCGCTCATACAAATTTTACGTAAGAAAATTTTCACAAATTTGGACTATGTATTTATCTAATCGCAGATTTTTGTTTTTTAATTTAATTTAATTTTTATTATAAATATGATATTTCTCATATTTATGCAAGCATTCCTATTTTATTATGATACGTAATGTGGTAAATAATCTACATAAAAATATTTAAACAAGTTGCAGTAGGGATTTATACTGTGATGGAATATATAATTAAAACAGCCGAAATGAAAAGAACAAGAAAAACAAACAAACAAACGAACAATTTATTAACAATAGTATCAGATTCTACAGATACCATCTTCGTCGTCATCTTAAAAGCGATTAACTTTAGACTGGTTTTACAACTTTAAAGTTATATTATATTAGACATTGAAAGAATCTTCATACGCAAATGTTGCGAACGATTTATTATCTCAATCGCTTACATCTAAAGATTTTTTTTTACATCTAAATGTTTTCTTAATGCGATTGTGAATTTATTGTATAGCATTGGGATTGCAATTTTCTTTGCACTTTGGCCTACATAGAGAGGCTCATAATTGTATTAACAGAAATGATATTGTTTATTTCAATATGTCAGTGGTATATTTTTGATCTGATTTGATTTGTCGATTTTTCCAAATTATACTCTCCCCCCCCCCCCCCCCTCCTACAAATCCTTTTATCAATTTATTATACAAACCAATGAATTTCAACTAAAATTATCACTGACGTATCGAAATCTACAAGTATTTTCTTTTTTTTTTTTCTTTTTTTATTAGGAAATGATTTAAGTCACACATATATTATGTTTATCACTTTAATATATGTAATCATATTGATTTGTTGCTGTTCTATTATCATCGTGTCGCATTCAATTGTTATATTATCATAATATTTAGAGTATCGAAATTTTGCCTAGATTAAAAAAAAAAAGGAAAAGTTAATCTCCAAACGTGATCTATGTAATATTTACATAAATTATGTTTTTTAAGTATACTTTTCTTTTAACATACGTAAAAATATGATATACAACAATATTAAATATTGTTTCTCATCCCTAGAAATATATATATATATACATATATATATATATATATATATATATATATGTGTGTGTGTATACCATATATATATAGATAACGTTGGACGGATATAAAGAATGGACACTGCCAAACGCTAATAAGTTATTTTTCTGAATAACAATATATATAACGATATTATATATTACATATTTTATGTCGGCAAATATTAAGACAATTTCTTTTTTATTCATCTCTTTTTTATTTCATTATTATTATTTTTTTTTCTTTTTCTATTCGCTTTATACATTTGCAAGAAAAATAAAAAAAAAATAAAATCTCGAATGCAATATGGAGGAAAAAAGATTGATCTTAACAAAAAAAGAAAAAACAAAGGAACATACGTCACAACGAATAATTAATAAATTAGTTATTAATTATAGATTTTTTCTCCCTTTTTTTTTTTTTCTTTTTTAATTTACGTATATACATGTGCGTTCACATGAATAATTTATCAAAACGCTCTTGAGTAGATTAAAGTATAAAAATAAGAAAAAAGAAAATAGATAATTAAGAGATAAATAAATCAAGAAAAAAATGTTCATATCGATAAAGAAGAAAACTGAATTTTCAATGCCGCTTCTGCTGCTATCTATGCGGAGGCTTAGTAATTAAAAGACAGTTTTTATTTTAATGATCTTGATTGTTTGATAAAAAAGTTAATTAATCGATTTAATGCTAGGATAAATGAATTTTGGCTCATAATGATTTAAATAAGGAAAATTCTGGTTAAACCAAGAGAAAGCAAATTGTACTGCCATTTAACGTACGTAAAACGTATTACATACTGTTGTGTGGTGTGTGCTCGCGCGTGCGTGTTGCCTGTGCATCTGTGTGTATGATATAAAATCTCTTTATTTCCAATTTTCCCTTATATATAATTCTTTTTAAAATAACCTATACTTGTGGACTACTTTTTACATATACATACGTGCTTACAGACAGGAAATTTTGTAAACAAGATCTTTCTTAATCTTTTAATTTATCCCACATGTCAATTCCATTCATTCTAAAGTCATGCGAATAATTCTAATCCTAAAATATTTCTAATCCTAACCTCAAAGTTTCACAAAATGGTATAAGAAATTTCAAAGAAGCGTTATGCTATATGCAAAAAAGTACGTTTCATAAACAGGATTTAATATTTCTACATCGCTTTTGTATATGTAACATTACATTAATCTCTTAATCTCGATCTCATTTATAAATAATATAATACATTTATAATTATTAAATTACTAATTACATACTATTAATGTTCATTGTAAAAAACCAAAAACATGCCAAATATTCGCCTATGTATATAAGCATGACGCTTCTGTGTCGATATATTACCGACATTAATTAACTAATTTTTCTTTTATTTTCTTTTTAATTTCTTTTTTCGTTTAAATATTCAAGTAAAAATTTAATTAAATAACGACAAATTGTGAGCAAATATCTTTTTTAGATAATGTAGAAAGATACAGTATGTGAATTATGAATTTCAAA
Organism: Vespa mandarinia; assembly: GCF_050613455.1. NCBI lineage: Eukaryota > Metazoa > Arthropoda > Insecta > Hymenoptera > Vespidae > Vespa > Vespa mandarinia. The sequence goes on along the minus strand of NC_140827.1, from coordinate 4,292,739 downwards.
GTCTATTCTATGTCAAACATATTCGATTGAGAGAAATGATTTCTGAAGATTTTTAAAAATTAAACTGATCAGCTGTGAATAGACGGATAAAGAGAGAGCGAGCGAGAGCGAGAGAAAGAGAGAGAGAGATTAGAAATAAAAAAAGTACGAATGATTGTTTGTTAATTAGTATGTTGTGTGCATGAAAATGTGAAAAATGCCAATAAAAAATAACAATAATATTACGTTTGTTCGAAGATTCGAATTAAATACGAGCTTGTGTGAATAAAAGAAGGAAACAAAAAAGACAAAATAATTAACAAACAAACAAAATCAAATCAACGATAAGATTATTCTTCTTATAGATTTTTTAATTATTAAACGCAGTGTTCTTAGGTTATGCCATCAAAGATATTCTTTTATATGTCGTTTTTTTTGTTTTTTGTTTCGTACATTCATTTTTTTATCTTTTTTAGTGTATAAAAAAAATTAATTAAGACAAATCATGTGTGTATACACCTACTGTACTGTTATAAGAGTATTATTCTGCATGATCCTTTTTTCTTTTTTTTTTCTGACGCTTTAAATCATTGATCGAAACATTTTTATAATGATTTCATTACTATTATTATTATTATTATTATTATTATTATTATTATTATTATTATTATTATTATTATTATTATTATATTTTACAATATATATATATACAAGATAATGGAGGCAAGATTAGAATTTGATTTTCTTTTATTTATATGTGTATACATAATATATATATATATATATATATATATATATATATATATGTATGAATAGGAACACAGTATATGTATGTATATGTGTGCGTGTATAATAGAAATAGAGGGCTCTGTGCACATATATACACACGTATATGTATATATAATTTGAATTTAAGGTTAACTTTATGAAATGAAGTTTTTTCAATTCTGTTTTCCTAATTTTTTCGTGCTTTCAATAGAGGAATTCGCAAATCGATTGATTAAACGATTTTTTTTTAAATCATGATCATGATGATTATTTTTTATTTAACATGCATCGAGAATTGCTCCTTAAGAAAACACGTTGCCCGTGCTCATTGTTATATTAATTATTATTATTTTTTTTAACTCAGCTTGTGTATAAAGAGACTGATACATAAATTTCCTTACTCGTCATTCATATATATATATATATATATATATATATATATATATATGTATATATGTATGTATGTATGTATGTATGCTAGTTGTATTCATTCGTTTTTCATCATTTTCATATAACTCGATCCACGTACAAACTGATTGAAGGAGTAATAGAGATCATCGATCGAGGACCAACGATCGTAGAATCATTGATGTGTAAAGAAAGAATAAATAAATGATATGTGTAGACTGACATTCTTATTTTATTTCCGTAAGTGTTTAAAATCTATGCAACATAACCTAAAAAACGTATCTTATTTGTAAATTAATTCAAATTAATTATTTAAATTATCTATCCTACTTGTTTTTTTGTCCCCTTATTTATGAATAATTAGACTATTTTAATAGAAAATTTTATTGTATAATCCTTTTTAAAAGAAGATTTGGAAATTATGGACTGAATTAATAAAAATCGACTAAACTACAAAATTCAACGTAGCATCGAAGCCCATATGACGAATCGAATCGTGAAGGTTTCCATGACAACGAATGTTTTCCTTTTAATAACTGTTATGGCGGACGTTGAGGGTAAGTTTCTATACGTCACGTTGCTTATAAGCGTAATCGAAGTTTGGCGGATAGTGTGTGTCTAGTGATATATATAAGGTTTGTTCCTTATTTTTTAAATCATAATCATTACCATTTTTCTTTTCTAATTTCCAAATAAAATTGTGTGCATTAGGTGAACGGTAAATTTTATGAGAATAGATAATCATTATTATTTTTTTAATTTTTTTTTTCTTTCTTTTTTTTTCAAGGAAGGTTTCGTTCTCACAATGTTAACTTATTGTCAAAGCTATACAATGCTTTGGCGTTGTTAAAATCTCATAACGCTATAAAAGGAAACTTGTAAGATCTCGTAGGCGAAACTAATATCGCGGGGGCGACATGACGTCTTGTTTTTATCTTCATCGTTTCTTTCCCAGAAGAATTAGCTTAGTCGCAGGTAATCTAGCTTCTTCTATTCATTATATTTTCTCATAGTCTGAGAGAACAATTCGAGTATTTTTCGTGTGACCTTGAGAAGAACGATAAATCGAAAAAGAAGAACAGAATCGTTTGATGTTCGAAGAGGGGATACAGTGTATTATTTTAAAATTATTTTTCGTATGTGAATTATGAATCAATGAAATAGCGATGACTATAAGAAACATTTCTGAAAAATTCTGGTATGTACAAACGCATGTATTTTTATGTAATTATATCGCTAATTTAACAGATATTTTATTATTATTATTTTAATATTTCTACGTATGTGTGTGAGCATATATATATATATACATATATATAATGTTTAATGGAATCTGTCGATAAAGAGAATTATCGATTATAGTTGAAAATAATTTGTAATCGATATTTTTACCAACATATTACAATTTGATTAAATTATAATCGATAACTTACCGACAGATCTTCATTATATATTACGTATAACCTACAAACATAGATATTATATTAGATTAGAAAATATATTCTAAATTATATTTTATTATATATTATAATATAATTTAAATATTATAAATTTAATACGAGATAAAAAATATGATTAAAAGAAAAATTTTGGTCGATAATTTACCAACAGATCTTATTGAATGAACCGATTCGAGAACATCACTTTGAAGAAAGAATATTTGAATAAATGGAGGGAGATGCGGCTGAAGTATTATTGCCCTGTGCAATTTGTACACGGACATTCATGCCACGATCTTTAGAAAAACATGCAAAGATATGTGAACGAGCTACGGCAAAAAAACGAAAGCCATTCGATTCGGCTAAACAGAGAATTCAGGGTACTGATCTCGCGGAATTTCTCCCGCGACAGGAGAAGAAAAGATATTCGAATGATGAGAAACATAAATCTTCATGGAAAGAGACGCATGATGATTTTTTACGAACAATTAGGGCTGCTCGAAGTGAAACGGTAAATCTTTGAATGTAATAAATAAACGTAACATGATTGATCATTTCAAATAAAATTTTTATATAAAGATTGGAACGTTCATTCGTGTAAGACTTTGATCAGATAAATATTATGTAACATTAAATGAATAAATTGATTTATAAAAATTTAATTGAAGATCGAATGAGAAATGATCGTTTAAGAGAGAGACAGAGATGAATTATGAATGAGCCCAGATACATAATAATTTCAGGCAAGTATGATAATCAATCAAAGGCAATCGAGTTCCCACGCGTCTTCAGGTGCACCGATGAGAGCTAATGAAAAGGGTACGTGTCCAACGTGTAATCGTCAATTTGGAGTAAAAGCATACGATCGACACGTAGCCTGGTGTAAGGAAAGATCAACGAGATTACCAATAAGTCCAGCTACGAAGAACATTGCTAAGGAACGTTTGGAAGCGCGTATGAAGTATCGTGCGCCGACTTTGAAAAATCGTCGGAAGAATAATCGTGATAAATATTCTCAGAGTTGTACAGCCAATAAAACATCTAACAGAGTGAGAGAAACAGTTTCTGTACCTGATAATACTCGTGAGAAGATCAAGGAGAATATTACTAATTCGCAAAAAACAATCGTAACGTGAGTATTACGTAGCAACGTTAAAAAAAATTGTTGTTAATATTGCAGTTTTATATATCAGGATGATAGAGTCCAAGATGTTGTAGCCCAACATACGAATGTAGATAATGATGTTGTGATCCAATATGTATTAATAAAATACAATATAATATATATTATTACATTACATTACGTTATTACAGTGGCCGAGGGGATCAATCAAATAATGGAGAAACATATAATTTAGGTGAATCTAGAGAAGCAACAAAACGTTCTATAGTTAGGTAAGCTTTTGTTTTCTAATTCTTCTTATAGAATTAGAATTAGAGTGTACTATAAAATGTGATGTGTGGTATGCACGAGGAGAAGGGAAAGGGCAAAGGTCGTTTCAAAAAAGGTCCTCCTTCTTTCTCCTCCTCTTTTTCTTTTTTACGTGTAAAAAATCGGTTTTTCCTTTTTCTCTCGAGTATCATCCTTGACCCTTTTTCCTTCTCCTCAGGCCAATGTCCTCTTTACGTTCGATCGTCCCTGAACTGAGAACTATGAACCCTTCCCTCGATATCTCCTTAAAACACAAGAGAGAACCAGAGATCAAGACATCTCAAACTGATCCCGTCCAATATAATACGACGAAATCTAAAAGGATACAACGGGCTAATATACAAATAAGAAGATTGGATAGTAAAATGATCGAGGATTATTACGACGTATCGTCCAATATCTCTCCCATAGATCGTAATGAGAAAAAAAATCGCACACTAACTTTATCCGGCAGATCGGTAAAAGTCGATCGTATGATCACTGCTAGAAATCAAGGCAATTCGAAAGTAAACGACGTCACCGTTAACGAGAATATTATCGGGATGATCGTACAACCTTGTAATATATACAACGATATAGACAACGGTGAATTAATCACGTGGGAAGGAATGAAAATTGATCGAGAGTCCAATCGATCTAACTTAAAGGACAATGCTGTTAGAGAAATATCATCGGAAAATTGTCATCGGCTTTCTCTTTCTTCTCTTTCTTATTTTCAATCGGACGATAAATCTTCCGATAAAGATAAGAGAGATCGAGAGATATCCCAAGTGGAAGATTTATTTATTATCCAAGATGATAATAATACTCGTAGCTTTGAAAATGATCGAGTAAAAAATATAACTTGGTCGAATAGTATACAAAGATTAAATCAAACTTACTTGATCAAAGAATCCGACGATCATGAAATCGTTAATAAGGACATTTTTCATGATTCTAATCGATCTAACGATTCTATTGATATTAATGACAATAAAATTGTTAGATCGATATCGGCTCGAGAAGATCATTATGAAAATGATCATGGAAAGATAGAGATTAATTATGAGATACAATCGGATCATGATACAACGTCTAATTACAGCTTACCAGAAACTAAATCGGAGATTTATGCAATAGAAAAATATGATAAAAATCAAGAAAATTCTAATAATAGTAATAATGATAAATCCGAAGAAGTATGTTATATAAATTCAGTTATCGAAAATAATATGATCGATAATATCGTTCTATTATCATCTTCTTCGGATATAGGAACGATTGTGAACGAGACGTATGATTCACCAGAAAATATAATAATCAAAGGAAACATTGTAACATTGGTTCAAGAAAAAGAAGAAGAAGAGGAAGAAGGAAATAATTCAAGCTTTATTGATTCTACAAATAAGAATGCTTCATCTTACTCACATGGATCTATCGTTCGGACTGATGCAAAGTCCAAAGAACTGCATAACGTATACGCAACGTCTACGAATGCTAGTGAACAAGAAGAAGAAGAAGAAGAAGAAGAAGAAGAAGAAGAAGAAGAAGAAGAAGAAGAAGAAGAAGAAGAAGAAGTAGAAATAGAAGAGGAAGAAGAAGAAGAAGAAGAAGATATGGAAAAAAATATGGATGAGAAAAAGTTAAAGATGATTGATTTTAAAGATCGCGAGAATGATCTGAAAAGATTTCCATCGATTAATTCGAAAACGCATAGAATTCGATCCATCAAAATTAATAGTAAAATTCAAGAAAATTTGAATTTACTTCGTGGTAGTACTGATACATTGATATCATCCGTCGAAGCGATCGATTATGTTAATAACAAACGATCCAATCGTGCGAATTCAACCTACGAAGAGGATAATATCGATCGATCTTATAGAATTGAAAATCGTTATGATAAATATGAATTGTTACCTGAGATTAAAAGAGATATATCAACGGAGAAAAATTCACAAATTTTTGATCAAAATTATTATTGGAAGAAAACGTTGAAATTTTCCAACGATCGATCGATCAATGATCTAATATCACATAATTATAGACAAAGCAGGCTTCACAAAAGAAATCCAAAAATCCGTATCCTTCCACCAATCCTTATTGATTCTTCTTCTCCGAGGATTCAAAGGTGAAAATCTATAATAAAAAGAAAAATAAAAACAATAAAAAAAAAAAAAAAAAAAAAAAAAAAAAAAAAAAAAAAAAAAAATCATTTTCAATATCAAAATCGATCATCCATCGAATTTATAGGACTTCGAATTCATCTAATCGTCCTCTATGGAGTAATTACATGCGCAGACGACCGGATTTTAATCTCGTGCTTAGGTGTAGAATGTAAGTCGGTATAGTCAGCACGTGTTAATTTCTCATTCGCATTTAATCCATTCATTCAATTAACTTACATATTTGATGACCTTCTTTTATTTAGCATGGATTGTCTAATAGATATTAGTTGCACGTGTGTGTTAATTATATTAGATATATCATAATGTGCAAAAATTTGTGTTTGTTAAATTAAAAATGATTTTTGCTTGCACGATGTGTTATTCTTTATTATCTATCCTTTAGATAGATTTTAAAGAATAGTTTGTTCATCCATTAAAAGTTTCATATGTGCTGGGATATTTTTACACATGTACAAATATAATATATAATATATTAATATATATATATATATATATATATATATATATATATGTTTGTATTATTTTGATACGATTTATTTTTTATTTTTTACATTACTTTGATTTTATAATATAAACACACGCACATACATATATAGCTACGTACGTACATATGTATATATGTATGTGTAAAATATCGAATACATGGCTTAAACGTTCAAATAAAAACAATTTAATGAAAAACTAAAGAAGCTAATAATTATAAAGAGTTATGAAAAAAAGAAAAAAGAAACGAATATATGTGTTACAGTGGTGCCTGCAAGGAATACGATCCTTTTGTAATAGCAGAACGACAAATGCAAGATTTGTTATCGGATTCGAGTGATTTATCCTTAACAGAAATTCCATCGTCGTCGTCAACAAAATCACTCCTTCCTCTTTCACATTCTTCCGCTTTCATTAAATACCCATACCAAACTAAAACAAATCTTTTAGAAAAATCCATTACCAACGAATTCGATGAACTCACATCAGATTTTTCGAGCGATTCCACAGAAACAAATTCACTATCGCGTGAAATATTTCTTAAAGATTTTCATGATTCAAAGAAAAACGATCGGACAAAAAAGATTTCTAATAGAGAACTCGGTCGTAGAATGATCATTGACAGATCATTAGCTTTGGGCAAAGAAATTGATCAAGATAAATCTAATAGTATCGATAAGCAATATAAAAATGATATTTTTAATAAAGGAATCTCTAAATCTATACCTAATAGATCACAAACGATTCGTGCTTTTTCAGCACCTAAATCTATTTATCAAAGAAAAAATAAAACTCTTAACGCTAAAGATAATAATAATCAAGAAGCGAAATATAATGATAATAACGTTCGAAACGATTATTTAACATTTTCAAATAGCGATCTTAGCCTTAGCTCGATCGTTTCTTCTGAGATTGATCTAAAACGTTCTAATTCTGTATTCGATCAATTAATAACTTCTTTCGAAGATGATATCGTTGGTAATGATTCTTTTCCATCCTTGAGGTCTCTCCTAAGAAACGAATCCTTGAGAGCTTCATCCAATGGTCCACCTCCTCCTGATAATAACAGGCAATTTGATGGACATATCAGTGACGAGGAATTTTCTTCAGCGGAAAATTACAAACAACAGGAACATAAAATTAATGCTGATTCTGCATACAGCAGGTTAATCTTTTGATTTGTTAGATATTTCATAAGTTTTTCTCGGTGTGTGTGTACACACACATATATTTATTTTATAATATATATATATATATATATATCTTTAATTTTATGTTTGCTAATTATATAGATACATAACAATTTATTTAAAAATTAAATTAGCTTTTTGGACAATTCTTTAGACAAAAATTAAATTATTTAAAAAAAAATAAACTACTCAATAATATTACAACAATAATAAAAATTAAAGTGTTCAATATTTTTGTATAATATTAGTTTAAATCGCAAATATTCCAACCATGGACGCAGCAGTAACAACGACACGACAAATCGTATGGAGGATAACATGTCCAGGAATAATCGTCGAGAAAGTCAACCATCGATTTCAAAGACGAAATGTAGGATGTCAAGATTTTGTCACGAGTGTGGATCTAGATTTCCTGAGACTGCCAAGTTTTGTTGCCAATGTGGTGTCAAGAGGCTTGCACTTTGATTTCTTTATTTATTTATTTATTTTTTTTTTTTTTTTTCTTTTTTACATTCAGTGTTGGAAAAGATTTTTTTTTCTTTTCCTTAGAATCGATGATGAATCGTTAATTACGAATATTACAAACAAATGCAATAATTAATTAAACTTCTTGTCAAAACGATACTTGTAATATACTATAATGTAACTTATATATTCAAGTGTCCTTTATTATTATCTCAGGAAGTATTGCATTTTAATTTTGGATTTTAATTCAGATTTAAATAAGTTTATAGAAGAAGGAGGAACATACGCGTGTCCCCTTATAATTTTATTATAAAATAATATAAAATAAGCAGTCTGTATGTCGGAGTACTATGCCAATTTCGATCTGTATTAATTATTTGTAAGTTAAAATTGTATTTTTACAAATGCAATAAAATTATGCTTGATTATTTTGTTATCTTATTATTATATTTTATTTTATTATTTAATATTTTAAGCTTGCAAATCGCATTTTCATTTATTTCACTTTCTCAATCTCGTCTGTAAAATTTTTCGAGAGTAACATAATAAATGCTCGTATTTTCTTTGTTAATATTAACAAATGAAAATAACAACATAGAATTAAGGTTATCAGACTGTATCAGAAAAAAAGATTCTGTATTCCTTGAAAATGTTAGCTCGACATCTAAGAAAGTTTATACCACTTCATTCAAGGGTAATTAAAAATATATACATTAGATAACTTACAAAACGAAACAAAAAAGAATTAAAGAAAAAAATTGTAATTTACGTAATATAATCACATTTAATTCTTTTCTCTTGCAATCAGTGGACGAAGTCAGCATGGAGAATAAGTGGCAAAAAATTTCATGTCAATGTCAGCCCATCTGAAAAAGCAAAATGTGGTGTCCAGTCAAATGGAAACGTAAGTGATCAGCTGATAAAAAGATAAATATATAGGAATGGCTCCATAAATAAACAATGTTATTAGTTAAGAATTTATTTATGGCTCAATTCTAAAATACCGGGAGGAGGGCTATGAAGAAAAAAAATTATTTAATTAAATATATTCTCTTATATTGAATCAACTGAATAAATTAATTCGATTATTAATTCACAGGATTACCCAGTAATAGATCACTGTTATGACGTAGCGATATTAGGAGCAGGTGGTGCAGGTCTAAGAGCAGCATTTGGTTTAGGAAGTAAAGGATACCGTGTCGCGGTAATAACTAAACTCTTTCCAACGAGATCGCATACAGTAGCTGCTCAAGGTGGTATAAATGCCGCGATAGCGAGCGAACACGAGGACAGCTGGCTTTATCATATGTACGACACTGTCAAAGGATCCGATTGGCTAGGAGATCAGGATGCTATACACTTTCTTACCAGAGAAGCACCTCGTGCAATTTATGAGCTAGAAAATTATGGTTTTTTTTAAAACAACTTTTCCCATTTTTTCTCTTTTATCAAACACATTGCAGACATTTCCTTCATTTATCATGTATACTTAATTATATCAAAATACGTATATTTATATTATTTAATTAATTCATTGCAAATATAATATATTATTGTTATACTAATTAAAAGTAATATTTTTAGTTAATACATAATAAAAGGTCTGCAATCTGTTGAGTATATCATAAATTAATATAACAAAACTATTCTCCTACATTTCTTTAGGATGTCCATTCAGTCGTAACGAGTCTGGCAAAATTTATCAACGTGCATTCGGTGGGCAATCGTTAAAATTTGGAAAAGGTGGTCAAGCACATCGAACTTGTGCTGTAGCAGATAGAACTGGACACGCTGTTCTCCATACTTTATACGGACAAAGCCTTCGATATGACGTTCATTATTATGTTGAATACTTTGCACTTGATCTTTTAATGCACGGTCGGTGTTGCAAAGGAATTCTTGCTTGGGAACTGGAAACTGGTATACTTCATCGTTTTAGAGCTCATCACACGGTACTTGTCTCATTCATTGGGCTCATCTTCTTCTTCTTCTTCTTTTTTTTTTTTTTTTCCTTTTCTTTATACCAATGAATATTATTAATACTAATTTACATTTTCCATACCTAAGGTTATAGCTTCAGGTGGTGCTGGTAGATGTTATTTATCGTGCACAGGTGCACATTCTTGCACTGGTGATGGCATGGCTATGATCTCTAGAGCAGGATTGCCATTACAGGATATGGAATTTATACAGTTTCATCCTACAGGTATATATTATTGCTAAAAGTTATAATAATCATCTCAAAATAAATCATACATTAAATAATTTCGATGTTTTTTTTTTTTGTACCATAGGAATGTATGGAACTGGCATATTAATAACGGAAGGTAGTAGAGGCGAAGGTGGTAAATTAGTAAACTCTCAAGGTGAATTTTTCATGGAAAGATACGCCCCAATAGCTAAGGATTTAGCATCACGTGACGTCGTTTCCAGAGCTATTACCATAGAAATAATCGAAGGAAGGTGATTCTCATCTATTTCCACATGAAACGCAAATTTTCTTTCTTTCTTCATTTATGCTTTTCTTTGTATATAGAGGTGTAGGTCCAAAGAAAGATCATGTGCATCTTCAACTAAATCATTTACCGATTGAAACGATACAAAGCAAGTTACCAGGTATCTCACATTTGGCGTGGGTATTTTCTGGCGTTGACGTTACGAAAGATTCCATACCGGTCATACCAACGGTCCATTACAATATGGGTGGCATACCTACGAATTGGCGAGCTCAAGTTAGAATTTGTTTAAACGATTTAATGAACTTTAGATAAACTTGAAAACGTACAAATGAATATCTATGACGCGGATGACTTATATAAAACAGGTATTAACGCGTGAAAATGAAGAAGATAGTGTGATAGATGGATTATGGGCAGCTGGTGAAACTGCATGTGCATCTGTTCATGGTGCCAATAGACTTGGAGCTAACAGTTTATTAGAAATCATCGTTTTTGGTAAAGCAATTGCCGATCAAATTGATTGCCTTACTCGACCTGGTGAACGGCACGATGATATTCCTGCTGTAAATTTTATATAAAATTAAGAAATCCATTTTATTTCTGATAAATTTAATTACATATGACTTACGTCAATTGAATCAAGGATATAGGTGAACAATCAATTTGTCGATTCGATGCGACTCGTTATGCAAAAGGTTGCATCCCTGTTGTCGAGCTTAGACAATCGATGCAACAAACTATGCATAAATATTGTTCGGTATTTAGAACCTGCGATATTTTGCAAAGAGGATGCCGACAAATGACGAAGCTCTTCACCTGCGATTTACCGAATATATGTGTGAGTTCCAATATTTCAATAACTATTCCACCATTTCAATAACTACAAAACAAAGAAAATGTAAAGTCGTAAAATGAGTATATATTAATGTAGGTGCAAGATCAATCGATGATTTGGAATACAGAACTCGTAGAAGCATTGGAATTACAAAATATGATGCTTATTAATATGCACACCGTGTATGCGGCTGAAAATCGTAAAGAATCTAGGGGGTCCCATTCCAGAGATGATTTTAAAGTAAAATTCCTGCGTTATTTGTTTCTCTTTTTAGGGAAAATTAACCAAACTTTTATCAATATGAATACATTTTTGCTTTATTTCTAACTATTCAAATGTTTATCAATTATCAATTATAGGAAAGAATAGATGAATATGATTATACTAAACCTCTGGAAAATCAAAAAATGCGCCCATATTCGGAACATTGGCGTAAGCATACGTTATCTTGGGCTTTCAATGATGGATCGGTAAATTATTTATAGTTTATGTATATATATATATAATAATTTTTTATATATATTATATCGAATAATCCTATCTTTGTTTTTAATCTCAATATAGATATAGTTACAGAGTTTGATTATTTACAGATAAGTATCTCTTATCGGCCAGTAATCGATACGACTTTAGATGAAACGGAAGCTAAGCATGTGCCGCCTACCATTCGATCATATTAAACAACAACTAATGAACTTCTTATTTCATTGACTGATTTTATACTAGACGATACATATTTGATTTATTACTATTTATATCTAAGGGACTATGATAAGAATATACATCATTTTTTGTGCCATTCATTTATATCCTTTTAATGTCATTAATTTAAAAATGAAACTTTTTTTCTTAATGAAAAGAAACTAGATTCGAAAAGAAGTCGTTAGAATGTCGATTAGATAATAGAAAATAATTTACCTTAAAACTATGACGATAAAATCATGAATTCTTTAATGGTCAAACGATTTTTTTTTTCAATTCATAGAAAGATAAAAAATTCATATATATTACTTAACTACCAAATCATTCAACATCTCAATATTTGTCTAGAAAATATAAATTAATAAAATTAAAATACAAATAACATCGATGAATAACACTTATACTATTCTTAAAATGATTAATAACATAATTCCTTTTATATTGATATTCAAAGAACGAAAGGACACTAGAAAACATTTCGATAATATCGCAAAAGAAAAGAATGAGAACCACTAATAAAGTGTGCTGCGCGCGCGTGCAAGGGGAGCATGTATTTTGAATTTGGCGCCACTTTAATATTTGGCAGAATTGAAAATTGTGCGATGAAGGGGAGTTGAAAAATTCTTTTCGAGAAGGCATGAAAATTTCAATTTTTAATAACGAAGATAATATTGATTATTATTCATCGTCACATCTCTTTGAAATATTTCTCGCAAATTAACCTTAAAATTGTGTGAAATAAAATAAAAAATGTTCGAAAAAGAAAATTATTCGAACGAAAGAAGGGACTAAAGAGGTTATGTTTTTGTAAATGGTAACGTTATTGGTTAGAGGAAATGGGCACCGCTGTTGGTGTTGTGTCGGTCTTGCGGTAGTGCTCGGCAATCAACCGACTGAAACGCATCATGGTTTCGTCGTGATTTCGCGCACCTCGTGAATAACTCGTTCAATTTTTCTTCCTCACTTTGTTTCAATCGAAAGTAACTCTATGGGCGTTTAAGAAAGAGAAGACAAAAGAAATATAGACGAACGAGGTGAAATAAGGAAGGAAAAACACCGACTACCATACTACTCCTACGACTACGACGACGACGACGTTATTGAAAACGACATTGATCGAAGGAAAAGAAGAAGAAAAACACATTATTCTTTAGTGAACATATATACAGTTTTAAATTATATAAATCAACTAAAATGAGTACGATTTTAAAGGCTTTCGGTTTTATTTCAAGAAATTCACCAACAGTTACACTAACGACTACGAAAGTAATGGTAAATTTGGTGAGAAATTAATTTTTTCTATTTGATAAACGTTATGTAATTTTTTTATTTTCAATAGCGTAATTCTTCTTCGTGTGGTGCAACACACACATACCAACGAAGTAACCGCCGCTGCCGGGGCGTATTGATATTACGTAAGATTTCGAGAGAGAGGGACACGAAATCAAAGTCATAGGGGATACTCCTTGTGATATATATAATATATATCGTGTGCCTTATGACGCGCCATTCGAAAATCAATTTTCCATTTTTAAACAAAATACTAATACTTTTCGTAAGAACGAACAAAATAAAAAAGAGCATCTAACTTTCTTCAATTTTAACTTCATTCCATATATATATATATATATATATATATACACACACACACACGCACGCATAACTTGTTTGAATTAAGCCGTAAATGCATCTTAAATACAAAATAATATTATATTCTTTACAAATTTTTCATAAAATATAATCAATTTATTTTAATACATATCAACATTTGCTATCGTTTTTTATTCGTTACTCTATCGAATAATATAAGATATACATGTGTGTGTGTGTGTGTGTGTGTGTTACGTAAATAAAACTAATTGCAATTATGATAGGATTCTAATTTAAAAATTAGAGACTAATTAATTAGAGATATTAATCAATAATCATAATATTTTAATTCCACCAATTTTAAATAATAAAATATGAAATACTTTTATAGATCTAAATGTTAATGATTAGAGAAAGAATTTAATCACATTGATACAGTTAGGAATAGATAAAGAAAAGTAGTCTTACGATCGTACGTATATATCTTCTTTTATGATTTTTGTATTATCCATATGGCAAGATACATTTTCTAGCAATAAATTAGTGTGTTGTATAACAAACCTCATTTGCTATATATATATATATATATATAATGTTCTAATATACAATTAATCTCTTAATTACGTGACGAATCACTTCAATTATTTAGGAAACTCCTTTTTTTATATTTTAATTAAAGTTTTCCTCAAGGTACATAGATAATAAATATATTAAGTTTTTTTTATATACGCGTGGTAGGAACAATGTTTATATTCTTATGAAGTATAAGAAGTGTTCTGAAAAAGAAAAAGTATCAATATTATATCTTGTTATGTAAAATATTTCAGACAAATTGAACGGATTAAAGTGACAATTTTCATTTCTGTTTTTCTTCCCAAAAATTAAATGTTTATAATATCCTTATGTGTTACAGAATAAATTGGGTTTACCTGTTATCGATGCACATCAATTTCATCACACATCTAATAGAACAGCTGCCAAAGTATCCGATACAGTATCTAAACAATATCCTCTGGTAGATCATAAATACGATGCTGTCGTCGTTGGTGCAGGTGGTGCAGGATTGCGTGCAGCTTATGGACTTGTCGCTGAAGGTTTTAAAACTGCAGTGGTTACAAAATTATTTCCAACTAGATCACATACCGTAGCTGCTCAAGGTGGTATCAACGCTGCTTTGGGTAATATGGAAGAAGACAATTGGCAGTGGCACATGTATGACACCGTTAAAGGATCTGATTGGCTTGGAGATCAGGATGCGATACATTATATGACACGCGAAGCTCCTAAAGCAGTCATTGAATTAGAAAATTGTGGTA
Organism: Vespa mandarinia; assembly: GCF_050613455.1. NCBI lineage: Eukaryota > Metazoa > Arthropoda > Insecta > Hymenoptera > Vespidae > Vespa > Vespa mandarinia. The sequence goes on along the minus strand of NC_140827.1, from coordinate 4,277,505 downwards.
TGCCATTCAGTCGGACTTCTGACGGTAAGTTATTACCAGATTATTCGAGTATACATTTACAAAAGTATCTTAGAATTATTCTTTATTTCTTTTTTGTTCTCTTTTATAAATTAAAAGTATTTATAATATTTAAAATTATATTTATAAAATGAATATATATTTTTAATACAGTCTTTTTATTTTATTTATTTTTTTGTTTTTTCTTTTTTCAGGAAAAATATATCAACGCGCTTTTGGAGGTCAATCGTTAAAGTTTGGAAAAGGCGGCCAAGCGCACAGATGTTGTTGCGTTGCAGATAGAACAGGCCATTCCCTGCTACATACACTCTACGGACAATCTTTGAGTTACGATTGTAATTACTTCGTCGAATATTTTGCATTGGATTTACTTATGGAAGACGGAGAATGCAGAGGGGTTATTGCACTTAATCTAGAGGACGGTACACTGCATCGTTTCCATGCTAAAAATACAGTACTAGCAACTGGGGGTTATGGACGTGCTTATTTTTCCTGTACATCCGCGCACACATGTACAGGAGATGGTACAGCAATGGTATCAAGAGCTAACCTACCTAATCAAGATTTGGAATTTGTACAGTTCCATCCGACCGGTATAGATTTGAAAATATTGTCTAGTTGTACTACATCAATTATTCATATAGACATTTTATCTTTGAATGAAATCACTTTTATCACTTTTACGTTTCAGGAATCTATGGTGCTGGTTGTCTGATAACGGAAGGTAGTCGCGGAGAAGGTGGTTATTTGATAAACAGCCAAGGTGAAAGATTTATGGAACGTTATGCACCGGTTGCTAAAGATCTAGCTTCGAGAGACGTAGTCTCTAGGTCAATGACCATAGAGATACGTGAAGGAAGGTAAACAAGTTAACAATATTGACAAGATCAATTTCAATGATGATTAGTCTATGAAAATTATTCATTAATATTTTCTTTCATGTAGAGGTGTCGGACCGGAAAAAGATCACATTTATTTGCAATTACATCATTTGCCACCTGAACAATTGGCAGCTAGATTGCCTGGTATTTCAGAGACTGCAATGATATTCGCTGGAGTGGATGTAACACGAGAACCTATACCTGTTATACCAACTGTGCATTATAATATGGGTATAAAAATGATATTTCAAATTATTATTTTTATCAAAAATGAATAGGCCAAATTTTGAATTATGAAATATAATATGAAGGAATACTTTGCAGGTGGTGTACCAACAAATTATAAAGGTCAAGTATTAACTAGAAAAAATGATGAGGACCAAGTAGTACCCGGATTATACGCATGTGGTGAAGCAGCCTCTGCTTCGGTTCACGGGGCTAATCGACTTGGTGCAAATTCATTACTTGATCTCGTTGTGTTTGGTCGAGCTTGTGCAAAGACAATTGCGCAAGAAAATAAACCTGGCGAAACTGTAGGACCATTGAGATCCGTAAGTATTTTTTCCCAATGAACATAATCTTTTTTTCTTTTTTCTTTCTTTTTAATATGTAAATATATTCATTTTTAATTCATCAAAATATCATTTGTAGAATGCCGGCGAAGAGACAGTTGCTAATTTAGATTGGCTTAGAAACGCTAATGGTAATGTTCCCACGGCAGACTTAAGACTGAGCATGCAGAAAACTATGCAAACACACGCCGCAGTATTTAGAGATGCACAAACTTTGCAAGAAGGATGTCGAAAGATGTCGGAACTTTATAAAAGGATGGGCGATTTGAAACTATCCGATAGATCGCTAATATGGAATTCTGATTTGGTAGAAACACTGGAGTTACAGAACTTGATGATCAATGCTATGCAAACAATAGTGGCCGCAGAGAATAGAAAAGAAAGTCGAGGAGCTCATGCTCGTGAAGATTTCAAAAATAGAATCGATGAATATGATTATAGTAAACCTTTAGATAATCAAAAAGCAAAACCGTTGGATCAACATTGGAGAAAACATACTCTTACAACTATTAATCCTAGAACAGGAGAAGTATCTATTAACTACAGACCGGTGATAGATAACACGCTTAACAAACAGGAATGCGCTACAGTACCACCAGCAATTCGTTCCTATTAGATCGCTATTATTTTTAATTTAACATCGAAATTCACATCATTTAAGAAAAGTCGAGATATCACATATCGCATATAAAAAGTACATTGTTCATTTTGTCCTTAGTTAAATATCATTGTGTGTTAATTGGGATTAAGAAAACAAATCTTAAATAATTTTCTTCACACTCCCTTTACCTACACACAAAAGAACTAATTAATTTATTACAATATAAAAACTATAATCATAATAATAATAATAATAGAATGCACCAAAGTAAATTCTTGTCAATGTTTACACACTTAGCGGGTGAGATTAGTTATCCTTGTAGGATGTTGGTGCTGATATTTCATTGTTTCAAGATGATAAACTGTTTGATCTCCTACAGAGTCCTGTTTTATGTTTATTTAAAGTAATTATAGAAAGTATGATTTAAAGGGAACGAGCAAAAGAAAAAGAAAAAAAAAAAAAGAGAGAGAAAAGTAGAAACCTTTTAAGGAACTTGTTCTTCATCGATAAATTAAATATTGTTATTAACAATATTTTCAAGCGAGTTTAATATCATGCGAAGAAGTACCTGCTGTGTATCATGCTGCAATAAAGTAGCATATATTTATTAAATTAAATATTGCATATAATCCCTCTTGAAAAAATTAACAGCTTTACATATAGAATATAAGTTATTAGGTAAACTTAGAAATTATACAACAACATTTTTTCTCACCGATCACCAATTCATGATGAAGAAAGAATAAAAAGTTCATAATCATCTCAATTAAGTATATAGTGTGAGTGTTGCGTGTGTATATATATGTGTTTGTGTATGTATGTATATGTATATGTACATGTATATATATATATGCCTTAAAATCATGTCAAGCAAATTAAGTTCTGATCTAAATTAATTTGAAATTGTTTTAATAGACTTTTCTAAAGGATTTATAGGAACGTGTACTCCTTAAAAGGTTATATACAAAATGAGTACACAGACTTCTTGCGGCTACATACTTAATACTCATGGATATAATAGTTTAATCGAAAATGTTTGTGTCGACAATCAAATTATTGATGCTTTCGCATAAATCTGTTTTTTTTTTCCAAATTTGTAATAGCATGCAATTTATTGTTATATTTTGAATGAATATGCATGGGTTTGTAGCATATGTTAATGGTGAAGAAACAATAAAACTGTATAAAAAAAGAATTTACAATTATTATAAGGAATAAAGCATTGGTAAGAATTTTCTCATTAACTAATTATGACAAACAACTCCACGTTTCTTTTATATAAACAATTTATCCTTGATTTAAATGAATAATATTGATGGAACATGCAAATACGATTTCTCTAGAAATAAAATTAACAATAGAGAAAGCACACATAATCCGAGAAATATCATTTATTATGCCCATAATTTAAATATTATCGTCATAAATAAGTATTTTAAAGAAGATTAAATAAAAATTACTCTATTGAAGACATTTTCTAAAGTAATTTTAAAAATTAAGATGTTCGGCAAAAAGCCAATACTTTTGATTTTTGTTGTTGTTACTTGAAAATTTCGTAATTTACAATTTAACTTTAATGTTATATTTAATGAATAAAAATGTTTTTCACGTTCGAAAATGCGATACGTACTGGCGGCGAAAGTTTACGATAAAAAGTCGTCGACAAATGTTGTATTGTGCAAGAGAAAATTCATGTCGATATTGAATCATTATGTGCAATATTATCATTATTATTAGTATTATTAAATTTCAATAGAAAGACAAGAAAAATAAATGAAAAACGCAAAAGAATCTTCATATATCACTGCTTTCAACTAATTTACACGGACTTATCGACATCCCTATCGGTAAATCCATTTAGGAACTATTATGTATAAATTAAACAACGAGCGACGTTAAACAAAAAAAAAGGAACAAGAATTTTGTTTGTTTAAAAAACTTTGCTCGTTGTCTATTTGCGATGTGATTAATAAATTGAACTATTATTCATAATCTACACGTACGCGGTCCAATGAATGATTTCATTAACATTTTTTTTATTATTTATAATCTTTCGAATTCATCTAAGACCAAATATAATTTGGTCTAATTGTCACGTGATATTTAATGAAAGTGTGCTTTAAGTAAAAAATGTTTTTAAACGTTTCTTTAATTCGTATATATAATTAGTATACGAGTTATGCAATAAATTAATTTATTTTAATTTTTAACTTGGTGCACACTTTCATAATCAACGGCTTATATCTAAAACAGAAAAAAAAATTATCCTTAAATTTAATATTTTTTAGTTAACGTGTAAAAAAAGAAGCGACATCGATTGATAAAATTTGTTACAATATTTTCTTTGCAAATCAGTTAATGCATTTGTTGCTTGCTATTATTCTTTTTTCCCTTAAAGTTTCTCTTATAGTCTTTAACAAGAATCCGTGTAGTCTACTTAATAATTCCATGATCCATTAATTCCATCGAATAATATAAATCGAAGATGATATAGTAGTAAATGCAAAATAAAGGACTTTCGATTTCGAAATCTTAATTAAAAGATTTAAAATAATTATGATTAGAGTTAGATTATTAGCGAAGATCATATATTACACACGAACGCGAGAACACGCATTTTTATTCAATTCATTTTATATGCGTTCTATAAATCACAAATTATTATTTCTTGTTTTTTTTATTTTTTTTTTTTTTTTTTTTTTTTTTTTTTTTTATTTATTTTTTTTTTATTTATTTAATTGTATGCCCAAAGTCTTATATTTTCTTTGCCGTCTTAATTACAAACTCGAATAAAGTTTAATGAATATATAGAAAAAGAAAGAGAAAAAAAGGAAAAAAAAGAAAAAAAAAAAGAAATTTAATTATTTCAACCTTTCAAACTGTATACGCATGCACACACACATTCTTTTTTTACTTATTTTTGCTTTTTTCTGTTTTTAATTGTTTAATTAAATTTTAAAATCGAGATGTTTATTAGCTCAATATTTGTGTCGAGAAAAATATCTTTTCCTCTCGCTCTTTTTGAAATTTATCTCTTCAGTGATATAATATATATACATATATATGTATATATATATATATATATATATATATATATATACACACACACACACACACACATATTTCTTCTCTATCTATGATATATGCAAGTCCAATTATATTTTGGTTAGTAAAACGTCGGCTTTTTTTTTAACTTAATGGAGATAATTTGTTCTTAGTCGATTTCTAATATGACATTCGAGAGATTTTGTGATTTTTGAAAACTATTTTTCTAATTCTATCCAAGTAGTACGATCAGCAAGGATTCTCAAGTACAGTAGATTGAAAACGATTCTTCTTCTGCTTTAACAACAATACTTTTTTCTTCTTTTGATTTTGTTTAGAAATGTGTATCTGTAAATTTTTGAATCATTTTTTTTTGTTCAAGTTTGTACGAATATTCTGTCTCTTTTTTTCTCTCTCTCCCTTTCTCAATATATCTAAAAAATAATCCACATTCACACATCTCATGTCGTACCGATGATGATGATGATCATTGGATGATGAGAAACACTAAACGGGATTTAGTGAAATGGATTATTAAGTCTTGTGCAATGGTTGTTGCGTTGTTGCCCGACTCGACGATGACATTGCTCGAAAATATCGACAATGTAACGATAATGACGATGACGATTATGATAGCGATGATAATGTTGACGATAAATTCACGAGGTTGCCCTTAGCTTTTCCAAAGCTGGTACCAAAGATTCTTCGAGAGAAGGTCCACAACTGAGAGCACATTCACCGATCCATCTTGCTTTACCACTTGCATGAGACTAAAAATATAAGATCATTTGCTGTTCTTTATGTTTACACAAGGAGTAATTACAAATGATAATATTGGAAAAAAAGAAACAAAAAGAAACAAAAAAGAAACAAAAAAAAAAAAAAAAAAAAAAGAATTCTTTACCATGGTGAGATCACGTTTCCATGCCGTGTGACAACGTCCATCACAAAGTGGACAAGGTCGTTGAAGAGAATAACCACCACATTCACTACAATCAAGAGAGACATGTTCTTCGCTCCAAGAGACCCCACACCTAATAAATACAATGAATACTGATGTTAGTCGAAATAAATAAAGATAATGAAGAAAAGAAAATATGATGATAACAAAAAAAAATATGGTGCCACTGTATTTTGACAGAAGGGACTATATGAGGTGTTTACATTCAACACACACACACACTCATTGCGAAATGTAATCTGATAAAAAAGAAGCGTTTCACAAATCAATAATAACAGCGGCATTATGTAGTTTATTCTGAATATATTAAAATTATATTTTTCAAAATGTGATTAATACAAACGATTTCCTAAAAGCATTTTCTACTTTTTTATTTTATTAAAAACGAGATTTACTTTTCCCTCCTTTCTTCTTCCTCAAAGTCATCAATAATCACAAGTACTCACGTAAAGCATGAGTTCAATTGAGCACGTAATTCTTCGATGGTTAGAATCGTATCTTGATATTGAGGATGAGAACCTTGAAGACCATCGTCTACACTATCGCATAAACTGTGACAAGAGAGGGACACATTACTCCTGTTGAAAGAAAACAAAATTCATTTTTTTCTTTTCTTCTTCAAAGTTCAAATAACATTCATAATCATAATAACATACGTTTGGATATTATAGAATAGTAATTAATTAGTAACAATTTACCCATGACGTGAAAGACTTTCAGAAGCAGGTTGGACCGAAGTGACAGACATGTTGTTTTGATACGTTGCGACTGTAACCAAAAAATAATAAATAAACCATCCAGATAAATGTTCTTTTCTTTCGACTTGGCAGGAAGTATGAGGTCATAAGATTTAATTAAAAATAAACTTGCAACTGTATGTAGACGACCTGATTTTCTCAATGCACACACACACACACACACACACAGAAATGCGCGTCCAATTATAATCATGAATAAAAGTTAGTTTGAAAAAGCCCGCCTTTTAGTTTGCTTCTGATTGGCTAACGTTCTCCTCTGATTTTTCTTTTATCTCTCTCTCTCTCTCTCTCTCTCTCACTCTCTCTCTCTCTCTCTCTCTCTCTCTCTCTCTCCCACTCTTTCAGAAAACACAAAAAAAACTATTGTTTTTATTATTCTTATTATTCTTAACAGGATGATTACGATCGTAAGACGCAATTCGAAAAAACACGTAATAAACTTATGCAACGAATTTATGTTTCAAAGCGAAGAGAAGAAACGAGAGAAGGGAGGGATAGAAACGATGACGAGGGTCAACAACATAAAATACGTAAGCGTTATCGATAAATCAAGGAAATACCACGATGACGTACTTGTGACGTGTGTCAAGATATATTATTTCTTATATAGCTGAAAATAGCAACTATGAGAGAGAGAGAGAGAGAGAAAACAAGCTTAATTCTATGAAGTTACCATCAATGAAATTTCATTCTAAGAAGTATTTTATTTGAAAACAAATTTAATTCCATAACTTTCACCTAATATATTATTGAATAATCATATATTATGAATGAACAATTTTGTTTTTAAAACGAGAAGTATAAAGTATTATATTCGAGAACCACTATCAAAATGAATTTCCATATTTCTTATCTAATATTAGATAATTTATATTACGTTTTGTTCTTAATGTATTCTGAAACAAAATGAATAATAATATACTAAAACGAAATGAAATGGCGAACTTTATCGATAATAAAAAAAAAATTAGAAAAATTCCATCTCGAAAACAAAACAAAGTAATATTATAAAAGGGCTCGCCTTGAATTAGGTCAACGACCTAACGTGGAGGACGTGAGAAAAAAAAATACGATCAATAAAGAAGAATGGCAGGCATGATTTCGCATATAAGAGAGGCTATTTCAAAATACACGTGTTTGTAGCATGTTTATATAAGTTTATGTAAGAACGTAATTAAGTCGTTCGAAGAATCACGTAATATTTACTCGATCGAAACGAACTTCACGAATTTTGTTAAATGTAATAATTAGAAAATTGTCACAAGATAACAATAAAACTCCTACATTTTTTCTTATCTTCGTGTTGCCATTCATCAAAAGTGATAGGGATTGGCTGTGGTGGTGCCTGGTACGGTTAAGAACTGGTCAATTGTTATTTCCTTTTTTTTTTATCGTGTATATCACGTGATGTTCGAACGACGTCGAAGAATTCATATCATTTGGGAGAAATTTACGTTAACGTTTCCATAGAATTTACCTTTGAAACTGAGACATTCGATTAATTAAACACGTACACACAGACATACGAAATATAAGTATAAAAAATTAATTGCAAATGAATATATTATAAATCGTTAAAAGAGTAATATAATAAAGTTATGATAACGATGGTGTGTCACCTTCAAATGCGGTCAATGTATAACGGTCGATGTTCACAAACAGCTCGATAAAGTACGAGAGAAAGAGAGAGAGAAAGAGAAAGAGAGAAAGCTTTAACGTTAAATCCGGAAAACGGAAGGACCAAGCTGAAGTTGGTTGTGATACATGTAAGTTTAAAGTATTGATCGAATCGATGATAGAAATGCGTCGTAAACGATAGTTATACGACTGAAAATGAAAACATTATATTTCAACAAAATCAAATCAAATCTATTGTCACTGATGTGTTATTTTTCCATGGAAACAAAGTCGACGTTGTGTAATGAGAAAGAGAGAGAGAGAGAGAGAGAGAGAGAGAGAGAGAAAAGAAAAAGTAAAGAGGGACGAAGGCTAGCAAGGTGAAAGCGAGCGAAAATGGCGTCCTTCGAGAGTGGTATCGTTCTCATGACGATACAACGATGACTTCAACATGAAATGTTCTTACGAATCCAACTTTCTAATCTCTTTCTTATGTATACACAGATCTATGTTAATAAATATTTTATTACATACATACGTTAATAATAAAACAATTCATCTTAATTTTTTTTCCAAACGAAAATAATCTCTAATATCATATGTGCGTGCGTGTGTGTGTGTGTGTATGTATGTGCAGAGAGGGGGTGTATAAACTTACATATTAGAAGTAATCCTTAGAAAAACTGAAGAAGGGAATAACGAGAATGGAAAACTTAATTCCAATATAAATATTCCCAAGAAGGAAGCAAGGCTGCAACTGCGTCCGAGTTCGGGTAATTTTAAGAGACGTATACACGCAAAGAAATTTACGGTTGAAATTTTCTTCGAAATTCAAATTGAACGAACGTAACAATAGAAAGAGAAGAGAGCCATATACGCACTCGTAAACGTTCGTGAGTTGACTAAGAGTCTGACGATTGCGCGGGGTACTTTTATAACCTGCGGTGTGTACATGAGTGAACGTAGGAAGAGAGTGGAAAGCGTAGGTAGAGTGAGAGAGCCTAGTGAACGAGGTAGGCGGTGGAGTGAGACAGTCAAACGGAAAGAAGGCTGCCGCCCAAGTGGGCCGACGAGTGCCACAGAGAGGGATGGGGAGTGGAGGGAGCTGCCCCCCCCCCCGCGCCACCATCCTCGTCGTCAGTACCGTCACTTTGCTCCGACACGCCCCTCACTCGTACATTTTTTTTTATTTTTTAGACTCGTGCACTTAACGTGTAGTACGTTGACGAAGAGAAACACATTGTTTCGATTGCATTTACTTTACAAAATACATTTCATCGCCCTTGTGTTTCTTACTCGAATATATACCACCACTACCACTACCACTACCACTACCACTACCACCACCACCACCACCACCACCACCACCACCACCATCAGAACCAACATCATCATTATCATCATCATTATCACAGCAGCAGAATAAACTGGATCTGTTGAGAAATTAATTGCATTATAACGAAACGTGAAAAAGAACGAAGAGAATTTAAACTCGTAATAGTTGTTTTATATCGTTCGACGTATTGCCTGCTGTGTCGATTGGTCAAAGGTTTCATCTTCTTAGCATATACCGATGACATATATGCATTAATAATGTGAAATTATACCATTCTCATGATTGCTTAAACATTTTTCTTTTCATTGATTTTTAATCGCCTTCACATTTTAATGCGATATGCGTACTTATCCAACGTATTAATGATCATCTCTCGTTGTGCCTAAATTTTAATAAAAATTGTTAGCTATATTATGATAAAATGATTTTCTCTTTTTTTCCTATGAAATTTTGTTTTCTTTCAATGTAAATTTAGCATAGTTATTGAACGATACTATATTAAACATGATCGGTAAAAAAGATCTTAACTGAAAACACGAGAAGGAGAAATCTCATATTTACGATCAGCACAAACGTGCTATGTATTCTTATGAAAATGAAACCGAAAAGAAATCATCTTTTTCGGTTAGAGAGATCTTGTTTCTTTTTTCTAAGAAACGACGTTATACGTACACATATAGGCATATCTAAAAATATCTAAAAAAATATATAAAAGATTTTTTTGTCAAGATATTTTCTCTTGATCGAGGATTTCTATTCATTGAGGAACTTGTATGACATTTTCTTGCTAGAAACGGCGTAGTCACGAGTTGTGAATCGAATGCTTAAAGATCGTAGGTGGTTTTGCTATGCTGACGAATGCCGTTTATTACAGCTAACATTCATGTAGTTTTCAATGAGACGACTAAACGTAAAAAGCTCACGTCCTTTTGATTCGAAGAAATTCAAATCATCCATTACGATTTATTATTTAATATAGATCGTATTAGATCATTTTGTCGATGATTTGATTTTATACATCAAATTTTATAATCAAAATTAACATTGTAATAGTTTTTTTTTTTTTTTTTTTAATAAAAATGAGAGTTTAATATAAATGATTTTCTTTGCACAAGTATGTGCATCTTTTAACACTAAGTGTCATATATATATATATTCAATCATGCATAGACGATACTGCTGCACTCGTGATCACCTGCGTCAAGATAAGACAAATACTCGTATTTACGTGAAAAAGATGTTTAATCACGTGAGAATATCATCTTATCTTTTCTTTTCTTCCCTTTACTTTCGTAAAAGAGATTGCTCATTAGTTAAATCCCAAGCTCAATCGGTAATATGTCGTTTCCCTTCAATTATTTCTAATCGCATTAAAGATTATTATCGTTCATAAAAGAAATCGAACATAAAAAAATAACAAAAGAGAGACGATCAATGATTGTCTTTGAAAAATGTATCGCTCGTAAATTTATGATATGATTTTTATCTAACTGGACTAACGTCCAGCAATTACGAAGATATTCTCTACTCTCTTGACGCGGTCTTTTTAAATGAAACCAGTTCAATCTAGTCTCCTTTAAAAGAAAACGAATCGAGCTTGTAATATTAATCGAGTGGAGAAAGACGCGATCTTTGGAGGAATCGAAATGATAAAATCTTTTGAGTAACAGGATTCCCCTTCTCTTAGTGTAATTATTTTCTTTTGAGGTTATGTACGTACTTCCTGTACTTAACCTACGCAAAATACACCTACATTTTTATCCAAGTACAGATTAACGGATACATTTGCATCTAAAATTCCACACTTATGTAACTTATATGTATATAAACGTTTACACGTTTAATTTCAAATTGATATACATGAATATGTATGTATGCGTACAAGTGTATAGATATATAGGCAAAGATACGAGTTATACCTGTTAAAATATTCGATCTTGGTAAAGTACGTCTTTCTTCATATTCGAATAATGATAAAAAGAAACTCGAACTTTATAATCTAATATCTATCGAATCGTCAGTTGCAGTATTTAAACTGCAACAATTTCCACTCTGGGTTAAAGAGAATTCGAAGAAAGGATGATGTTTTTTGTGAGAACTCATCCCCCTTCCTTCCTTCCTTCCTTCCTTTCCACTCCCTCCCAAACTCCTTCTCTCCTCACCACTCCTTTTTCAGCGAACTCCTCGCCAAGCAACATTCCAAGGCTCGGGCAAGAACCTTACCATCGGCTTTTCTCGAAGGCCCTTTTCTTCTCTCTCTCTCTCTCTCTCTCTCTCTCTCTCTCTCTCTCTCTTCCTTTCTTATTCACTCTTAACTTAGAAATGGAACTTTCCCTTTCTAAAAAAAATTCTTTCTATGTATGATTCATATGGAAAAGAATTTGGTATCATATGGAAAAGAATTTGGTATGGTCTAAGAAGTTAAAATATAAAGGCAAAATATATCTTTCAATTAATAAATGACTGTTCTTTTCTTAATAAATTTTCCTTGAAATTTAATAACTTTAATATAAATATACTAATAAATTAAAATACAAATATTTGGATTTATTATTTTCTTTTGTATAATTTTTTGGATATTTCATAATTTAGTAAGAAAACATCAATGAGTTTAAAATACAAAAGGAAAAATGTTTACCTTGATTATTTTCTTAACAAATTTTCCTGTAATTTGCTTGAACATGGATAATGAATATATGTATCATACATATGTATGATTTGATAAAATTCCATTTAGTTTTAAGTAATCTGCATAGATTAGTTTAACGATCACGTGATAGATTCTGTTTATCAATCGACGTTTTTCCTCGTTCAATTCTTGGAAATACACTTTTAGAAATCCCAAATTTAATAAAAAAAAGAAATAAGAAAAAAAGAAAAAAAATTCAAAAAGCATTTTTATTTGTGCGATTAAATGGAGAATCATTAGGAACATCCTTCGAGCAAAGTCATGGATCGTTGTTACGTCAGAATATTTCTGTCGCGTAGTTAGCAAAGTCGTCGTACGATCAGCCAAGCGCCAACAAGCCAAGACCTTGAAACCTTTTTCCTCTTCTCGTAGCCGAGCAACTTGATTAAAGTTTATTGGACTAATGAATACCGATAAGAGACTCGGTTGATATACGAAGACGAATAAAACTGTATGTGTATGTGTAAGATAGATATACACAGAGAGACAGAGACAGAGAAAGAAAGAAAAAGAAACAGACAACAGACAAGGATAGAGACATACTATTACCACGTGACTCGCTAGTGTCATTGGACTGCTCTCATTTGTTTACAAATAATATTAAGCGACGCACATCAATATTAATCCACGAATGACGAATTAATTATTGAAAAAATTCTAAGGAATAAAAGAATTTATTAATTCTGTCAAAATTTACCAATTAGATGATCACTCGGAAATAGTATGGATTCAATTCTCGTGAGATACATTCTAACCTATAATTATTCCCCTTTAGAGGCCGAAGCTTGACCTTTAAAAAAATTCCTCCTATTACTCATGACACGAGAAGAACTTTCCTCTCTCGCCCGATTGAAAATTTATTAGTAATTCTATCAAAGTCCAACGACGATCCTTAACATTGAATGCTTCTTTTTTCTTCTCGCCTACTTTATTAACTAACTTCCGTAAAAGGTAATTCGAAAGGAGAGAAAATCGATAGGTTAAGGTTCATACTTAATGACTTTTCTAATAACTTGGGTTTCCCTAACGAGATTATAGAACGTATTTAATATTTTTTGTTTTAATCGAAATTACAATAATTTCAAATAAATTTTATTACTATTATTATATTATTATTACTACTACTGTATTTTAGTAATTTAATAAAAATTTACCTTTAAAAATTTACTTTTTTTATCGTAATTAATAGTAAAAATAATTGAACAAAATGATTCAACTAAAACAAAGGAATCTTACAATTAGATTCGAAAAAATTCGACAATCAAATATTGCATGATTCGTGCGCGCGCTGTGTGCGTGTGCGTGTGTGTGAAGCGTATGTGCGTGCCATTAAAGAGAAATCGATCGTATTTGAAGAAATCAAAGAGCTTGCACGTGTCCATCGTGTGATCACATGTTTCAAAGCTCGTAACGTTCCATTCAGGTTGTGACCCTTGATGACGAGAAGGTTAGGCTATCGTTCACTTCCTTCGTTTAAGGAAATTGCCTATCCCCTTTTGCGCGTGTGTCTGGAATATTGTAACATGGTAGAGACACGAACGACCAGACACGAGAAAACCAAAATAGAACTTGGATTTCCTTGAATGACCGCTAGACGAGTTGTCTCGAATTTAAAATTAAAATTAAAAATAAAAAGAAAAAGAAAACAAAAGACAAAGTCCTCTCTCTCTCTCTCTCTCAATCTCTATCCATTTATCTTTCTATCCATCTCGCTTCCTCCCACTTTTCCTCTCTCATTCCCTATCGATAATGTAGTTATCATATGTGAACTGAACATGTTACTTTGAAGTAGTCGATGACAAGATAAAAGATTGATATATAATCGCCAAATACAATAGAGACCTGTTTATCCTCAAAAAAACAAAAGCAGGGTCTTGTTTTATCGAGATGATTGTACACTACTTTCTCTGTTTAATAAGGAAAAAGAACAAACAAAAATTATTATCTCGAAATCTATCATAACACATAAGTGACATAAACCGTCGAAGAAGTTAGAAGGTTGTAAATTAAGTAACATACGTGGGGGTCTTCGATAAACTTTCCGACCTATATCAGCGGAAAATTACGTTTACTCTCTTTCGCTTTCTTATCTTTCCACAATGATGACATCAAAGCTGACGAAAAATATTCTTATCTTAAAGAATACTTTTTCTTTTATTCTAATAAATAACTAAAATATTTATTGATACAAATAGTTCGAATATACTATTATCTATCAAAATATTTTTAATAATATATTAATAGAAATTGCAGAGGCTTAACAATTTTTTACTGGTCGACCGAACTGTTCATGTATTGCCATCTAGCGTCGACCGTTCAAACTATGCTGCCAATAAAAAAAATATTCAACTCACTATATTCGTCCAAATTCTAAGAGATTTAAAGAAAATAGAAACAAGTTATGAATATATACATTAGTTCTATTCATCTCCATCCATCCATTCATCCATCTATTGTTATTACATCCCATAGTGGGCTTCAGCCTTCTTCAGGAGTTTGCACCAATCATTCAATCCAGCTTTTCTTCTTGAAGTTTTCAGTGGGTTTAACAAGTGGGTTTTTGCGAGATTGGGTTGTCAGTCCAACACTCAACCCCTATTAGTCGCTTTTTACGACAAGCAGGGGATACTGTGGATATATTCTATCCCCGATCCACAGGGGAAGTTATCTTTCTATAAAAAAAAAAAAAAAAAAAAAAAAAAATCGATCGGTAAAATAGAATCTCTCATTGTCATAAAACAAAAAAAAAGAAAAAGAAAGAAATTATGTATTATGTTAGTAAGAATTGTAACAACATAACCGATAAGGATAAATCATGCTCGGCAAGTTAAAATTCCAAGGAAATTTTTAGAAAGTTTCAACACAGCTTCGCAATAATATTCATGACGGAACATATGGAATATATTATACTCACGTTTGTCGACTCCGAAGGTAATGTCGGTAAAATGCATGCTACGAAGGACGGCCTGTGTAACTACGATACGCGTAACCTTAGGAGCAAAGTCCGGGTCGTCGGCATCGAAGGATACGTTCTCTTCGAATTCAGTCATTGTTCCTTCCATTTTTCTACGATTTTCTTTAATGTGACACTGTTTCTCTTTCCTCAAGTTAAGTCCTAATAAAAATCAAAAGAAAAACAAAATCTATATTCCATTATCTTCATTTTCATGAATTTATTAAATTTCATCGAAATAATGAAATTTTTTAGATCTTCATTTCCTTCAATCTTGCCTGCATCATTTTTTTTGGCATAAAGTCATTTCATTTATATGCAGTTATATATATGATGAATAATAATACGAGGTCGTTCTGCTTAACGATACGGAAGTTAGCATTTTATTATTCAAGACCAACAACGGTCATACTTTCGTGGGGATTCTTCCGTATTACTTAAGATATCAATCTATCACATTTTCTCGAATCTCGTTGCAAGATTTACAATAATCGAATAATAAAAAACCTAAAAAAAGAATTATTGACAAGTTCTAACATTTTTTTTTGTATTTTAATGTTTCCATAGAAACGTATGTCAAAAAATATTCATTGTATTATACATTATATATATATATATATATATATATATATACATGTTTATTATGTAAAATTTATATTATTTCATTATATATAATTACGATACTTTCATTTCATCTAAAAAACAGAAAAGAAAATAATTACCTATCATTCGTACGAAGACATTGACTACTTGAAAGAAACACCGTACTTCTCGACAAACTGCGTAGTAATGGTGTTCGGCGCGAATTCTCGAATAGTCGCAGACGATTTCTACGCATGCGCATAACGTCAGTTTTAACGAGCAATCTCTCGATTTTATACAGGATTTTTTTATTTTCTATTGTCGTCGATTATTTTTTAAGATTGCGTTATTATAACGATAACATTTATAATATTTTTCATATATATTTTAAAATAAAATAACTCGTCAATATGTGTAAGTGTTTCTAGGTATTGATATTAATGAGAACTGTTATCTGTAGGATGAAATTCACCATTTTCCACCTTGTCTTGATACGTTCCTGAACAAAGAACTAAGTTGAAAATAATCATAATTATTATCTTGTATTCCATCGATCAGCACCTAGATATACGCCACGAGTTTCTGATAACATTATATAATATATAATTATTAATTTGATTTTGCATTTATCTGCTTAAATTGCATTAAAAGAATGTATTAATACTGAATATATTATAACTGTCATTCAGTTAAGTTTCCTTTACCTTTAGACATATTACTAGGAAGTTGTAACTATAAATTGTCTGTAAAATTAAAAATGGCTTTATTGAATTTCACATTTGATTATGACATAGGAATATACCGAATACAACTTTAAATATTCTATAATACTTCTTTAAACAAAACGTATGGTACAGTTATTCATATATATATATATATGTGTATATATATATATATATATATACATATACATATATATATATACACATACACATATATATATATATATATATACACTTTCTAATATCTATAAAAATACAACGCAATTCTATAAAAATACAACACTAATTGTCACTGGTATCAAAATCTAAATATGGGCATTGGAAGAAGATGTATTTGAGAAAGGTGTGTGTAGCGTTTAATTCATACAGCTTACCATAGAGAATGCATAAACTGATATCCCTTGGTTGGAAATTAGTATAAATCACTCATTCAGGCACTCTATTACACTCGACTATATAGTCAGTACGGATGAATAGACAACAAATGAAATGTATGATTTTATCATACAAATAATTTGGCACATTGGTATTTTCAAGTTTCTCTTTCCGCACGAAAATCGTAGCAAAACTGAAATAAATCATTTTAATACAAAATCAATTATCATCGTTGAAGTTCGTATATCTTTTAAACAGAAAAAGAGAAAAAAAGAATAAATATATATATATATATATATATATATATATGTGTGTGTGCGTGTGTGGTGTGTATATATATATACCTCTTTGTCCAAATCTTTTTGCGTCCAAATTTTGATTGTAGGAAATTTATACTAGAAAGGGAAGACACATTTTGATTGATTATGTATAAATGTTGTAAATAAAAATTTCTATTCTTTAATAATAACTTTTCACTTACACTGGCAGAATCAGAATGAATATTAAGACGAGGATTGAGAATGAATGGGACTCCATCTAAATCGGAAGAACCTGGCAGTGTACCATAAATTGGAATGGAACCAATGACCGAAGTAGTAGGAGGTTGAGGTGCAGGTCTCGTAGGCCTCAACCTCGCGCTAGGACTTAACACTTCGTAATCCCTATCATTAGATTCATCTGTATCCTTTCCAATGGCGGCTGTTCCAATTTGAGAATAAATACCATTATTTGGTTTGGGAGAAAACTTCGGTTTAGGTGGCCTCTCGGGTGGTACTCGATGAGGTGTTCCATTGGAAGGATTTGGAGAAGCATTTTGCATTAAAAATTTACTGAGGTAAGAAAATAGAAAATCATTAGAAATATCAAATTATGTTATATTTCTAAATAATTTTCACTTACTCTATGTTAATATATGATTGAGAATTTGGTTGTCCGTTTGTTATATCCACGGTTTTATAACAAACGCATACTCCATTTATTATACTGTTGTTTTGTTAAAAGAAAATTATATTAAAAATATTTTCTATTATTATAATAATCGAGGATGTAGAAATTTGAATAGTTAACAAAATTAAAAATAACATACCCAGCTGCAGCGAAACCATTTGGTGCCATCTTCGATGCCTTATGTACAATTCTACTACATATAATTATATCTGTTACAGCTTTAGAACACAAATCCTTGTTTTTAATTTTATAACACAATTGTTTTTTCCTCCATGCCTTCTGCACTGCATAATTTAGTATTACATTATATTATGAAAAATCACAACATTATTAAATTTGAAGATTTATTTGGAGATATTAGAAAAATATACTCACTCGAATCTACGGTATGCGAGATAATGCTATATCCTTCTGGAGGCATTTCTCGTTCATTGATAATGGTGATATCTTCCACAATGCAATGAGGTAAACCTTCGGTCTTCGAAAAGCATATGTATCTACCTTTCTTTTTTATGAATAATCCAGTTTCTCTCCATAAATCGGCATCGGTATCCTGATCATATGTTCTAGATACCTTTGCAAAACAAACATAAGTACAAAAATAAAATGAATATAATCTGAAAATAATGTCATTTAATATCCAATATAAAACTTACGACTGTAAAATTTGGTGGACATTTCTCTATATCCTCAATAATACTAATGGCAGTGATGGGTCTATCATCTGGCAGAACGGTAGATAATTGATGAACTAACATTTTGCTACTGCTTTTCTTTGACATTACTGTAATCTATAAAAAGATTATTTACTTATATAAATTATATATATATATATATATATATATATATATATAAATTAAAGCTCCAAGGCATAACCATTTGAACGAAAAAACACAATAATAGAATGTAATTTATGAATTTCGCATACTTGGTAAAAATGGTAAAGATACATTCAAAATAACTTGACCTTTAGTCCGTTTCTTCGATCGATAAAAAACTACATTAAATAAAATAAAAAATATTATCTTCATATCATAAAGTGATTATAATTTTTTGGATTCTCATTGAAAAAAAGTGAGATAAAAGTTGTGTTTATCTTTTGTTGTGACGTCTCTCTAGCAACTGGACTCTCTTCAAAACTATTTCGATGTGAATATATATTGCTAAAGCTCAATATCTATAAATAAATTTACGCAATTGACTGTTATTTATCTTTTTAACTCACCTTCTCTCAAAAGATTAGAGCATTGAAAAATTTACAATGGCCGCATAGTCGGCCGTTTTTCTTTTCTACCAGCTCTTAATTAGCCGATCAATTAGCTCCAATGAGAGCGACACGTCAAGTTTCTTTCGAACAACTCAGCCCCTAACTCTATCTCTCACGACAGAACAATTACTTCGTTCGTATCTTTGTATGCGATTCTACCAAGATTCAAACTCTTGTAGAAGAATAAGTTTCCTTAGTACGGTTTCAGTGTCGCTAGACTTCGCTGGTGTCTCTTCTCAGTCATGCTTGCCGACTGAGCGATTTAATAAATTCATTCGATGAGTATTTTTATCAAATTCTGTATATATTTATAAATACTTAACGCATGTATAACTCTTTTTATACAGACTAACGTTCTAATTTTTTAATGAAATATATAAAAAATTAATTGAAATGTTTGGAATAACTTTGTCGCCGTCAGAATGCTATATGTCTGACCTTTTTTTTTATAAAAGCTTAACTCGTTCACAGGATTGATCCAATTTTATGTAAAATATAATATCATCATTCTTTGTAGAATACCATTTACAAGTAATCTAAAAAAAAAAAAAGAAGAAAAAAAAAGGGAATATATTTTTATTTCTCTAATCTGCACTACAACTAATCCAAAGCAGTTCTTTTTTCTATCTAGCCTAGGAAAAAGTTTGAAAAACAAAAAATTACACGTCGTCCATTTATAATCACATCTGTGCAGGGAGATTTTCTTCTTTTTTATTCAATGATATAAACATTATGCAATATGATAAACATATTAACGATACGACTTTTGGTACCGTGCTCTTGCTCCTGGACCACCAAACTTTTTTGGTTCGCATCTCCTTGGATCTGCGACCAGAAGAGTACGATCATATTGAATAAGAATATCTTTTATATCCTTCTTGCTGGCCTCATCGACATCTACAAATGCGATACAATATTTCTGAATGCGTAGTAATGGAATAACGTACGTAGAGATAAATAAACATGAAAGATATATGAATGCATATATAGTTGGTATATAATTCACTTACATTTCTGATAATAAGCTACAAGAGCTTTGGAGATAGCTTGACGAATGGCATAAACTTGTGCTACATGACCACCTCCGTTTACTCTTACTCTGATGTCAACACCAGCAAATTTCTCCTAAAAGGTTATGATATTCGTCAATGTAATTGTAAAAACAATTCACATGCAAGTATCACTTTGCATGCAAGTCTCAGAATCCTTGAACTATATATATCATGGCTATTCATATTCGGAATAATTGAACATCATCGAATAAAGTTAGTATTTAGATAAATCTGATCTCATCTATTGTATAATCATTGTTCGATTATTAATACTAATAATATAGAAATATCAAACTTGTTACCTTTCCAAGGAGCAAAATAGGTTCTTGCAATTTGTATTGCAATACGCGAGGTTCAACCAGTTCCAATGGTCTTCCATTTACCCGAAGATTTCCACGGCCTCGTTTGCAATAAGCAACTGCAGTTGCACTTTTCTATAAATAAAAAAATATATGTATGTTAATAATAGTTTACAAAAGAAACGAGCGTCATAGGGCGCTTAATAATAACAAATTATGGCGTTTACCTTGCGTCCGAAAACTTGCACGGAATGAATCGGTTCCTTTTGTTTCTATGTATATATAAAAGAAAAAAATGTACATAATATACATATACATATATATATGTGTCTGTATTATTTTCATTGAAAATGAAATAAATATTATTGAATAAATTTATCAAGAAATTACAAATTCACCTTCTGCATTCTGTCAAACACGTGTACTATCTTGGAAAATAACTACGTGAAAGGAAGTAGATCCGCTGTGGGGCAGTAATGTCGAATTACTACTACGTTAGTCAAAGATATAACTATAAAATGAAAATCATGATCATCCGGTGTACGAAAATTCAAATGATCGAATAAAATTTGTCCACGATTTATCTTGGGATAAATTAAAAAAAAAAAAAAAAAAAAAAAGAAAAATTAAAACACATAATAACTTATAAAAAGAATTAATAATCTTTAATTAATCTCGTAATATGACAGAGGTTAGAAATTGAATATATTAAGGTTTACTTGTATAAACTTTTAAGTGTGCATCAATGTAAAAGTTTCTCAAATAAAATCTAAATAATTTTCTTCTTTTGAAAAGTCTACGTTTTGTAAGGTTTGGCAAGCTTGAAAAAAAATGTATGCATCATGCTGCCTCTATCGAAAGAAACTTGAGATAGACTGATGCAAGGAGGCAGACAAAAAGCATGATGGCGCCTACTTGTACATAATTGTAGTTTAATTCATTTAATAGGCCGTCATTAAATGTACGTCGAAAATAATAATCTTATAATAGTGGGAAATAGTGGTTGTGTTCAGGACTATTCGTCCGTGAAAAATGGCCACAAAAGAATCTGGTGTTACCATCGACGATGGTATAGCGGAACCTGGCATAGAGCCGGGTGCGTCCGCTGAAACGATGCTCGTTACAACAGATAGCTTTGAGGAATACGAACAAGAGATGAGTAGCAGTATCGACGATAGACAAATGAAGGAAAGTACGACAAGTACTATATCGGAAATTCAGGACGACGTACAAGACATTCCTATGACGCCTACTGCTAAGAGCCCTCACGATTTAAAGAAAGATGAATCCTTAGATGAATCCGATATGGTCAGTTTTCATATACTTTGCTGAGATTTAGATGCGACAACTTTTTGTTTTATTTATTTATTTATTTATTTATTTATTTTCTTCTCTTTTCTTTTTTTACTTTCATTAATATTACATCTCCTCTCAGGACGACATTGCTCATCGTTTAGGTCAAAGTAGTTTAGATGCCGATCCGTTGCGTTGTAAAATCTGGTTAGCCCAAAGGAAACACGTATTTATTTTAAGTCAAGCAGGAAAACCCATATATTCTCGATACAGTTCAGAGGACAAACTAGTCACACTAATGGGTGTTATGCAAGCTCTAGTATCCTTTGTCCAAGCTGGCAGCGATATGATTAGATCTGTACATGCCGGAGATACTAATTTTGTCTTCTTCGTTAAAGGACCATTAATATTAGTTGCAGTTTCCAAAACATTGGAAAGTGTACCTCAACTTACTTTACAGCTTACGTATGTAGTTTTATTTGTTTTATATTGTCCATACATAACGTTAAAATTTTTTTATATTATATACTTGTTCTATATATATATATACACACACATATATATATATATATATATAAAAAAAAAAAAAAAAAAAAAAAAAAAAAAATTTCTTATAGATATGTATATAATCAGATAGTCTCAGTTTTAACCCAATCTCAATTAACACGAGTATATGATCTACGAAGGAACTTTGATTTGCGAAGATTATTAAGCGGCAGTGAAAGACTGATAGATCATTTATTGAATTTTATGGATAGAGAACCTGCTTTCTTTCTAGGAGCTATTAAATGTTTGCCTTTACTTCCCTCAATGAGGGCCTCTATAACGCAAACTATTATACAAACCTGTGGCAAAATAAAGGTATAATCATTATTAATTATATTAAACGTATGTTTTTCTCTCTTATTTTAAAACTGAGAGACGATCTAACTATAAAGAAATTTTTCAGAATTTGGTCTTTGCGATACTCTTGGCTAATAATCAACTGGTCACATTAGTTAGAATGAATAAGTTCTTTTTACATCCAGTGGATTTGCATTTAATACAAAACTTGGTCGACAGTTCAGAGTCCCTTAAGACTTTCGAAATATGGACCCCAATATGTTTGCCAAAATTTGATGCCAACGGTTATATGCACGGCCATGTCTCGTATCTGGCGGAAGATTGTCAAGCATGCTTATTATTACTTACTGTGGATAGACACGTATTCTTTGTACTTTCAGAAGCTAAACAAGTAAGCTAAGCAACATTATAAAATGAAAATTTTATTTCAAAGTAATATTAACATAATTTAACGTAATTAAAAAATCTTTATTAGAAAATAGTGGAGAAATTAAGGAGGACAAATTGTTTAGAAGCGATAAATGAATCTATGAATAAAACACCAATTACGACCGCGGATATCGGCCTACCTGAAATGCGGCATGTTCTGTACAAATGTAAAAGCACGGCGCAATTTTGGAGTCCTGGTCTTCAACCGCCATATACCACTGATGAGGAAATAGAACGGTCAGAAGAAAAGTTAAACCTGAAATTAAAAAAATAAAAAAAAGTTTAAAGGCTCATATTAACGATTTATATGTAAACAATATTTTAGATTACTTGGACAGTATCAATGTCTGCATCACAGATTACATTCTCCTAATCGACCATTAAAATTAATCTTTCAACAATTGGATAAAGAGACTATGTTGGCCTGGGTAAGCCATATTAGAATTGAAAGAAAAGATATACGTCATTTTAAATATTAATTTATAAAATTTTATGAAATTAATTTCAGGTAACTTCAGGTTTTGAAATTTATGTAACGTTCGAGCCACTTGTTACAAAGCCTGATGCAATTGATGCAGTTAGTAAACTATTGAAGTGGATAAAAAAAGAAGAAGAGAGACTATTTATATTAAATTCACCTACTTTCTAATGAACTTATGACATTAGCATAATCTTAGTCTCAGTTAATCGAGATTATCTAATTTTCATTTACTATATAATAGTATATAATTTTGCATCATTGCAAAGTACATATATTAATACCAAATTTAGTAAAATTCTTTTTTAGTTGAACGAAAAAGAAAAAGAAAGAAAGAAAGAAAGAAAGAAAAGAAAGAAAAAAGAAAAAAAGAAAAAAAGAAAGAAAAAGGAAAAAAAAGAAAAAAGAAAAAGAAAAAATATGATTCCTCTAAATATAATAATGACAATCTGCAATTTTAACGCAGTAGTTTTGGTCATACTTAAATATGAAGCCACCAAAACACATTTTGTTAAAAGTACCTGGATGCACTAACACCTTGTCGAAAGAAGTTGTATTATTTACAATTATCTTTAAGTATATAGTGATATATTTTAATTGTTACATTAAATTAGAGCGATAACTATTGAGAAATATATGAATTTCTATGCAAATGTATATATTCCTGATGATGAATAATCACAGAGATTGTATTTCTAGATAGGCTACACGACATTTATTTTAATATCTGATATGAGTGTGTGCGTGCCTCTGTGCGTGTGCGTGTGCGTGTGCGTGTGCGTGTGCGTGTACCGGGGAAAAAATGCAATATTGCATTTTAATATGGAATTCGTATTTAATTTTTTATACAAACATTAACGGGGACTCGTGCTGACATTTATAAATACGAACGCAACTCTTAAATGCAATGTGGAATTTATTTTTCTCTTCTTCTTTTCTTAAACACGATTTGTACATATTATTATATACAAAAGTTATATAATGTATTTGGGGATGATCGTTATTTGGAAATATAATATAAAAGTAAGCTACTGTGTAGCATTTCTATCGACGAACTTTAATACCTATTAAGATCGATGTTTGCAATTACTACTCGTTATTGGTCAGACTGGAGAATATAATGAAAATATAACAACTGTAGAAATGAAATTTATTTAATCCTATCTCGTAAATAATATATCAATGAAAATCTTACACGCGCCGCATAATTGCCAAGTCAATGCCTAGCTCTTTCACGATCTCTTCTTCGATCCCTGTCTCTTTCTCTGTCTCGATCTCTATCCCTATCTCTGTCATCTCTTCTATGTCTATCCTTATCTCTATCTTTATCCTTATGCGAGGAGGAATGAGTCTTGGGCGATTTACTTCGTTTACGTTCTCTCCTGTCTCTATCTCTTTCTCTACTTCGCGACCTTTGCTTTTCTCTATCCGATTTTTTATCCGAACGAGAATGTCTCTTGTCTCTGTCTCTGTGACGATCTCTGTCTCTATCATGATCTTCCGTTCTTTTGCGACTTTCTTCTTTGACAGGAGGTATATCTTCGTCCTCTGACGTTTCAATTCCTTCATCCATGTCGTCTTCCAATGCCGATACTTTTGCCTCTGTAAATAATAAACGTATAAAGACAAAGAATAATCCCTTGTATCTTGATATCTAAGAGATACAATAATACTCATACCTAATTCATTATTTTCTTCTAAAACGTGACGCTTTTGGATTCTTGGCAAAATAACGTCGCATGATCTCTCTTCGCGTAGAAGCTCATCTATAAACTCATCCATATGGATCAATTCGAAAAAACCTTGCTTATTTTGTTTTCTAAGTTTTCTATTATCGTTGAACAAAGGCTCTAAATACTTGTAACAATCCAATGATGAACCTGTCAGTCGCATATAAAGTGCACCCAAAGCTCTGACATATTTGAATTCTTCGTTCTTTATGAACTCTACTATGATATCTTTTTCTGGCTGTATTTGTAACATTTTTAATATTAAACATAGAAATGGCGTCGGTTTTACATTGCCACCGTAAACTCCACCTATGTATCTAAACAAAAGAAAAATAATATACAAGTATTACAAGAGTAATTGTAAGATATAATCCATAGGAATGAAATTGAAATTTGAGGTTAATGGAATATATTATTTACTAACTTCAATTCCATGGCTTTGTCGACAAGTAACTCTGCGGTTAAAGCAAAACATTCTTCCTTCCAATATTTCGAATCGTAAACTCGAGATCTTATTATTTTCTCCACTAAATACTGTGGATTAGTACCGCGAATTGATTTCGCGTCTTTTACCGTGCGGTTCGCCATGTTAATAAATAGTTGAATTACTCGTCACTGGCGGCGCTACGTTCGCCTTTTCTATTAAAACTTTCGTCAACGACATTGTCTACGCAATAATCAATCAATGTTTTATCTTCGACGCATCTACTCAATGAACGTGTCAACGACTTGGAATATCATTGACGAACTTTTACGAATATACAACATTTTTTCAAATGCATACGAGATCGAATAAAAAATATAGATTCGTTCAAGTTCGTGGAAATGAAAGAAATGATCTCTCTGGATAACATTGGAATAGAATTAAGAAATGTTTGTGAAGAAATCTAAGAATAAATGATTCAAAGCGACGAGAGTCATCGCGTGAGAACGTCATAGGATAAAAATATTCATTGCGTCTTTCTCCCTCCATTCGGTACCTTTTTGAAAAGAAGCTTTTTAACGGTCATCTCCATTCATGGAGAGTTTGACGAGCATCTTCTTTTCTGACGTTTTCTGACGTTTTCTGAACTTTAGCGACGTAGGCGGCACCAGCCGCCATCTTAAACTGTAAGACAAGGAGAGTGTCTTTCTTCTTACGTTTCCGAAAGACTTTCAGTTCGTCGTTGGAAGAGGAGGATCGTCGTATTGGAAGGAGGAAGTGCGCGGCTTTTGTGGGAGAGTGCAACAACGATGCAAGAAAATAGACTGCTGTGATCGTTGTGATCTATACTAGTGTGTTATTTTGTGTTATTCAAAAGAAGAAAACAAATTTCAAATCGTTTCTTGTGCAACGTCGATCGTCGAACTCACCGATTCGAAGTGATACAAAAAAAAGGAATTCGTTTATTATACATTAACATTTATGAAGGAAGAAGAAATAACGTATACTTATTTATGCAAACACCCACACGCACACATATATCATGCGATGATGAACTGAAATAGATTACGACGTGCATCCTTCGTAGAAAGCTACGAATCATTGAAATGGGTTCAAAAATAGAGTACGTCGAGTCGTCTCACATGTATGCAACGAATTACATACGTAATTCAAAAGCGATCGGCGTACTCTGGGGTATCTTCACCATATGCTACGCCATAATTGGTGTTGTTGCTTTCGTAACACCGGAATGGCTCGGTGATTTGGAACACGAAAATCCTGGAAGATTTGGACTCTGGACAAGATGTAGCTATGGAAATGGTAAGAAATGACGTTACATTCTTTATTAAGTTTTATATCTATCCAAAAATTTCTCAATTCGTGTCATTGACTCGACTGAAACGTAGATACATCGAAAAAAAAATTATTTGCCAATTAGAGTTCGTAGACATGTTGTTAATGTCCATTGACGAACTTTTTAATAAATTCACGACGTAAAATAATGTTTATTTGTTAACTGAGTAAATCAGTATTTTTCTTTTTTCTTTTTTCTTTTTTTTTAATGACTTTTTAGGTGAATTAGGAGAGGAATGCATCGGAAGATTAGACGATCTTTCGACCATAGCCAATGTCCCATTTAGAGCCAGCACTATATTAGTTGGAATTGCAGTGATCGTTGCATTGCTCTCGATTTGTGCGATGCTACTTTTCTTTTTTTGTCAGAGCACGACCGTTTTTTATCTTTGTGGCTGGATGCAGGTAGTTTCAGGTAATTTCAAGAATACATGTTGTTAAAATTGTACAATTGCGAGAGGATATTAGAAAGTACGATCCTCCTATGTCGACTCAATGCTTAGTGATGCAATCAATCCCCCTCTCCCACCCACCCTATATATATATATATGTATTATTTTACATAGAATTTAAAAATCTTTTCACATATCCGGTTTCAAACGTGCATCGGGTTTACGATAAGAACGTGACTCTTATGGGATATGCGCAGAAAATGTAGAATAGTCCGTTATGTGTAAAAGCCCATCGTTGATATTTATGTATATATACATATATATATATATATATATATATATATATATATATATATGTATATATATATGTATTTGTGTTTATGTATGCATATAGTACATATGTACCGTTGGCTACGCCTTCGACTATTAACATACGCGTTTTGTTGGATTTTATTACAAATAAAATAGTATAGTGTCGTCGTTTTTTAAATTTAGGTTATGTTTGATCGCTGACACTCGCATGTTTCCCGACTGCGAAAAAAAAGAAAAAAAAAGAAAGAAAAGAAAAAAAATTCTCAATCGTTTTAGATCAATCGAACCTTTGACAACTTTTCCTTTTATTTATTAAAAAACAAAATAACAATGAAAAGAAAGTTAATGGAAAGTTGCTCGAGATTACTTTCTCGAAAAAGTAAAAAAAATTGCAATGAGATATTCATGTTTAGCAATCGGATACCAGCAGCTGCTGCAGCAGCGTGTGACGTGCGTTGTATTTTGAGTTCTCTGTCGTGTTGTTGGTATCATACCGAGAATTGCTCGTTCCGTTTCTATAACTAGTCACGGTGAAAGTTGCCGTTTGAAATGCGAACGAATTGAGAGAGAATGCAAAGGTTTCACCAAAGAAAATCAACTTTGCTCGATGTGTTTAGCACGTTCAACGTTCAATGTTTTAAATTTCAATAAATTTTAAATTATTATTTTTTTTTTTTTTAATTTTGTCCTCAACTATCTCGCTATAGTGTATATATATATATATAGTACAACATTAAAAAAAAGAATTTGTTACAATAAAATTAATATCTAAATTAAAAAGCAAATATATACATAAAAGTACATACGTACTTTTTATATATACATAGTGGAATAGTTCTGTTCCCTAGATTAATCTCATCAATTCAAATGCCTTTCTCTAAATGTCATGTGATCTTAACACATTGAGCCTTTCAATAGTCAATCTCAATTATTATTATTATCAATTATTATTATTATTATATTATTATTTATTATTATTATTATTTCGGTTTTAATTTGTAGCAATATGTATGGCAATTGGTGTATGTGTTTATCCGCTTGGCTGGGATTCACCAGCAATTCGAGCAGTTTGTGGTGCATCTGCATCCAGGTAGAATTCTTTTATTTTATTCTCTATAGAAACTGAATTAAGCAAATTTATTTTTGGATTTGGATTTGCAGGTACAATCCTGGAGCATGTGCAGTTAGATGGGCCATACCATTAGCTGCAATTGCTGCTCTTGATGCTACTACCTTGGCTGCTCTCGCTTTCATTCTTGCCTCGAGACATGTTAGATTACAACCAGAACCTTTCAACAATGGATCTTTGTACAAAGGTATGCGACATGATAATATCCATCTATTTATATTTTATTACATTTTTGATTCATTAATAAATTAACGAGTTTATTATAAATAAAAACTCAAAATTAATCTAATTAACTCTGTTTATAAAAAAGTAAAAAGATTTGTTATAATATCAAAAAATAAATATAAAATATTAACATACTAATAAATTTTTTTTGATTATAATAAAACACAATAAGATTAATAATAATAAAGTGTATATATATATATATATATATATATATATATATATATATACACACATTATTATTTCCGTTTTGGGAATATCATCTTTATAGAAAAACTAATGTCAATGCATTTCTTTCAGGAGAGGTCAATCCAGGTTACGTAAATGAGGCTCAAAGCGTGGCTGGCTCACGCAAATCTTTGTCCTTGAGACCAGTCCTTCTGGTAGCACCACCTGAACAAGATCGTTACAGTGAACTGTCCAGAGCTAAATCGCATTCTCATCATAGTCTTTACACGCCAGCACCTTCTCATCCGGTTCACACGGTTTCAACGAATACTTTGAATCATTCTCAACATAATTTTCAACTTTGAACAAATTTTTCTTCTTTTTTAAAGAACAAGAGTGTACATATATATATATATATATGTAGTTGTCCATGACAATCTTTATTATTATTAATATTATTATTATTATTATTATTATTATTATTATTATTATTATTATTATTATTATTATTATTATTATTATTATTATTATTATTATTATTATTATTTTAAGTAATGGCTATACGTCGAATTTTTTTGAACAAAAATTATCTGGAATTTGATATATAGCTGCTAAATGATATATATATATATATATATATAAATTTTTAAATGCTCTCGTTAACGAGAAGCAACAATGTTCAATTCTGCTCGATACTATTATATATCTTTAGATAAATAATTATATAAATGTAATAACTTTTTTAAATATTTTTTGTTTATATCGACGATAAGAAATTAAATGATTTTTACGCTGAGAATATTGCGAACAATTGAATTTATACCTTCTTTAAAATATTAGTTAATTTTTTTAAGTCACCAAATTATTTCAAAATAATTTAAATAAATTTTAATTAACAATAATATATCTCTTAGAGGGTATGTTTGTTTTGTTAATTAGTTTAATAAAAACGATATCGTTTTGACTAGTGTATTTTAATGATATTATACAGGACAATTTGAGATTACGATTATTAATTAGTCGATAATAATCGAAGGAAAAAATTGATTAAGTTTAACATTTTCGAGTTCGAAGACCCGAAAAATTTTTTTTTTCTCAGAAAAAAGAAAGTTATTGTGGATGACTATTTAGTAGAATCTTTGAGTTATCCTTATTTTCTTTCACACACTTGGTAAAGATATATAAGTCCGATCTTATAATTAAAATCATCTTTGTTAAATATATCATTGATAAATAAATAATAATAATAAAGAAGAAGAAGAAGAAGAAGAAGAAGAAGAAGAAGAATGCAATATTCAATTATCCAATTAAGTGACAGCGATTCATTCTAAACCTATAATAAATATTTCTTTGAAGAATTTTCTTAGGATAAATAAAAAAGAAAGAAACAAAAACGACGAACACTAATTAGTCTTAATTTCTAGATTTCTTTTTCTATCAACGAAATATATATAAGATCTCCTCCTTAAAAATTAATTGAAATAAAAACATTGTCAAGGTGGTAAATACGATTGAAACTTGTTTTAGAAATATTCTTATCATACTGAGACATTATTTTTTTTTCTTTAGAAGCCTTTAGATAGAAAGAGAAGAAAAGAAAGAGAAAAAAACACCACAGCAGGATGTCGAGGCAATGTGCATTTTATAGTGCATTAATTGGACCGAGATGAAAAACGGGATAAAAGGTTTTTACAACGTTATAAACGCAAAACTGACATTCTCTCTCTCTCTCTCTCTCTCTCTCTCTCTCTCTCTCTCTCTCGTTGCTATATAATTTCTCTTTCTTTCTCTCTCTCTCTCTCTCTCTCATGCCTGTTTTATGTCACTCTGACATTTCATAGTATTTTACACTAGTGCAACGTGTCAACGGTACAACACCAAACTCGTTTATGGCTTTACTGCATCGTGTGTCCTTTTCATATACATACATATATATATATGTATATTTTCATGTCTTCCGTGTAGTCATACTTTACAGCCGTTACTTTATTACCCTTTTCGTTTAATCATTCGGACAACGATATTCATGTATTTATTCATATTTTCACTTCTTGGTCAAAATCAACAGGATTCTTACTTATCATCTTACTTTACATTTGGCGAATTCAGACGTCTATGTACCTTGGTCAAACATACATAACAACCTTTTAAAGGTTAACTTAGAAATTATATATAATAAAGGTTAAATTATAGAGATCTCACAGACCTATCATACTACATCATTAAGCCTAAAATCTAAATGAGATTTGTTTGTAAGATTTTCTTTAAATTTCTTTGTTCAAAATGATACCGCATGGTTGTACGACATCTATGTTTATCAACCTAGGCCTTTTTGAGGTTGACTTTTTTTCATCTTTTTTAAGAAGTTCCTCTATCGAATAGGGATTTCGTTTTTTTTGTACCTGAGCCGGTCTATTTTCAACAGGTATTTCATTACTCGTTACTGTTGTACTCGTTTGTTCTTTTTCTGCTTCAATAATTCTTTTTTGTTGATTTTGTTGTTGTTTGTTGTTCTGCTGTTGCTTATCTGTTTCCAATGGATTTATTGGTGGTGTCGGATGTCTTATAAATGCACTTCGATCGCTTCCTATCTTCTGACCAAGTTCTAATATAATCCTACCACTTTGAAAGGATTTATATTGATCCTGAGATTCAGCATTTTCCTCTAGATCGCTCTTGTCTAAAGAGTCATCACTTCCTGCCATAGAACTCGAACTGGATTTTAACTCCACTTGATTTTGTACTCCATTTTGATCGGTTAATCTTTCTGCATCTAGAGATCTAAAAAAAGAATAAAAACCAAATATTTATATAGTATTTTCCCATTATTATATTGTTATATTTTCACATTGAGCTTACGTTAATGATTGCATTCCATGATGTAAATGTAATGTTGTAGCTTGATATAGTGACGAATAAAAACTTGGGTTCCAAGAAGGTGTACCGTTGTTTCCTGAACTCGTTGAGATCTGTAACGGTCCTAATGCACCCGGGTAGAACAATTGATAGTCCGTCCTCATTAACGATTCTATAATAACAAAACAAAAAAATGATCATAACTATTAGCTATAAAAGCTAAATTAAAGCTATTTATGAAAAAGAAAAAAAAAAAAACAGAAAATGAAAATTGAGCCAGATTGGTTGGTTGGGTGGTTGGCTGTTGGAAAAGAAGCTGTCAAAGTCACGTCAAGTCGAATATTTATCTTCAATCTTTCGTGCTGAATTTAATTATTGGATAGAAGTCGGCTGTTTCGAGTTTATAATACGTCACGTGAAGTTTTAACTTATCGTTTGTGGTTAATAAGTGGATCAGGTTGAAGTCAGCTGGCGCGATTTCAAGTGCCCCTAATATTATGCAACCCTTTCCATTTATTTGCTCAACTGGTCTCAGTCTGTGTGGTCTCTCTCATTTTTTATCTCTGATCCTTTATATAATTTGTTTCTTTTTTTAAATTATTATTAATAAACAAAATTATATAACGTGAAGTATATATTAATTTTTTACACATAAATTAACAGTTAATTTTGTTTTATGCAAAAATAAATTATGATATTAATGTTACATGGAGTCATTCGAAATTAAAATAAAATAAATATCTATATTTTAATTCGATTTCTATCCCCAAAGGGGCTTGAAAAAAAAAAAGAATCGTCTGATGTAAAAATTGCATAGGTCACGAAAGAGAAATGATTTAAATTTGAAGATCCTTTCTCTCGGACCAGAGAAGTTTTATCGAAGTTTGCGTGTTCTTAGACTGACGAGTCAATCACGTTGAGTACCAAAGTCTTCACCAAATTTCTTCTCGACTATCGACTTTCTCCAGATTTTTTCTTCGCGGCTAATCGAGGCTAAAGAAGAAGGGTAAGAAAAGAAAACGAAAAAGATAGAAAAGAAAAAGAGGATTCGATGAAGTTTTAGATCAATTTCGTGCTAAAGACAGATGATGCTTAAAGAACCGTT
Organism: Vespa mandarinia; assembly: GCF_050613455.1. NCBI lineage: Eukaryota > Metazoa > Arthropoda > Insecta > Hymenoptera > Vespidae > Vespa > Vespa mandarinia. The sequence goes on along the minus strand of NC_140827.1, from coordinate 4,244,092 downwards.
GATTAAGATAAACTTATTGATCTATAAAAAAATATTTCACTACAATAATAATACCTGGAGGTATACAAAAATGATCTGAAATATATTATCATCTGAATGATAAGATAGAAATGAGTTATTTTTGGAAAATAATACGTGTACGATATGCACATATTTATTTTATATATGCATTATTATTAATGCGTAAAGTTTATTATTATTACTAAACATTATTACTAAATGATAAGAATATAAGTATAATCTTCAATTTTATATATTTAATAATAATACACTTTTATTAACTAACAAATTACTCATCATCGGATGATAAAACAGAGGAAAATTAAAAAAGAATCCCCTAATCTAAAATATTTAAAAAATTGTAAGAAAGATAAAAAAAAAAAAGAATGAAAAGTACCTCTGGAAGCAACATTGGAAGAGATTTGCGAAGCATATCCAGTGGATGAGCTCCCTTCGATTCCAGGATGATCCGTATGAAGTCCACCACCCCTGAGAATTCGGTTAACCGATGAAACGGAAGGTAAGCTTTGTGGATCGCAAGCTCCTTGTCTAGCAAGTTGTTCACGTATTTCCCAGGCAAACATCGTCGGCTGTTCCTGTTTCATTCGTAGAATTTTCTTAACGACCGTAGGTGTTGCTACTTGCTGCAATTGCAATATAAACATATAAACTCTGTCTTGGTCTCTAAAAGAGAGACTTTCATTTTAACGAGAGACCCTTCGAAAACGTTTCTCTCTCTATCTCTTTATATATATATATATATGTTTCTCTTCTCTCCTAGATTTCCCTTTTCTTTACTTAGAAACGTTTGCGATACCGCATTCGATACATTTCAGGAAGGATTCTACAGTGGATCGTAAAGATTTAACTTCAGGATTATCTTTTTCTTACACACGAGAAGCCATTTACATTCTTGATAGTTATATGGGGGACGATTACGAGCGAATATTTAACTTTTACGATCCACCTTTTAGTTTTCTAACTAAAATTATCTACCAAGGATATGTCCAAGATCTAATAAGTTATCTCTCTCTCTCTCTCTCTCTCTCTCTCTCTCTCTCTCTCTCTCTTTTACATTTTTAGATATACATACAAAGTTTCTGAATAGTTTTATTAGCGATATTATAATAATGTGGTATGTATTTAGGAATAAATTGATCGGGTCGCAACATCTTATTTCTCAATCGAGTTAAATGTAAATGAAACGTAACGAATCGACAGAAAATTTGAACGGAAAGAGAATGTCCTCGGCATATGTCGAGCACAGGTGAAGAAGAGGATCCATAAGACCAGGGTCAACGATCAAGATAACCAACTAAAGTCCGGTAGGTGGGTTATAAACCTACTACATACTTTATTTCGATTTTAGACCTCCGTTTTGGGACAGTACGAGGAAGAGAACTATCGTCATCTGCCAGCCCCATTCCTGTCCAGTTCCGTCGTCTGAGAGAGTTACTTCAGTGTTTCTCAATCGTCAATTCCAAAGTGATTTTAATTATTTTCGATCAAAATTCCCTTTGAATTAGAATAGAGACCTATCGTCATCTGTTAAAATCATTTATCTCATTTTCATAGCCTCTTCGAAGGTTTCTAAAGTAGTGAGAGTTCAGTGATTCTCAATTTCAAAGTGATTCTCCGAATTTGACTTGCTAATGATCTCTTAAGAGAGGGGACTACTAATGGTATATACAACACAACAAGAGAGGAGCCGCCGTTGATAATTTCATGCTAACGTTATGGAAATGTTATTCGGTTTCATACCGAGATTTTTGAGATCGTCGACTCGTGCCAAAGGCGACGAACCGGGAAAAGGGGAGGAAGAGAGAGAGAGAGAGAGAGAAAGATAAGAAGGGTGAATCTTCTTCTTTGCCAATTCGATCTTCCCTAATTTCTACCAAATATTTTTTGTTTCGAAATTTATTTCTAATGTATAACCTACATGTATGTATTATATATCATTTTTTCATTTTATAAATTAAGGGTTGCGTTTGGGTTGCGTCCAACTTTTAGACGCGTTTAGTTCTCTTTTCCTTCCTTTCTTTCTTTTTTTCTTTAATCGTTAAAAAGACAACAATTACACTCTGATTAAATCTCTATACACTATATACTTACGTATATTATATATATATATATATATATATATATATATGGTGGGTTCACAAAATATTCAAATATATCTTAAGATTGAATTGTAATCAATTTTGTAATATTTCTGATATTCGAGTAGAAAGATTGAGAGTTACTGTCGAGGTACGCTACGTTTAAGGGCGGTTATGGCAAGAGCAGAGGACGGGGAGGGTCAGCCTAATAGTTTCAGAGGGTTAGGACAAGCCTCGCGTGCTACCAGGAGCATCTCAGATTCTAATCTGACACTTCCGTCGTCGTTGCCACAATTACCTCGGTCGACGTTGTGTATACGTGTCCTAATGTCGATCTCTCTCTCTCTCTCTCTCTCTCTTACTACCTCTAGCTATCCCTACATTACGAGCTACCTCTCCATACGCGTGTATTCGCTCACACGGTCGAGGAAATTGGTTTGGCAGGACGGACATATGGCGCTAAACGTTAGATAACGCAAACCGTTCGAACAGGTTGACCAACTCGGTAATTACCGCACGAACCTACAATGTCTGTGTGTGCGTGTGCGTGCATGCGTGTGTGTGTGTGCACATCCTAGCCGATAAAGGTTATCAGGACTACCAACGATCTTCGATCCTTTCCTTTTCTATTCTGCTTGAAAGAAAGAAACAAATGATAATTAATATGTGAAATATTGATTAGAAATATATATTATGATGAAAACTACATAAGAAAACTATATATATTTCTATGAATCGATGCAATTCGTTGAATAACATGTACATATTTATCCGTATGTGCGCGTGTATACATCCTTATCGATAATTAATATGTGAAATATTAAATATAAGTTTATGTTACAACGAAAACTATACAAGAACTTTAAGAACAAGTTAACTTATATAAATCGATGCAATTCGTGAGAAAAAAGGAGAAATCAACAATGACTTCATTCATGAGAGAATATATTTTATATGTTCTCTTCTATCTAAATCATTCAAGTTGAAAAGTAAACATCGTAAGACTAGTCTGTTTAGATCTTAATTACCTGATAAAACTGGAAAACTGAACGTTTTTCTTTTTATCTCTCTCTCTTTCTCTCTCTGCAGGTAGATAGTACTCGAAAGGATCCATCGATCCAGAAAGTTTCGATCGATAATTAAGAATAATTGAAAAATAAAAGAAAAGTGTTTCATAAAGACAGTTTTGTTCCCTTAAATGTTCATTATTGTTTAGAATGTAAATTGATCTCCATATATATATGCATATATATCATATGTATATATATATATATATTTAAAAATATTTATATCGATATATATTGACCTCGTTTGTCGGACTGATTGGATCATTCTGATGATAATCAGTCATCGACGAACTTGCGAACGAGTTAAGCGTGTCATTAAGGCGGGAAAATTTGAATGTTGTTCTACCTGTTAAAAAGAGATTCCTTCACAGCTGTGGTAAAAGAGTGGTGCGGGCATTACATTTACGAATGCCACGAAAAAGAGAAAAGAGAAAGGAAAGAGATCAAAGTTGGAAAGAGATAGCAGCAGATTTTTTTCGTTTTCTTTTTTTCCTTTTTTCGTCGCCCATGACGTTCCACTTTATTACCTTCGCTCCTTCGACTGGGCGTGCATTTTTCATGAGACAATTTTCTCTCTCGTGATGTCGCCCCATTATCCTTTCTCTCTCTCTCTCTCTCTCTCTCTCTCTCTCTCTCTCTCTCTCTCTCGCTATCGTATCGTATTGGAGCGCACGCGTATGCTTACAGATAACAGGCGAAAGTACTTACGAGGACACGCATCGAAAATGTTACCTCATGTGTACGGGAGAAACACGTGTAGATCGTCTCGATAGTTTGGTAATTAATTCCATAGCTCGTATGCCAAATTGAACGATACGCATAGCTTCTAGAAATTATATTCTAGATCGATTCATCCCTGATTTTTACCTATGTTTCCTTCTATACTTTATCAACAATTTTCTATACAAAAAAAAGTACATTCCCATTCGTTTTCTCTTACAATTATAATTTCTATCGACACGATATTTATATAAATGTTAAATCTTTTGTCGAAAAGTTTGAAAAATTTTAAAATTATGAAAAAAAAAACATGGTGTGTCTACGTGAGATTCGAACCCGCGAATCTATATGTAGGAATCTAATACGCTACTCGTTACCCTACCAATTCTATTGACTGAACGTATGCATTTAATGGACCTACATCGAAATATCAAAAGTTCAAATTGATTTTCCAGGAAAACAGCTGGTCATTAATGTTTCATATTTGACAGGTGTACTATAATAGACATTTTCTTTAATCTAATTATAAGACCGGTATCGTTTGAATCCTAGGATCACAGACAACTTTACTTTTTTGGTCGGTATTAAATAGTAGGCTTTCTTAATGGAAGAGATGACAATGAAAGAAAAAAGGGACTTAAAGGGATATCCCTGTGCACTAAGTGTTAATTTTATACCACACAGACACACGCTGTATCCGATTTCAAGAAAAAAAAAAGAAAAAAGAACAAGGAGACCACTCGTTATCCAATTATCGATCATTTTAATTATCGATCACTTTAATTACCGTAAAAGCCACTTTAAAGGTTTACTATCTTGTGATCTACCTCTTATAGTGAGAAAAAGAGAGGGGAAGTGAGTGAGAGAGAGAGAGAGAGAGAGAGAGAGAGAGAGAGAGAGAGAGAGAGAGAGAGAGAAGAGAGATACAGGTAATATCGTGATAAAGATCTCGACAGTTTCTTTTTTTCTCTCATTTTTCTTTGATCTTCGGAGCTTCGAATGATTAGGCGAAACTGATAAAATCGATATCAATAAGTATTTCATATTTTCAAGAATAAGAAGAGGAAATGTAATATTTCCAAAGATTGGGTGTATATCTACTATAATAAATTTTTTCATGGTTTTCTAATTTTTCTAATGCCAAGGAAGAGATGCATCCTATAAGAAATTTTTCATACGTGTGAACCGTAGAATTATATTGTCATTAGTGTGTGTGCGTGTGTGTGCGCGTAGAATCATGTGCCTAAGGGATCTATTAGCGTTGAAGTAGAATTACACTCGAAATCGTTTTCATCATTTTCTACGATATTATCAAACACATTAGAGAACGAAGAGAATATATTTTTTTTTGTCGTTATTTAAAGAAAATTTAGTTTATATAGGATGGGCCGCAGTGTCCTACGACCAAAATTATTTCTAAAGTGATTTTATTACTCATTATTTTTCTCGAGACTTGCTAGACTAATTATTTTTTTTTTCTCAGTATATAAAACTACAAATAAATATAAATTTTTGTATTCCGTATGTAGTTAATGATTGATGTACTTTTGACAATGAAAATCAATTCTAAAAATATATATATACACATATATTGGGTGTGTGTGTGTGTGTGTATGTATCAATTATTCTTTCTTGAGACTTCTTAAGCTTGCAGCTAGATTTGTGTAGTTTTACATTCTGAATAAAAAAATTAATCTAAGGTATCGAAAGAGTAATTGATTTTTAAAATCACCTAGGACCTTTTGGTTCATCCGATATTACAAAAAAAATTAGATTATTCTGTTTGAGTTGTTATTCCTTTTTTTTCCTCCTTTTCTTCTTGAGCTACCGAAAAGAAGATCGAAATCATTCTCGCATCGAGTACTTGATTAATTTAACACATGAGATCCCATAAGACGATGATCACACATCATCCCGTGATTCACAAACTGGGCGTACCGTGCGAACGTACAAACGCGAACAAGAAAAGCGTGCAAAAGCCATGAAATTATGCAAATGTAGGACGTCGCAAGGTGTTTGGATAATTGCGTCTTATGGTCAACACAAATACACACGCACACACACAGGCCTTACTTAAAATCACATCAGGAATGTCCGAAGCATCCTCTACCTTCTCGCTATATTATCTACCTTTCCCCTTCTTTTCTTTCCCTCTCTCTCTTCCCCACCCCTCTCGTTCTTAACTACATTCGGTTCTTTGATTTTGTTGTTGTTGCTTATTTTTTTCTTTTTTTTCAAATGAACAAAACAAAATATTTATTATTATTACTATTATTATTATTATTATTATTATTATTATTATTATTATTAATATTATTATTATTATTATTAATAATAAGTCTAGCAAAAAGTTTTATTTTGTTTGGAAATAATAGTGTTTTAATTGAGCACAACTTTTAAATGTAGACCTTCGCTTCATTTAAATATATACGGGTTATTGATCTCATATAGATCAAAGTCTCAAATTAAGATAATAATAATAATAATAACAATAATAATTTTGATATATAATACATATATTTTTGGGTTCGTTCAACCAATAAAAAATGTGACTCGATTATAAAAAATATAGACAAACCTTAGTTTTACTTCCGCCGATGCTACCTGGTCTGATGCTTCCAGTTTCGTAAAATCTTGTTAATATTTTGGAAACACAGCCATGAGAGACGAGTAATTGTCGTGAGATATCGCAAGGTCTAACACCGACTAATGCTAGTTGTACGATACGTTGACGTACACAGTCTGGTAAAGGTCTGCCATTGACAAAAACGCCACCAAGTTGATTCACTCCTGCTTGACCTACAAAAAATAAATATTTTTATACGACGATAATTCATTTACAAAGTATAAAAGGAGAGAGCGATTTTATACATATACTATTTTGTTTTTTTATTTCGTTTATATCGAATAAATTACTGTTATTTTATTTACATTGAGTCGATAAATAAGTAATGTCGATAAATTTGTCAAAAATACATTAAATTATATAAAATATTCTGTATTATAAATGTTATATATATAAAAAATATTGATCTTATTTGATATAATTTACGTATTTATATGTAATATATCGATATTATATTTATTGTACTTTTTATGACAAACTTCGACACAATGCAAGTACTAAAAAAGAAAAAGACGATATAAAAAAAACAAATCGTTAATTTAAAAATCCGCATTTTACGAGTATGTAAATAACTAGATAGATATAAAGTGCGAAATATTACAAGTAAAAGGATGATTTCGAACGGTCATCGATCTCATAAGAATCCCGAATGAAAAAATAACGAAATTTCTTTTCTATCTTTTCGACACTAATTTTGAAAGTTTTATCGTTGAAAAGACACGTTTCGATCGATTGGCTATAATTTTTATGGCAGTTTGTTTCTCTCGGATTAACGGGAAGATGTCTATTTAAGAGGATCATCAATTTTTAATTCAAATCCTCTGCCAATAATTTTTTTTCATTTTCCTATCGAACGATCAAATAATGTTGATGTAAGTTTAATGATTTTTTTCAATCATTCTTCTGACCATAAAAAAACAAAATTGATTTTGTAAACATTGTGCTACTATATTGTTGTTTGTGACAATTTCTGGACAAAAAGAGAGAGAAAGAGAGAGAGAGAGAGAGAGAGAGAGAGAGAGAGAGAGAGAGAGAGAGAGAGAGAGAGAGAGAGAGAGAACTACTACCTGAATTGGCCTGAGGGGAATAAGTAGAGGAAATTATAGCGCTTATACCAAGCGGTCTCGAGCACGAGTATAGGAGAACCAGAGGAGGGAGAGGGCCAAATTATTATTACGGCAAAAAGCAAGCAGGAAGGCGGTCCTATCTACATAAAAATCAAGCTGGTCCGAATTCACGAAAAATAATGCCTTTGAAAAATAATCCTGAATGCACCGGCACTGGCATCGGCACCGACACTGCTATACATCGCAGCACTGCACTGCACTGCACCGAATTGCACACCGCTAAATCAAGCGAATCCGATGCAACCCGACGTTTCTCATCTCCCATAACGAAAGAATTTCATAACACTGTGAACGTTAACGTTCCATCTGCGTAAATTGAAAACATATGACTACGTATATATGCTCGATTTATAATGTTCAATGTGTATTTATGTACGTGTTATACATGAACATGTATGATTTCAATTTTGGATTCATTCATGTATGTTCATTGATGCATTTATCATGTCATATGCGTATATGTATTAAAGTATATATATATAGTATATATATGTGTGTGTGTGTGTATTAATGGTGCCAAATGTGCAGTTATAATGTCAAATGTACATTTACGATGTCAAGTGTTCATGTATGATATTAAATGTGGATGTATGGTGTTAAATATACATGTATGATGGAAAATAAAAATTCGCCATTGAAAATGTGACATTAATAGGAAAAGTAGTGTCATTTGGATGCTTCGTTGCAATCTTTAAGCACTTTATGTACATATATATATATATATATGTATATATATATATATTCCCGATATGTTGCTTACGTTGCTCGAGAGACGGTAAACTAATGCGGACCGGAAATGATCGCTATCACGAATGCCATTTAGGTTTCTGCCCGAACTCTATACACCTGCCTTTACCTCCAATCACGATACATCTAAGCTAATAGATTCTCTCTCTTTCTCTCTCTCTCTCTCTCTCTCTCCTTTTATCTTGTACACACGTGTGTTTGTTTTCTTAAAGAAATTCTCGAGTATGAACTTTTTGTTTTTCTTTTATATCTTATTTTTTTTCTTTCTTCTTTTTAAGAACTCTTCAAGTATTTAATAAGTGCTTAATAAGCCGATATTCCTTTAATGAAAATGATCTTATAAATGGTCGGCTCCTCATCCCTTCCTATTTTGATATTATCTTCCTATATTAACGCCATATCGTATGCACCTTTTCTCTTTTTTCTCAACGTTCATGGGGTTCCTTTCTTTTTCGTTTTTTTTTTTTTTACTTTAACTCTCTCACCATTTACTTATTTACCTCATTTATAAATATGATTATATATAAATAAAAGAAGTTTTTCTATTTAGTGAGAATGATATCTCTCTTTTGTTGGCGAAGAGAAAAAATAGAAAAAAATAACGTCCAAAGATTTTTTGACCATGGATAATAATAATTATATATAACGTGTCTGTCTGTGTGTGCGTGTATGTATATGTATATATCGAAGTGACAAATTTTTAAGGAAAAAAAATGAAAAATCGTAAACAGTCCATAAGATCCATAGATCGTAAACTTAAATGATCGAAATGTTTTATTTTTTAGAGAGAGAAAGAGAGAGAGAGAGAGAGAGAAAGAGAGAAAGGCAAAGAAGAAGAAGAAGAAGATAAGATCGAGAACTAGTAATACGTGAATGAAATAAGGGAAACCTCAAAAAGAGTATCATTAAAATCGTTTATAGTGAAATGATTTTGATTTCTACCGATATTGGAAAGAGTTTCTTAAATCTTAAATATATCGATCCTTTTGATCTTGCCGTCTTGAAACGATTAACGACAATTTATAATCCGACGTTTTATAAATCATTCTCGAGTGAATATAAAAAAAAAACGGAGATATCAAAAGGTATACTCGTCGTTCTCGATTTTAATATATTTCTCGATCCAATCTCGATCTTGATCTCTCTTTCGAAGAAGAAGAAGAAGAGGAAGAAAAAGAAAAAGAAGAAAATGAGAGTTCTCCCTTTCGTTGCTCCTTTTCTCGCGGATATGTTGTCTTGATTTATCGTTGAAAGCTGAAAATTCTAACCTTCGTGACTCACCTGTATGCGGCATGGTAAAACGTCTCTTTTCGGTTCTCTTCCTAAAACAAATTAGAATTGTTATAATTAATTGTTAAAATTTAGAATTGTTAGAATTTTTATATATATATATATATATATATATATATATATATATATACTGAAAATTCGGGATGAGAGAATATCATATAAAAAAGTTGGTTTTTATGAATTCAAATGATTTTTTTCATAAAAATTTCTTCACTTTTCTAATACAAATTTTTACCAATTTTCTAAAATATCAACAAGTTTATAATTTAAATAATTCTCAATACGTTTCAATGATAGTCAAATAAATATGAGTTTGAATTTTCCGAATTATCGGGATAAAATAATGTAAATAAATTAACGAATGACCTAGTCACCTTTTGATTCTCCAAGAAATATATGTATATGTATAAATATATATATATATATATATATATATGTATATACACATATACAATATGTATGTACAATACATATATATACTTATTAAATACAACTTATAAGGAGTCTTTATTATACAATACAAGAGTGGCATGGAAGTGGCGCGAAGAAACGGAGTTATAGTCGCCGTGGATAATGAATTTAAATGTATTCAAAGGGCGCGCTTGACGCTTGACATGGCAACCCTTAAATATGCAACCGTACCGATAAGCCGAAGCGCGGCTAAATATTGCCGGTAGTCGGCCAACCGTGATTCTCATTTCTCTCATAAGATATGATCGTACAGAGATTTAGGCCACAATCAAGTATGAAAAAGAGAAAGAGAGAGGAAGAAAAAGATGATCGAGATAAGTAAGAATTCGTTTCCGTCTCATTTTCTCCCGTTTACATACACTAAATGACACTTAAATTAATAAATGCATATGTCAATCCAAACAAATTATTTACGTAAATAAATGAATAAATAAATAAATAAATTAATTAATTAATCAGTCAATTAAATTAAATTAAATTAAGAAAATTATAAAGATTACTTTATGAATTATTAATATAAAAAAAAAAGCACTAATTTGATTGCAAAATTTTCATTTGGAGGTACAGTAAAAAAATAATAGGAAAAAAATAGATGAGGATAGAAAAGGAGAGAAATATGAAATGAGAGTAGGTGTCTGAGAGAAAAAGAGAGAGAGGAGAGAGAGAGGAGAGAGAGAGAGAGAGAGAGAGAGAGAGAGAGAGAGAGAGAGAGAGAGAGAGAGAAAGCGGAAAAGTACGTGGAATGCGTGCGTAGCGTGGCGGGTGGCGTGTACTTTGTGATGCAAATTAATGCGCGATTACCAAAGCTTCCCCTCCCCCTCTCTTTCCCCTTCTCGTCGTTCAACGTTTTTACCCTTGCTTCCTTGGTCTCTACTCAAGGAGGAGTAAAGGTAGTAGTAGTAGTAGTAGTAGTAGTAGTAGTAGTAGTAGTAGTAGTAGTAGTAGTAGTAGTAGTAGTAGGTGCACCACGTACATCGGAGTACGATCGACCTCCGACCCTCCTTCGAAGTCGATGCTTACCCCCTATTAGGCCTGCTTACACGCTCGGCCTCGCTCGGGACCTTAATCTGATCGAATTATTACACGCGTTACGCTCTCTCCTATGGCTATCCTTATGAGAAATACCTTTTTTGAATTTCAACATTATTTTTTGGGGGATTTCTTTTTTTTTACTTTTTTATTTTTTGACATAAGAGTTTGACGATTTGATCCTTTTCGTTATTAGGAAGGAAGAGAAGGATTAAGAAATAAGGATAGTTTTGTTCTTGCGGTATTTTGGATTTCAAAGTGATTTTTGAGGATGGTCTTTTGAGGGGCTGTACGATAAGGGTGGCTTAATCTTGTGGTTGGAGTTGAGAGTGATTTTGTTGTGGTTAGTCTTTCGAGGATTTGTATTACAAGGGTGCTTTCATATTGTGTCTTTTGAATTAGACATTAAGTAATTCATAATTTAATTCTTCTTCATAAATAGCTGTCAACAATGGCAAGAGTAATAGTAATAATTAATATAATTTTCTTTTCTTTCTTTCTATGCTACTATTCTCTCTCATTTCTTTGACAATATACAATTTGTTTTTTCTTTTTTCCTTATGCAACTGCAATTTTGTCCAGGGCCTTCTGGTTTTAACAATTTTCTTCTCTTTTTCCTGATATTAATTTTTTTTCGTAGCAAGACAAGAATCACTGTTTCTTATATCTTTCAACTTTTGCGAATAATTCTCTTCTCTTTCTTCCAGTTTTTTTTCTCCTTACAAGACAAGAACGATCATGTCTCATGTCTTTTCATTTCAACGATAATTCTTTTCCCCCTTTGTTTTTCCATTATAAGATAAGAACAAACGTGTGTTAAACGTGAATCGTTAAAGATTATAACAGAAGCCATTGAGAAAGGCCATTGTCCTGCCAACAAAATATCTCGATAATGAGGATTGAGCGATTATAGTAGATTGTAGAGGGAGATGGTAGAAGGTAGAGAACTTGAAGAAGGCGAAGCAGAACAGCAGCAAGAGCAGCAGCAGCGAGCATGAGATTTCTCGCATGCCATTTGTTTTGCCGATGTTACTCTTACAAACACGTGTCTGCGCAATCCTATCATCCTAACCGACGCCATTCTCACGATCTCACGATCTCAGTAAGTACCTTTGACCAAGCAGAATTTTTCCAAGCATCGCAACACACACTCTCTGTCTTTCTCGCTCTCTCATTCTTTTCGGTGATTTCGATGCTGGACAAACAAGATCTTTTTCCATCATATTAGACACCATGATAAATGAAATTAATCGAATATAACGATGAGATTTCCATTTAGGTTGAGAACCTTGCTTTTGCTACGAGTAAATAGTCGCTAAGGTCACGCTTTTACGTGTGTAAGCCTTAAGCTAAATCTAGTTTTTGTTTATTCATTAGGTTACCCCGTGTGTGCCTTTAAGTGCTTACGCCAAGAGAAGGTTTGACGGAAAGAGAGAGAGAAAGAGAGAGAGAGAGAGAGAGAGAGAGAGAGAGAGAGAGAGAGAGAGAGAGAGAGAGAGAGAGAGAGAGAGATGGTGAGTGTACGCGAGGAGGGTCGCGGGGGCGTTGGGAGGGTGGTGGACTCTCGTATCTCCGATACGCCACCAGCCATAAAAATCTGAATATATTAGGTCTACATGAACACGACATCTCGCTTGGATCGTGAACACGTTAGCACGATAATCTATACCTCTTTCCAACTTACACTTTGCACACGCTTATGCGTAAACTCATGCCAGCTTACCGCATCCTGAGTTATATCCTTTTTTTTTCTTTCTTTCAAAATATTCACTCGTTCGCTTCTCGTTCATTGAGAAAATTTGGCGCGAATTTCTACATCGAATCTATAAATACATACATATTTCTTTTTATATTAATCTACCCTTCAAATTAACGATATATAAATTTTTTTCTTTCGTTTATTTTTATTCATCGAGAAAAATTGCAAGAATTTTGAGCCAAAAAGATTTCATACGTAAGAACGAAATTTATTAAAAGATCGATCACAAAGTTTCAATTATAATGGACGACGACGACAACTACAATAACGATGATGATGATGATGATGGCAAAAAAATATACTAACACATCAAAAAGGTCAAATCCATGACATAGTCTTCCATTCGAAATATTTGGAAAACTAATGATCATACAAATGGTAAGCGATCGATAGGCTTTTTCTTTCTCTCTTGTAACATTATATATTGTCCATGCTTGAAAAGAATAAAAGAACGGTATATGGGAGAGAGGACGGAGGGGTAATTAGAATAATTCGGGCCGCCTTGGTTCACGCCAAGCCAAACGAATTTGCATTTTAAATGAAGCGATGGCGTGCCGTGCTTTCTTTCCTCGCCGTCGCCAGGACTTTGTCTCTCACCTTAAGAGAAACTTTTGACATTTTTCTAAGCTACTATATATATTTTTCTAAACCATATAAAATTTCTATTACATGTACATATGTATCTAATATTCGCAATATTTAGAGTAAGCTTTTATTTACTTTCGATCAGTAAATTTATAAGTTATTTATGAAGAAAGAAATAGTTATTATAAAGAAAGAAAAAGAGAAAATACAGATCGATCTCTGTAAATCATCATTATCTCAAAGAAAAAATATTCGAAATATTTAGAACAAACGTTTTCTTATTTTTGGACAAGAATTTAAGTTTTTGTACGAAAAGAAAGATGGAAAGAGAAATATATCATCCATAGATCATCGTCGATATCTATCTTTTTCACAAAACACGGACGTGACATTGAGTTACACACTGAGTAGGTAGTAGGTACGTAACGAGGGGGGGATCGCTTTAATTGGCAAGAAACTCGCGGCAAGGATAATTTATTTGTCCAGTCGATGCCGGCCGACAATTACACGCGGAAACGTCCGTCATGGTACGTTTTTTTCTCTCATCCCAACTGGAGAAAATAAAGTAAATAAAAAGAAGAAGAAGAAGAAGAAGAAGAAGACGAAAAATACGTGAGTGAGAGAGAACGAACGTACCTGTTGATTTTTATAATCCAGACTTCCTCCTAGTTTACTCTTCGCCGTCCAAACAACAAATAACAATATCATCCAACGACAATGTAATCTTCAGGCTCCAAAAAAAGAAACCTCTTCTCAATGTTTAGTGCTTTCCTCTTGACGTAAACATGTTAAGTAGCTCACGTGAAATACTGTCTTCTCTCATTGAGAAGAGAAAATGTCAACTAATAGATACAACAAAAAAATTTATATATTCCAATGAAAAAATAAATTCACCTTGCGACAAAATTAAAACACATAAAACACACTTATTTCTTTTCTTTTTTTTTTTTTTTACTCTCTCTCCCTACCACGAAAAAAAAAAAGAAATTAATTCAACTTTTTCGATCGTACGTGTTCTCTCGTTCTATATAATATTCTTAGATTAGAAATGAGTGAGTGATCGAGAGAGGAAAAAAAAGAAAAATTATATACAAGTAATTACGAGAGAAGGAAAGCCGAAAGCGCACTCCCTTTTATCGTAGTAGTGGAACGACACGAGGAGAAAGAGTGGCAAGTCGGTGGCAAACGACGAGGGCGACTGCGGTTGGCCGTCGAAACGCGCCGTGCGCGCTCGAAGAGGACAGGACGAGAGTCTCCGCGAGCTTGATTATCTGAGACCGTTGAAGGAAAGAGAGAGAGAAAGCGCGCGCGAGAGAGAGAGAGAGGGGAGGAGAGAGAGAGAGAGAGAGAGAGAGAGAGAGAGAGAAAGAGGGAGAGTAACGACAAGGGCACACACGAGAGAGGAGACGATGTGGACCACGCCGAGGACACGCCGTGTCTGAAGCAAAGCCTTGCCCAGTCGCAAACGGGGGTTACGGACTTTGCTTTCGATTTCCTATCCCCCCCCTCTCTCACAATGTCTCCCTATTCTCCCTCTAAATCCCCTTTCGACCAGGTTTATATATCTCCTCACTTTTTTATATACAATATACAATATATTCGATGTCGATATTCGGATCAGAGTGATTGATCTCCAACATGATTTTTTTGATTTCTATTGGTTCGTTTTGTTTAACATTTTAGATTTTAAAGAGACAGAAAGAGAGAGAGAGAGAGAGAGAGAGAGAGAGAGAGAGAGAGAGAGAGAGAGAGAGAGAGAGAGAGAGAGAGAGAGAGAGAGAGAGAGAGCGAGAGGAATAGAGAGATAATGATGATTCATAAGAAGTCGTTATGGCGCTTATTTCTGTTATCTCTTTTAGTTTTATTTCTATCTTTTAGAAAGAGAGAAAGATGATCTATAATAAGATCGATGTGATATTTATTTCATTCGTTGTCTTTTTTATTTGTATTATTTTAAGATTTAAGAAAGAGAAAGAGAGAGGAAGAGGTAGGGAGAGAATATAATTAATAATAGTTGCGTATTTCCCAATAAAAATACAACGCCTTATAATAAAATAATTATTATAAAATGTTGGCTTAAAAAAATGTTGAGTGAATATCGACATCGAAATTGAAACAATTAATTTTTAAACTTCCCTCTGAATTATTAGAGTAAATTTTAGAATGAACATTCAGAAGTGTCCGTTTTCTCTTTAAGTACAGTGTCTCTGAGTTTAGTAGAGAGGGAAAGATGTGCGAAGGGTGGGGACAGGCAAAGGCCGCACTTTAATACGCTCCTCCCGTTTTCTTCTCTCTTTCCTTCTCTTAAACCCTCTATACCTTCTCGTTTCTCATCATTTTTCACGTATATTTTCTTTTGTTTTTCTAATCTCTTTCGATTATTATTTTTTAATCGCCTATGAGACTTAACAAGTCGAGCGGTCATACACTCGTAGCTCCTGCGTGACGTGTCATGCTCTTTTTTGTACACGTCATACTCATTTCATGTTCAAAAACTTTTCATTTCGTCTCACGCGAATTTTCTCTTTGTCCTCTTCGTTTTGCATGTGAAACTAACTAGCTAGAATTTTTTCTCTTGTTTTCTCTCTCTTTATATATATATACATATGAGCCGGTGATTATGAAAGTGGTCTATGTCATATACACTGTTGAAAACAATTAGATCACATATTGCAACTGTTGTCTTCGTCAACACGGCAAATCATTTCTGAAATTATAGATGCGAAAAATCAATTCTTACAGTTTTCCAGGTCACTTTTTTTTCCTTCTTTCCCGTTTACCGATAGCTACTGTAAAATCTATTCATAGTAGTGGTGGTCCAATTGTTTTGAATAATTTATTATTTCTTTTGGGATATCATGATACATTTGAATTTGATTTATATAAAAAATTATTTTTCTCTAAAAAAGATCAAAAAAGTAAGCATTGTATATTTATTCCTAAAAAATAATTTTTTTATGTAATTTGAAACTTTTAATAATAGAGCGTCGCACAAAATATCCCAAATGATTTGGACCACTTTCATAATCTCCGGCTCATATATATATATATATATATATGTATATAGAGAAAGAAAGAAAGAGATGAATTGTCAAGGGTCTTACATAACATTCATCTCTTTTTATTAGAAAATTGTTCGCGTATCTCGTGAGTCCTTCAAATTATCCTCTCGTGTGTTCACCTTTCCTTCGAAATTTTGAATGGACGACCGTACGATCCATTCCTCTTCGAGACACGCGGCCAAATTTCTTGAAATGCAAAAACCAATGATCCATGGAATTTGTTGAAAAAATAAAAAGAAAGTAGAAAGAAGAGAGGTTGTATCTTGTAACTTGGGCGTTTTCTTTCAAAAGGGAAGATGTAATCGCGACCGACTTTCGACACGCGACTTATATGTTCTCTTTCTCTCTCTTTCTTTTTCTCCTTCTCTCTCATGTTTTTTCGCCTTCCACGAAGATCAAAAGTATGATCATCTTTTCTTTTTTTCGGAGGACGTATCTCTTTTGCGAACTCTTGCGTAAGAGAATGCGTGTGTGTGTGTGTGTGTGTATGAGTATATATATAAATAAATATATATATATATATATCTTTACAGATACACCTTCTTCCTCTTTTCTTGGACAATTATATACCTACAATTTTGGTCCCTTGTTTTCTACTGGCAAAAGCAGACATCTTTCACGGTTCGAAAGGCGTTTCACGCGGTTAAGAATTATTGTATACTTCTTCTTCTTCTTCTTCTTCTTCTTCTTCTTCTTCTTCTTCTTCGTCTTCGTCTTTCTTCCTCTTCTTTCGTCACGAAGGTCGCGACGCTTTTTTTATATATGCACATAAGCGTGCGCGACGGAAGCTGGAGAAGAAGGATCCATTATCTCTTTTTTCTGAATGAGAGGATCGGTCGGTTCATCCTTTTAACGAGTGATCTGAAAGAATAATTATTTTCAGG
This sequence comes from Vespa mandarinia, assembly GCF_050613455.1. Classification (NCBI taxonomy): domain Eukaryota; kingdom Metazoa; phylum Arthropoda; class Insecta; order Hymenoptera; family Vespidae; genus Vespa; species Vespa mandarinia. The sequence goes on along the minus strand of NC_140827.1, from coordinate 4,226,626 downwards.
TATAAACGGAGACGATTATTTAAGGATATTGCGAGGGAGTCGATTACTCTACCTTTTCCCTTTATTTTTTTTCTTCTTTTTTTTTTCATATGATCCTAAGTTTATTTTTGTTGCTTAAAATTAAGTTTAATGTTGTTGCTTAAAAATGAGGCATTTATATAAATTTTAATTAAAATATATTAGGACAATTGTAAGGACATTTATGTGAATCAGCCTAACATTTATTTATATATTAGATTGTCTATATTAAAATAATTGAATAAACTATGTAAATTTCTCAAGTTAGAAATAAAAGGGTGGGAGTAAAAATTAAGACGAATTAATGTAGACTGATGAGTGTTTTTCTGTGGCTTAGAAAAGATCAATGGTAATAAATGGAGTGTCGAATGACAAATAAACACGGAGGGTTAACCACACGCTACAACTTTATACTAGTCAGGACTCTAACGACCCCCTATGGGCTAATCGTATCCAACTCGAATACGTCTCGAGTACCATTGTACTAGAATTAAATCCCTTTTGGTTTTCGACATCCTGGTATATAGCATCATTCTTTCTCTCTCTTCCTCGATGCTTGACTTCTCTTTGGAGATGTAGGAAGACAGGTTGTGCACATTCACGGATCATCGCCCCCTAACTGGTCTCCTGCTCTTTGCGGTTTGTCCAAATGTTGTGTCGAACGTTTTTCTTTCTCTCTCTCTCTCTCTCTCTCTCTCTATCTGTCTGTCAGTCTATGTCCGTCTCTCCTCAACCCTCTTCTCGATCTTTTATTTTGCTCCCACTTACACTGCTCGTTTCGCTTCGTCGACTCTTGTTTTATGAACTGATTTATGTCAATGTATTCTGTTGTATGTACCACGATCGGCATTAAAATATTTTTTTAATTATTTGTTTGCGTTTTAGTTTCGTTGTTACTTTTTTAATCTATTTATGAATATTGCAATTTGTTAAATTTGCATATTTGGTTCGATTGAAAATTCTAATATTACATACGAGCATATTATTTTTATTATACTATGTAATCCTTAAAAAGATTAATATATTGAAAGAAACAATTGAACTCAGCATGCATTTTCAATTGGTTTGCGTGAAGGAACTATTTTTTCAAGAAAGGAAACACGAAATTACGTTGGGTCAATCAGATAAAAGGACGTAATACCGAAGAAAGAGCGTCGGTGGCAACTCACCCCTAACGAGGAGTAAAGTATCAGATGGTTCGGTAGATTAATTTATGAGCGTCGAGCGAGGCGGTAGGACTTTTTAAAAGAGGAAGGTTAAAGCGTGTCGTGGCCTGGCAACCCCGTCGTCCTCGTCCTCGTCCTCATCGTGTATGTCGGAAAGCAACGAACACCGACGGCCAACGATGACGACGACGACGACGACAACGACAACGGCGGCGACGACGACGACGACGACGACGACGACGACGACGACGATGACGATGACGAAAGGGCAGGTGAAAATGTTTCCAACCCCCGTTCTTTTGAACCCTCGACAATGTTTTAATCCTCCTCAATGTTTCTTTTTTTCTACTAACATTTCTATAGGACTTCTGTTTTCAGGTATTTTCCTTTTCAAGAATTGACCTTTTCCTTTCCTTCTTCCCTTTGCCATAATTGGACTATGCCGGAAAGATCTTTTTCTTATTATTCTTCAAATCAACGAGACGATAATAGGTACACCTGTAACATAATGGGTAATTATTATATCGAATTTTTTTTATAATATTGGTATTTCTTTCTTTTTCTCTTGTGAACCGTGCAATAAGATTTGAGCGATTATTTAAGTAATATCTCCAAGAATTTTCTATGTCTTTGTGAATGGGCAAAGAAAAATTGATAAATGATAACATAGATAAAAATTAGAGAAGAAAAATTAGGGAAAAAGAAACAATTATTTTGTTTCTGTCTTTTTGAAAGAAATGAAAATTAAAGGAAAGAAAAAAGAAGAAACAGTAGGAAATAAATTTAGATAGAAAAAGAAGTTAAGCAGAGAGAGAGAGAGGCTGAGAGAGAGAGAAGGAGCACATTTCCTCGGTGTAATTTCATCGAGAGGATAATAATAATTTTAGCTTCGAAAAGACGCCGGCAGCTGGTCGAAGATGCATCAAGATCGTCCTCTCTTTTCGCATGCTTAGAAAGAGAGCTGCCTTTTATTTTTTTTTTGTTTCTATGACCGGTCTCTTCTTCTTCCCCACATAAGATTTCACGGGGTACACAGCCCCGATCAAATATTAATCTCTCGGTCAAAATCGCAATTTATGGAGGCCGAATTGCCGTCCTCATCTTCTTCGTCATCTTCGTGTCCAACAAAGAGAGAGAGAGAGAGAGAGAGAGAGAGAGAGAGAGAGAAAAAGGACAATTTCGAGACGCAAGGTGTATCCTCGATTTTCTATGGATCGATTAGGGTGAAGGGCCTCGGCATGATCTTCTTTTCTACAGCAGTCTTTTACTTGAGAAATGTACTTCTCAATTATTTTTAAAAATTATCTTTTCATTTTCTTTCTTTCTCAACAAATTTTGAACATTATCATCCTTTCCTCTAATTCCTTTTGACATTAATTATAACTAATATATCAATGATTTATGATTAGGATGAGCTCAAAGTTTCTTGATGATTTTAAATAAAAATCAATTACTCTTAGGATTACAGTTTTACACATTTGAACAAAAAAATTAACCCACAATGTCTCGAAAAAGAGTGATCGATTTATTTAAAAAATCGCCTAATAGAAACATTTTTGGCCCATCTAGGAACTTTTGGGCCACCCTGGAAAAAGAAAGAAAAAAAAAGAAAAAAAAAAAGGAAGAAACAAAAGGAGTGGTAAGAGAATTAGTGAATCGCGATTACTATCATCGTCGCGTTTAGTATAGAGGGAAGCCGCGGCAACACATCCTTCCTTCGTTTCTGTAGCCCCCTTCACATTCGAACGATAAGATCGGCCTTCCTGAATGGCCGATGACACCCGCACTGATACCTTCCTCTTCAACGATTGGCCCACTCAGGAAGCACTCGTTATTAGAGAGTTACACCGATTGGCGGCTCTTTGGAACGCCCAGGAAGGATGCGCGCAGCTGCCAGGACATGCGTAATCCGACGGTTGATCGACGTCAACGTCGACGACGCCGACGTCGAGGGAGTCGAAACTTCTCCTACTCCTACTCCTCTTTTCTCTACCTCCCACCGATATCGCTTTTTTTCCTCTCTTTCCTTCCTTCCTCTCCCTCTCCTGTATCTCTACCTCTTCCTTCTTCTCCTCCTTCTCTTTCTATTCCTTTTCTATCCGTGTGTTTGCTTCCATTCGTTCTAGACTTTCTAACAAGTTGATCGATTCATTCTCGTCGATGGTCTATATACATATATATATATATATATATATATATATATATATATATATATATTATTTTTATATACTTATATAGCTATGATTAAATATTATTTATAAATTTGGATTCATGATATCTAGGCTTTTCGTTAGCGCATTTATGATCGTCGCAAAGTTGCTTTTCAAATATATAATTAAGCTTTGTATTAGGCAAGATTTATGGTTGTTGTATAGTAAAATAATATGAAAATTTAGACCTATAATAAAACTATAATCAAATCTATGAATACGCATAAAAAAAAAAGAAATGTCTGTAAGGCAATCAAGTTTTTTCTGTTTGTCTTAGAATGCGTTTTTACAAATCTTATTAAGACTTGGTAACATTGGTCGGACAATTTAAAGGTAAGGAATGAACACAGGTGTTAAATAAACGACATAAACGTCATAATATGTTCGGTCATCGAAAAGGAACAGCATCGAATTCGAAGAGTAAGAAAGATTTCATGGAAAGCTAAGCTCGAGGCAGCCATGGATGGATGGATGGCACATCCACTTGCGAATTTCGATAATCGTTAACCAATTGCTTTATTATTTCGGGCAGGTGCCAATAATGGGCGGTGGTCTTAGCCACGAGCGGTATATAGCTTTGTTATACAAATATTTGTGCTCGCCTTCGAATACTTCGTCCTTGCCGAAAGAAATGTAAAAAAAAAAAGGACGAAAAGAAAAAAACAAAAAAGAAAAAGTATTTAGAGCGAAGAATCTCGTAAAGTTGTAAAATAAAGAGTTGTAAATTATTATTGAGATACTCTCTCGAAGGGAAGCTTGAAAAACGTGAAAGCTTACAAAAATCTTTTTTTTCTTTTGCTACAATTATCGCCCCTGCAAAATGTCTTTTATCTAAAGGCAATCATTCTCTTTCTTTTCTCTGGTGCCCCGTGTAATTATTATATCCTCCGGCTATAATTCTACCTCTCCAAATAATAATTTTCACACCCAGTATATAACAACGATGTAATTTCAAGCGATAAACGTTCATTACTTATCTCTCCGTTTTGTTTTTTTACTTTATTTTTGGTCATAATCAACGATCTTTTGTCTCTTTCATTTCTTTTTTTATTTTTTTTTATTTTTTTGTTCACAAATTTCAACGTCTACATTTTTTCTCTTTTCTACTCATTTCCATTCAGAATATTTGGAGAAAAATAATTCCATCTCAAATTAGAATTCCATAGAAAATGCTATAAAATGTGAATCAATTTATGTAACACTAGTGCAAATAAATTAAGACTAATATCTCGATCTCTTTAACGTTGAAAAGAACTTAAAGAATTTTGATATATTTAGGTAAATGGACTCGAAGGAATAATTATTTCTCAGTCTCTCTTTTTCAAATAAGAGAAAAGAAAAGAAAAAATAAGAAGAACGCGTGGCTAATCGTAGCTAATCTGGCCTCGTTTCGACCGAATCTGCCGACTCGTTAATGACTCCGCGAAGAAGAAGAAGAGTGCAGTAATTTTTGGCTCTTCTAACCGTCGATAAAATATGAAGAAGAAAGCCGGTCCGTGCAGGTGCACCTTTAGGGATGGCTAAGGACAAGAAGGGACTTTAAACTAGCGTGATATCGATGCTCTGATTCGAACTGGATGTTGTAGAAGAAAAAAGTAGAAAAATAAAAGAGAAAAGAATTAAGAAGCATCCTAAAGAATTTCGAAAAATTTTACAAGAGATTTAGGATGAGAACCACTGAGAGACATTAAGCGTATTAATTACGCAAATTGTCAACTTTTCGTGACATTGTTTCGTTTACTAGATAGGCTATAAAAAAAAAAAAAGAAAAAAAAAGGATATAATCTATAAAACGATAAATTACAAATGAGACCCTTCTGTTGTAGTATCCAAAAAGATTAGGCTTGGTATAGTGATTGGTATGTGTGTATGTGCGTTTATGAAGTTCGTTATTATAGGGCAGATGTTAAATATCGCGCTTCTTTTTCATTTTTATTTTATCCTTTTTTTTATTTTTATTTCTTGTTTTTTTCGAGTACCTCCCTTCTTCTTCTTTTTTTTATGTTTTCTTGTCACCTTTCTTAGGATCCTCTAACGAATTTGCTTTGCTGTGAAAAAGGGGTAAAAGAGGATTGTGTTAGAGTAGTTCGTGCATGTGAAGTGTCACGAATTTAGGCTTCAAGTCGATTCGATATGGAACGCCTACTGATTTTGTCTCTCTCTCTCTCTCTCTCTCTCTCTCTCTCTCTCTCTTTCTCTTCCTCTTTCATACATTGACTTTCTCTTGTGGATTATGTTCCTTCATTCTTCAGTCTTATCGACCATCAAATAGATCTTTCCTTTTTTTTTTTAATCAAATCTATTAAATATGTAATTTTTAATATTGTAAGAGTACAACATCCTATATATTTGCTTTTTATGATTCATTTCAATGGCAATGAATCTCAAATTTTCATCATTTTTATCTTAATTGTTTTAATGATTGTGATCGATATCGACCAATGAACTATATACTTATATATCTCGAAATTTGATTGAGATAAACGAGTTGCGAAATGGAACTTACTGGTACGGCCACCTGTGTATCTCTTCAAAGTATATACCGAAAGAAAGGACAAGTAATTCAGTATGAAAATATACTTATACATAGTTTTATGTGTGTGTAAGTACATGGAAGGGTAAACGATGAAAATCCAGATGAAAAAAGAAAGGCAAGTAAAGCCTATTCTCGTTTCTTATCTTAAAGTCTCTCTCTCTCTCTCTCTCTCTTAGACATTCGTTAGAGTCAACGGCTTCTCTTACCCTATAATAATCTCGATTCCCAATTGGTAGGAGTTCCTCTTTCTGAAGTCTTTTTAATATGTTTTTAAAGTTCGCTTGTTGCACCTGTTGCTTTGCAAAGAACGAAAGGAGACACAGATAATTACAGAGTAATTCATTACAAAAGAATGAACATCGACATTGATACTTTTCATTTGATATATTCATTCTTATATTTCCCCGTCTCTTTCTTTCTCTCAATAGGCTATTTTAAATTCATTCCATATCCTTAACTCTTTATAATTTCATTTTTTTTTTGTTTTGTTATAATTATAGTATTTTTTTTATGTATTCAATGTGTTAAATTTTACTTTTTCAAATAAAAACGATATTATGATATTACTAGCATAATTACAATATATTAACTATACTAAGTATACGTAGTAAGTGTGTAAACCTAAAAAAAATATTGAAAAAATATAACGAATAAAAATAATTTTACTTTCTAAAAGACCTATCGTCTTATCTATGTCAATTTTTTTTAATCTAAAATGGAAAGCGTGAACTCTTCGTATAAAACTTTGTAGAAGTTTTCTTCAGCTGCTAAGTATGTCAAAAAAATACAGCTGCTCCAAGTATTGATATTTTAAGAAATTAAAGAGATCTAATGCAAGATAAATGAAATTCTCTCTTTCTCTGTCTTTCTTTTTGTCTGTACTTTTCTCATTCTAGTTAAAAATAATTCCAATATCTCATAAGACATTTTTGTTACGCAGTGTAATGGACCTCAGAATTTTCACTGGAAAAAAAAAGAGAAAAGAAAGACAGAAGAAATAAAGACAAAGAGAGAGAGAGAGAGAGAGAGAGAGAGAGAAAGAGAGAGGATGGTTGCTTACCAGCACACCGTTAGGTGGCAAGCTAAACCAATCGAGCCGATGAACCCTTTGGACGAGGTGGAACGTTAACCGGCAAGCAGTCACTTCCACCAGTAATTACGGGGCTGGTTCGCGTTTGCGTTTTATAGGCGAACCTTGCGACCGAGACGAGACGAGACGAGTCGAGACGAGACGAGACGAGACGAGACGAGATGAGACGACTCACTCACTCGATTATTGCATCGCATTACCATGCATGGATCCTTCTCGACTCTTCTCGAGCAATACCGGCTGTTCAACTCGTAAGTCTCTGAAAAAAAATCTCCGAGATCCTTCCAAAGCATCCTACAAATGCAACTAAATTAATTCACTATTAATATATTTACACTTTATATTTTAGACTTAATAAATTTATATCGCAAAATAATAAATGTCGCAGATAATCAATAAATGATTAAAGGTAATAGATTTCAGTAGATTTTCTTTCATGATATCAATGAGAATCACTGTTAGAAAGCTTGTTTCGTATTTTCTCTCTCTTTCTCTCTCTATTTCTTTCTTTTTCTCTCATAAATATCTTCGGAGGACCGCTATAGTCAGATTCCCTTTTCTCGTTTGCTAAAATCATCCACTTACATTTGGTAAATCTTTCCAATTATATCTTTTCCTCCCTCTCCCTTTCTCTCTCCTGCGCATCTTTGCAAAGGTCATAGTTCATGCACTATCCTTTTTGCCTTTGAGAAGAAAAAAAAACCTTGGAAATTGTATTTCACCTTAAAACACTTTACGGAGAGAGAAGGACCAATTAAGATCCAATTATTTTTTAATCAGGAACGATCTCTCATCGAATTTGTTCCAAATAAAAGGGAAAAAAAAGAGAAAGAAAGAAAGAAAGAAAGAAAGAGACAAAAAAAATAAAAATTCACGATGGTATTTAAAATGGTGTTACGAATTTAAAACGAGGCAGAGTACTTTGAGGAGACAAATCGAGCAATGGTAATTTATTATTCGACTTCTAAGATACGGTTTAACGCTTTCGATGTTAAAAATAAAAGGGACAGGGATTTAAATGAAAAGAAAAGAAAAGAAAAGAAAAGAAAAGAAAAGAAAAGAAAAGAAAAGAAAAGAAAAGAAAAGAAAAGAAAAGAAAGACAAAGAAAAAGAAGAAGAAGAAAAAGAAGAAGAGGAATTATCGAGAGGTGCCAAAGACGAAAGTCACTTCGTTCGCGCAGCTGGCCCAGAAAAAGAAGTTGCGATCTGTCAGCCGGAATGTTCTCTGCTAATTAAGAAATCGAGTGCTGATCAAGTAAAAGGAAAAGAAAACTGTACTTGTGAGCGAGCGAGTTTAAGAAGGTAAAGCAATACCACTAACTATCGTTTTTCTTTCTCTTTCTCTGCTTTACAAGTCTTATTCTTGATCGATTAATCCGATCTTCCTTACTCGGATTCGACAACGTTCAGAGTTAGAGTTCGATTTTTGTGCTTAACAGACTCTTCTTTCTCTCTTTTCTTTTTCTCTTCATTATCTACAACATCGTAGGTCGAATATTTATTAAGACAGGTGTGAACGATACCTTCTTCACTCTCGTGTATGTACGTGTATATGTATGTAGTTATGTAGGTAGTCATATAGCTTTTAACTTGTTAACGTTGTAGAATTTTTATACTAATTACTGAATCGTATCTTTACTTGGAAATTTTCTGGTTTGATTTTATCATCTTTATTCCTTTTTCCTTTCTTTTTTAAATTAGATGTGACCATTTCTAAATATATAATACCCTTCTCTTTCTCTTTCTCATATATGTATGTGTGTGTGTGTGTGTGTGTGTGTGTGTGTGTGTGTGTATATATGTATGTACGTATGTATTTATGTATGTATGTATGTACATACGAATATGTCCCTTGCAACGTTTCAAAAGTTATAGAATTTTCAAGCTAATTATGAGCAGTATCTTAGCATTATACAATCATGTGTATTAAAAATATGTATTAATCTAAAGAGATCTGATACAATATAGATATAATTATGGATAAATAGATACATACGTATTATGTACGTGTGTGTACGTGTGTATATACATGTACGTAAAAGAGAAGTATTAAGAAGATGTCATCTTGAATAAGCTTGTATATACAAGAGGATCGTAACGGGCTTAACGACTTTTGTACGATGTAACCGGCGATTCCTCTCTCATCTCCAGCCCTTCTCATTTATTTCTACGCCTTCTTCCTCCTTCTTGTCCGCGTTTTAACGCTTTTACGTTCTCGTTCGCACGTAAGAAGACTTCGAGTCGCTACATCGGCGAGTCGATCGGCGGTCCTACGAGTTTCTTTTCCTCTTTCTCTCTTTCTTTCTTTCTTTCTCTCTGGTTCATTGCTTCTATATCTCACTTCGAGTTTTATGCCTCGGCTCTTTGACTAAGAAGTTTTTTCTGACGGGCCGCTTCGTTATGGCCCTTTATCTTTTTTTCATATGAGTTATGCTAATTGAATGTATGATAAGCAGAGACTTTAATTGGAATGTAAGCGAGACCGGTAGTCACAAGTGGTGAATATATACCTCACCTGATGATTTTCAGGACACGTTTACTTTGGCTAAATCTCTCCGTCTACATATATCTTTCTGTACTTCCAAACAATTTTCTATTCGCTTAATACCACATCAACGTCCTTATATAACAATTATTATCTAAAAGTGAGACATTGATTAGATTTAATTACATATAATAGAATTATATATATATATATATATATATGTCTTTGTCTATATATATATATATATATATATATATATATATATATAGACAAAGAGAGAGAGAGAGAAAGAGTTATTTATTATTATTATTATTATTGTGTGAAAAGTATCTAAAAACCAAGATTCAATCACATACGATCAAATTATATTTATAGATCTACCCTTTGACTATTTTTAATATTAATAATAATTGTCAGCCTTAATATACAAATGCATTATATTCTTTTGCGCTCGAAAGTATAAAACTTTCTAATAAATCTAAGAAAAGAAATATTCAACTAATTTACTGATTGGACGATACCTTCGAAATAAACAGTTCCATAAAAAGAAAAGATTCAGAGATTCGTAAAACATTGGTAAGAACTCTTTCAGGATAATTTAAGGGTGACAAGAGAATAATCAGTGAGAAGATCGCGAATGCCAAATATTCTTCAACTTCTTTTTCCATTTCATTATTTTGATTAATTAACGTGATAACTCTTTGGATATCACACCTTCGATACAGACATCCTATACATACATTTATATATAAATGTGTGTACGTCTGTGCGCGCGTGTACTTGCAGAGAGACAGAGCAAACGATCTTTCAGTAGACCCTTTAAGTACCCACGCTCGAGTAGGTATGCTGTCGGATTCTCACTTTTTGTTTCTCGACCAGAAACCCTCCGACAAGAGGATAACATCGATTTCTATCTGTCTTTTTCCATGGTATTCGATCCTCTTAAGGGCAACACTTGGATTCCGATTTCACTGCAGTTCTGCTTTCCGAGTAATATCTTTCGCACCGTTTCTCGATTGCTATTACAGTGTGACAAGATTTATCGACTATTTATCCTTCACTATTAATCATACCACATAAATCATCCTATTCGTTTCTATTTAATTATTATCCAATTAACATTATAAGTCTTTTAATTATAATATTGGTTTATTTTCGAATTTTTGTTCATAATCATGATCATGCATTTATTTATGAATCACGATGACAAAGTTAATACAATATCTATGTCATCGTAAATAGAAAGATCAACTTTATGGTTAATATTTTATCACGGTGAGACGTAAGTATCCTAACAGATGGTTTGATGTCACGCTCCATGAATCTCCGTAGGGGTTCACATTCTCCTTTGTATATTTGATTTCGACATGAATTCGAAGAAAAGAAAATTTTTAAGTTAATCGAGAAAGAGCTTGACGAATATTCCTTAAGGGCGTTTCGTAAGAATCTTTTGGTTCATGTTCGAGAATTCACTCTCGACTGGTTTTACGTCGAAACTGCAAATCGGCTCCGAAATATGTCGGCCTCCAATTTGCTGCTGATGTCTGCTGCCTTGCCTCTGGCATTTTCCTTTGCTTCTTCTCTTTGATCAGACATGCTTCTCTTTATTTCTTCCAGAGGCGTTAAAAGTCTGATCATAAACGAATTATATACCAATGATTATGATTAAACATTATCTCTGTAAATTTTACATCTTTAGTTCTAATTGTTTCTAACAATTTCTCTTGTGTAATTTTCTTTTTTTCTTGTTAGTAATAAATTAAATATAAAATTGTAAATTCACGCGAAAAGATTGACATCAATCCTGTTTGCTAATGTGACTTTTAAACGTAGATAATTTTCTCCTTCGAGCAACGTCAGTACTGTTGTAGATATATACAAGATGGACAACACCGAAGTCCATCTTTAGCGACATAGTGACGTGATGCGACGTAACTTCATAAATCTTCCCGTGCATGATCGAAATTTATTACGGATTAAAAGTCATCTCTCGGAGAACCGGACGATATCAATTAAATCCGGATGGTCCTGTATGCTCTCGTCGATCGCGAGATTCGTCTCTTGTTCTTCCACAAAAAACCTCTACTGATTTTCTCTCTCTCTCTCTCTCTCTCTCTACTCTTCGACGACCACTAAAGGAAGAAGTTTCGCCTCTTGTAGCGAAAGATTCGAGCTCGTGTCTTGAATGTCTCCATAATCCTTTTAAATATATTGTAAAATTATAACAATTTAATTTATTACACAAGAAATTTTTTAAGAAAAATTCTAATATAAATGCAAATCTATATGTATAAAATTTGTCAATGAATGTTATAAATAAATTTTCTGTATATATATATATATATATATATATATATATATACAAACACACACACACACATATATATGCGCATACACAAAATTATATAGATATATATACAACAATCTGATTTTTCAAGAAATTATCCAATAAAAATTCTTACATATTTCTGTCGTAAAAAGATCTCTAAAATTCATTCAAAGAATAATATCCAAAGGTAGAAAGTATTTTTCAGATACTTTTCATAAGAATATCCTTCTGAATAATTTCAACAAAATTAACTTAATAATTTCGATATAATCGTTAACTTTTAAAACGATGATGTTTCGAATCCATTACTAGATTTCAAGCAGAAAGTGCATCTCGTCCTTTTTGCTTCCGCTTATTTCTTGGATTTCGTTGGTCTTCCGTTAGACGTGTTCCTCCCTTTTGGTGAAGAGAGTTAGCAAAAGAGAGAAAGAGAGAGCTGTTATTGACTACTACACACACTCTGTGGCTTCGATCGTTCGAGTAATTATTCGCCAGAAGCAGTTTTGCCCAATTATTTGCGCGTTGCAAACGGCCTTCTCTTTCCCTCTTTCTCTCTCTCTCTCTCTCTCTCTCTCTCTCTCTCTCTCTCTCTCTCTCTCTCTCTCTCTCTCTTTCTTTTCGTTTCTTTTTCTACTTCGACTTCTCTTTTCTCTCCTTCTACTACTCGTTCGAAAGAGACCGGCCACGATTGAGGAATTAAAATTGTTCGAACTTGCTGACGGCGGTACACAGGGACAATTCTTTGGAAGGAAGGAAAGAAAGAAAGAAAGAAAAGGATCTTTCTATCTCTTTCTCTTTCTCTCGCTTCTTTTTCTTTAGTGTTTCTTTCTTTCTTCAAACGGAGAAGACATGTTCTCGAGTGCACGCTCTCAAAAAGTTTTGTCCAACTGCAATTTCGTATCGAAATCATTCTAAGAGAAAGAGAGAAAGATAGAGAGAGGGAAAGAGAATGTATATGCTGCACGAAAATCATCCAATTAAGAAAGGAGAAGAAAGAGAGTTTCTTGATTGGATATTTAAGACGTTCTGTCCATGCCAACACGCACCAAACCCAAAAAGGGATATACTTTCTTATTAGGTAGATATATATGTAGGTATCTCAAATTGTCTTTTGGTAAATTCATATTTATCCGAATTTATTGACTAAAAAATTTCATTACTGTGCTCGTGACAAACTAAAAAATGAATAGTCATGTTAAATCAATAAATCTTGAAAGACATATAAGTTTGATGATCAAGAAAAAAAATTAATTGAATTAATGAACATTATAAGAAAGAAATGATGTATTAATCTACAGATACACTTACCAGCTTATTATTCAATTATACAATCTGATCATTTCAATCTTACTACATACTGACACGTTGTTGTGAAATATATTAAAAAAAAGAGAACAAGAGAAAGAGAGAGGGAAAGCCAAATGTGAGAAAGAGAAAAATAGTCTTCTCGGTGGTTTTATCGTTTACTCTCAGCCCCCAGAACCGTTCCCCATGAAAATCATCCAATTACGAAGTGCCTGTTATCTACGATCTTTCGAATCGTTCGGCCGAGGAGAGTGAGCGAGAGAGTAAGAGACAACATCGGGGTGTGTGTGTGTGTGTGTGTGTGTGTGTGTGTGTGAGTGAGAGAGAGAGAGAGAGAGAAGCGGGAACGTTCAATTATTTCGAAGCGAGTGAGGCGTCGAGCCGGAAGGGGCGGCCTGCCTCCGCGAAAGCGGCCTGTGAACGCTCGACAACTTACACAGTGTTATCTGGTAGTAGCAGAATGCGCTGGTAATCCTTCGCTAAGCTCCCGCTAAGCTTGGATCCACGTGGCGCACGTGCGACGACGTATATACTGCTATTCACATAAACGAACGCGAATCTTCTCGCGAGGCCTCGGCTATTAGCAACACGAGAGATTTGATCTTTCCAATTCCTCTTTTTATACGCTTAATGTATCTTTTCAACTTGTCCGAAAAGTTTCTTGTACCTTATTGTTTTACATATTCAAATTGCGACATCAAATTCGAATAAATGATTAAATTTATAATACAAAAAGTATATAAAGATTTAATCAAATGTCTCGTTTCAATATATGTATATAAAAAAAGGATAAGTTTTTAATATCTTAATATATATATACATATAATGATTTGAAACTAATAATGAGTTTTATCGAGAAGTGGAAGAAACTTTTTGAACGACTCAATACTCTGTCCTAACCTCTTATCCTCTTCGACGTAATTTCTGCTTACGCTTATAATGGCAAAATTAATATATACGTATATATCTTAATAGAATGACCATGAGAAATTTGTATTTTGTAGCTAAATGTATTTTCAAATTGCCCGAAAATCGTACTGACTGTCTTCCAGATATTAAATTTCAATATATAAATCAAAACTAATAGGATTTTAATATCTTTACACGTGTACTCGTCGCATATTTCGATACGTATATGAGAGAATAAATGGCATGAATTTTTTAAACAGCTTAATATTCCGTACTAACCTCTTATCTTCTTCGATGTAACACTTGCGACGTTCGGCAGTATACTGCGTGATCAGACCGGCAATATTTACATCTTTCTAGAATATCCTTCGACGATGAGAAATTTCAATGTTGATTTTTGCAGAGGTCATAGATGATCGACTGACTTTATCTATATTGTTTGAAAGATTTATTTTAGACCATTATTATGTATGAAATGTTATATGTATAACGAACATATAACCTTGAATTATTTCTTTTTATTATTTTTACCTAATAGCCTTATAAAAAGCAAATTTATTATAATGAATTTAAAATATGTCTTTTACATATATACACACATTTTATATATATACACACATTAAATATTAGTTATATATTAATAATATTAATAGTAATTAATAATTAATTGAGAAAATATATCTTACTTGATATTCGTTCGGTATCTCTAACCCATGTTATAAATACATAATAACGAGTGAAAATAAAAAGGTTAAAGGAGAATCGATCTCCGTAGAGATCCAAGTCGATATCAGTTTTTTTCTTTGTTTAATCTGTCTGCATTATCGACTTTAATTTTGAACGATAAGTCCGATGGTATTTCGAGATGGCACACGTCGTCTCTTTTTATTAGGCTTGACCACCGGGAATGCTTATGTGATTTTTTCCTCTCTCTCTCTCACTCTCTCTCTCTTTCTGTGCGTGTGTGTGCGTAACGAGTATGTATCTAGAACAGGAAAACTATTGTCCATTTTTTGCATCTTTACACGTTATTTCTTTTCAGGAGAGATGAAAATACCTTGGTTGCTAAGTTTGAATTGAAATATACATTTTGGATTATTTCAAGAGAATTTATGTACGTATATATGTACACGTTCCAAAGAAAGACTAACACGTAGAAAAATTTTTACGAATGCTTTTCATTCGATTCCATGCATTTGCATGTACGTGTGAAATGTCTATGTAATTGAGACGTAGCTTACCTTGGCATTGAAAGTAATATTTGAGAAATTATATGGGTCAATGGCTTTATATAGATCAACAATATCTAGAAATTTAATTCATAGATATCGTCGATATGAACGAGATATCAAACATTCGTGTACGTATATGCAACGTCTCCGTAGAAGGAAAGAAGAGAATTAATTTTTCACATTTATTTTAGCATCGAAGATAAGAATTTTCGAAAAAATTATATATATGAGTAGATCGATTTGTATAGATCGATAATGTACGAATATTTAAATTAAAATCGACTTTTTTCTTACCAAATTCTTTTGAGGCGTATTCGTCGTTTAGGCTTCTTTTTCTTCTCGAAATTGTTGAATATAGACGTTGATCGCCAATCACCATTCTAATCAAAATACTTTATTTATTTGATTAATTATATATTCTTCTACTTATAGATAAATAAAAATATATGTATACAAATTATTATTATAACTTTCTGAATATTAAAAAGATTTTTATTATAACATTTTAATAAAAAGAACTAGATTCTTTCATTATTCGATTTATTAATTATATCTGCTTTGACTAACGAGGTAAAGACAAAAGAGAAGCTACATACGTGTGACGGCAAGCTTGTGTGTGTTTGGATTCGATTTTAATCAGTTAAAAAATAATGGTCGAAAGAATCCTGGTACATGCATGCACAGATATTATGCAGTATATATATATTTTCGTAAGAAAGTTGTGAGTAAAGTATAACAACTTGTATAAACAATTTATAAAGACTTTTCGTCGTCGAGATATGTCCGTGTGATGACAAGCTTGTGTGCGTGGCGGGAAAACATTTTAGTTAATTAGTTAAAAAGTAATAATCTGTTGTCATAATACCAATTACTAAAATTTTTTGTATTAAAATTTGTTTTATAATTTTATATTGTATGCTGTTTTTTAATAATAAATGTATTTTAATTAATATATTTATTAATGCAGAATATATTCAAGATGATGCAGTGCGCATGCGCCGTAATTTAATGAACCGATTTGCCAGTAGATAGAACGGCCATTTTGTTTTCGGCGGTAACTAAATTGGCAAGGAATTTATCGTCCTCATTAATTTCAGGTAATTTGCATATTTTTTCTAACGTACACCCTCCTCCTATATACCAATCGATTCCTTAAAACGCGATTTCCACGCGTAAATATTCGTAAGTCGGAATATCTTCGCGTTTAAGAAATATTCGCGAAAATAAAATCGGCGTCTTGGAATACCCCGGATTGCTATTGCGTCATACTTTTTTTTCGAATTTTCTGCTCTTTCTATCGCAATATCAATACTTATCTCGCTTTTTAAGGATGCTCTAATTAATAATTTATCATTAACTAATCCTTATTTGTCGTATTTCGTATTATATTCGATTTTCATACGTGACACACACACACACACATACACACGCGCTATGGATATAGCCTCTACACAGCCAACATCATATAACACACACAATTAATTGTCACTATTAATATCAGATTTCCATTTTTCAGATTTCCAAGAATTCTATGAATTGGAAAAGCACAGGACATAACAAGCAAGGTGGGGAGAGGAGAGGTCGCGCCGATGTACACGATCTACGTCATACAGGTATGTTTTTCTCTTTTTGAAGACATATAATAGGGTTTGGTAGAGAGAGATAGATTGTATTCGGCATATATACACTCCTGCGAATTTCCAAGAAATTCTCCGGCCGAGACCGAGCAAAAACAATCCAGCATTCGGCCTTTATTTCTATAGAATACTTCGGCGTGTACGCACTTAGAAAAGCATCGATTAATTATTTTTCGTATTTTAATTTCGACATATATTTTATTTGATCACAATTTTTACTAATTTTCTAGGATTTCTTTATTATAACAAGAATATTAATAATTCTACTTTTATTCTTTTCAGATTATCATTGCAATCGTGCGCGAGCAATGTGTAAATCGAGTGTTGTATCGCTAAAGTGAAAACATAAAACTCGCGAAGTAGAAGCAGTGTTTGTACGTTAATAAAAATTCTTACGCGGTTCGCGAATTAAATCAACTGTGAGGTGTTCTAAATAAGTGTATCGAATCGATTGCGCGCAAAGCAATCAGTTATAGAATCAGTGCTCGTTCGTACAAAGTTTTATTTTTCTATTTTATTTAAACAATAGAGATGCGCGAATTAAATTACGTGTCGTTTCGTAATAAATAAATAATTGTCGCGTATTAGAGTCAGTGCATCTTGGAAGATGATTAAGATAGTACGTCTTCTATAACAGAATATTGGTAAGTAACTTTATAAATTTTATAAACAATAATTTTACCATCTTGTGACAGTAAATTTATTCGAAATCTGTTTTACATCTTTTTGCAGATGATCATCGTTATAATAATTCACAAAAGTCTCAACCTAGAACAATTCGTCGATGTCTACCTTATCTAATTTTCAACCTATGGTGGATCTACTTCTTTTAATTTCGAGCAGCAACGCGGACGTGTGTTTTGGAGCCATCAGAGAACTTCTTAAGTAGTGAGTGAATAAAATTTAAGTCCCTCCAGTGCTCAATCATGTCGAGGACGAAAGGTCCGAATCGGCACGAGTTACTGGTTGTAATTTTTTCCAATAAATTATCGACGAGCACGTGAGTAACTCTTCTTTTGGATTTACTCACGACTGATATATATTTCATTGTTTGTTTATTGTGCATGCTTATTTTTATTAGCTCAGGATAGGGTCTTCTTGTTTCGTCAGATAGAGTCGTTTTTAATTAACAGTGCAATTAATTCGCACTTTTTTGTTCGCGTTGTTAGTGCTGAAATCGGATATTGATTTATCCGATTTCGTCAATAGAAAAAGCATGTTATGTCGTCTATGTTACATGCATTTCTTCGTACATGGTAAATTTGATCGCGGTCCATTTGGATTTTTTCTATAAAAAATGAGCAAGAAGACAAGCGCGACGGATAGATTCTGAAATACAAGTGGCGCATCATGATTTTGTTCTTTCATTAGTATATAGCCGCTTGTTCGAAGGAGTCGTCCGAGGTTTTTTATTGCTGCATGAAAAATAAATGAAATATTCAATCAATTTTGTTGATAAAATAAAAGTCTCAGTAGAGTCATCGCTTTTGTAAGAAAAAAGTCGAGTAAAGTAATTGCAAAAGAAACAAAGAGACTTGTAGAATCATAGCCCGTAGGCCTAGTTGATAAGTTAATCATTTTTAGCTCAGGATTTTCAGCAATTAATGTACTAATTCCCGTTTCTCCCGCCCATATTTTCTGCGTTCTCATCTGTCCGTGTGCCCAGGTGTACTCGTATGGGTGAGAAACAGTTAGTATGGGTTTAGTTTTAAGTTCTCCCTCTTTGGCGACTGTCATTGCGTTAGTGATCGTGCACGATGTACCTTGCACCTGTGTGTGTGCGTCTTAGGCGGTGGATTGTGCATCGTTTCGCGAAATTTTTAATCATTCACATAAAAAATATTTAATTGTTTTCACTTGACCATATAATGGATAAAATTCGTATGTTATTAATACGTTAATGTACTACTAATATTTATATTGAAAGTGCGTCATACAAAAAGACGTTCTATCGTTTTGAATATTAAATGCATCGTATTTTCATGAATGAAATAGTACTCGTATGTTACTAGTATGCTTATACATATACTAGTACGTACTAGTATTTATATTGAAAGTAGAGTTTTACGCAATGGTCACTAACCTTGTCAGTCGATTTCAGCAAATTGGTACGTACCCCTAATTAGTTAAGACTTAGAAAAAACGTGGCTGAGCTAGGGTGTCGGAGGTGCCCCGGGGCATACTCTCTAGTGTAGGCTTTTGCACCCTGGCGGTATGTGAGAGAATCGTGGAGTGTGTGTGTTGGAACGAATGTTTTGCTATTTTTAAATATAGGTATAGGTAGGTAGGTAGCATACTTTTCTGTTTGAATGTGTCTTTAATTTTAAGCAGGTAGGACCGGGTTAGACATATGCGATAATTTCTATTTAGAAATAAAAACTTTTGTCCCCGGATATTATGCAAAGTTTCAGTAAATTTTAGAATCATTCTGCATCTCTATTTATTCTCTCTCTCTACATTTTCCTGACACTTTGCATTGCAAGATACATCAGTATCAAAAACAGTTTAAAGATCCTTGCAATTGTTAAAAAATTCATTTCTTTCGAATTAGCAAAGATTTTTGAACATGTTAGATACTTAGTCTTAAGTATATTAACACTTTGCATTTCCGTGTAATTTCTGGAATATATATTTGTTAAATATGTGTAGTATAGAAACAATAAGAAGGATACAAAGTAAATGTATTATTTACTCAAGTAAAATAGTAAGCCCATAAGATGTATCTTAGATGTACCCATTTTTTAGTTTTGTTTGATACTTTCTAATTATTTAAATGCAAAGTGTTAGCACTAGGTTCATCGATTAGATTGATTATCTGCAGGAGCATTCGAGTAAATGTACCTGTGTTGATGCGCACGATTGTTGGATTATTTTGGTCCATTGATCGTCCACAGGTTAGGATAGTTAAAATCTTTATTTTACAATCTTTTATTTTTTATTTTCTTTTTTCTTTTTTCCATACATTGCACTTAGGGAATGCTCCAATGCAGTGGTTAGGGCACGAAGCAAAGAAGAGGCTATATGCCGAAGAGGCCCCCACAAACTGTGGCTCAAGAGGGCAACTATCGACAATAAATCATTTTTTCAGAGGATCACATGCTCCTCTGATAATGGTTTGTTGTCTTATTATTTTAAACATGTCATTTTGCTCGTCATTAATAGTAATTGCATATGGAAATGATGGACCATATGTTATAACGTAGATTCACTTGTTTTCATTTTATCTTACAGGAACTGATAGTAATTGATAGGGAATTGAAAAGTGCATCTACATGTTGACGTGTCATGCTATTGAATTATAATATCGTATGACTAATATATTTTTCTTTTTGTTACAGGTGACCATCGTTGGATTTGCTAACGCCAATTATTTTCTGTTTTGTTTATCAGAGCGCCTAAAATGGCTGCTATTTGAAATATTATATGTATATATGCATTACTGGAGGCTATTTATTAGCTATTATTATTTAAAATTTCTTTTTATATAAATAATATAATTTCATGCAGTTTTGAGATATATTAAAGATTTTTTTTTTTGAGTTGTTGCATTCTTAAAATTGTTTAGATTTGTTAAATTTGATATGTTATTTGAAATCATATCATTATTCATGGTTAATTAAATTTAGTATAAGTATAATTAATTGTTAATTCATTTCAGTTATAATTGCATTCAGTATTACTGTAGTAATAAATTTAACGTTTATCACTATAGTAATATGTTTATCCATAAATTGTTTAATTATTGGAAATGTATGTTTCAGGTATACGACCTTAATTATTGTATGGATTTGGTTTGCTTTTTATATTAATAGTATCAACAGGCATAGAATAAAATTGCATGTCAATGCAGTTTTATTCTATTTATTACTATGATATTTTTTATTCTGTTTATCTTTATCTTTTCAGATATTTGATGATTATAATGTGTACATTATTATATATAAATTAGAATTGAAACCTATATGTAATTAATGCAAAAAAATTTCATATTATACATTATCTTATACATTGGTAAAGTATATTAGTAAGTATTTAGGTTTTCTATATTTTTCATTTCTATTGCATGCTAGTCTATAAGAATATAATTATAAGGCATGATGCATGTTGGGATTCTTATGCTTTATTTGTTTGTGCTTAGAGCATGTTTCTCTTAATAGTACTATTAAGAATTCTAGTTTTAAGTTTATATTATTTTTAAGGTTATATAATTTAAGATAAAAAAGGGCAATTCGGTCGATTGTCTACTAATTAGATATTAAGATAGTTTAAAAAGTATGGATTGATGTTCTCATATTTCCAATCACCTTATTTAACTTTCACATCTTCAACTTTAGATTTATTAATATTGCATTGTAGTAAAAATGATTGGAAATGTGAAATTTAATGTTTAACTATATACAATTATTATTGTGTAGGAAATGTTTTCCATTAAAATATATATGTAAATAGTAAAATGTAACGTAGTAGTGAGTATAAAGATGCATATACTTTGTACCTGTCCGGGATGTACAAATTATATGTAAAAATAATATCAATATATCAAAATAAATCTGATAATGTCAAAATAAATGGTTTAGCACTCTTGAAATATATATTTAATATAAGGAATCCATGCTTTTTCTCTCGGGTAGGTCAGGGTAAAGTCGTAACTTGATGCATCCTCAATCGACTTCGACCGAGTCGAAAGAAGGTCCATTAAATGCGACTAATTAGTATGTTATCATAGTCCGTGGATCTCCACATGCAGCAACCTTCACGCGGTGAGATCTGGGTCGGTATTACTTGCGATCTATATCAATCTAAATCATGTAAACGTAAGTACTGCCGGGCGAATGGCTGCATACTTTAGTACGTTTCGAAAATATTTTTTTCATCTTATAATCGTTTTTGAACATAACATTTAAATTGCACATTAATAATCGTACTTAAATAGATTGATAGATTAGATCAAATGATATCTTAGAGAAACGTACTGAAGATTTTCAAATGATTTCTAATATGACATCATTTTTTTTTTTTTTTTTTTTTTTTACTATTATTAGTTAATGATTAGAAAATCGATGGTGAATTAGAATTTATTTTAGAAGAGAAACGCTGGTGGTCCGTCATAAATCATTGACACGTATTTCCTGTTATTATAACATCGACTAATATTTTCTTTTCTATCGAATCTATCGAATCGAAAGAGATGTGATTCTTAGCGTTTCTAAATCATCGATATAGGTAATTTAACGCGAAGAATAGTAATCTTTTCTAATACCTAGGATTTCTTTCGAAACGATGTCATTGTTGGTGTTCATCACGAAATTTCGATATTATTATTATAAAAAAGGGAAAGAAGAAAAGAAATAAGAAAGAAACAAAATCGTATTTGTTTTACGCAAGAACCGCAAAGTAGTTTTCGATAATTTACTCCGGCAATTTTCACAGGTGCTCGACGATCGAACGAGGGCTCTTGCTCGAGTGAGATTACCGCGTTATGAAACCGCAAATATAACGATACGCCCTTCGAAACTTGATATGCATATTTTTTGCTCTCGAGAATAATAATTTTATAACTTTAAATAATAAAAAAAATATCTTTCTTATTTTTAAACACGATAATATAGCTATTCTATTTTATTGTTCTCTTTTTTTTCTTATTTATTTGGTTAGATTATTTATACGATCTTTTATTAAATAAATCATTTTAATTTACTTCATATTAATATAATTTACGGAGAAAGAAAAATTCTACAACTAATTGTGTTCTAATTTTAATAATAACCTTACAATTTTTTATTAAATTGTTTTTCTACAATTTTTTGTTAAAAATAAATATTTTTCATTCAATTCGTGCTAATAAAAACTTAATAATTTTCGGTTAAATTGCTTAAATAGTTTCTTTTTTATTACTCAAATACAAATTTTCATTAATAATACAATTTTAGGAAAGAAAAATTGTTGAACTTAAAATGATTATTATATTTGAAAAGGGCTCTAAAATTTTCGATCGAGACGTATATACACGCATGTATATAAACGTATTCGTCCTATTGACCGTAATCGCAAGTCATTAGAGGGTAACCGTCTCAAAAGAATCGACTGAACCAGCACCGTTCGACACGCGAAATCGTATCCTTCGTAAGAGAATACCGAAAGGGAAGAATGCGAACGGAATTTACCTGCTATCCAAAAGAATTCATGCTGTTTCACCTTCTTCTTTGTCTCCCAAAAAAAGTCTTTGTATTTGACGCGTGTCTCGAGATCATGCGTGTGTTAAATTTTACTCGTGATATCTTTCTCTCTTTATTTTTAAAAGAGTGATCCAATCATTTATGACGTATAATTAAAAGATAAGAAAAAACAAAAAAAAAAAAAAAAAAAAAAAAAATAAAGAAAAAACAGGCTGACTAGAAATTTATTTGTAGTATAATATATAATAAATGGTCTCTAGTCTATTTTTTTAATAATTTTATGAATTAAATAAGCATTATATTAATAGAAAATTATTTTTAAAAATATTTAACATATAAAGTCATAAATTATCTATAAAATACAGTATATTTTTTCTATAGTTTAAAATTATTTAACTTTAATGATTAAAAATTCTTCGTGTGGTTATTATAAAAAAAAAAAAAAAAAAAATAAAAAAAAATAAAAAAAATAAAAAAAATAAAAAAAATGTCAACATTGAGATAGAGATAATACACAAGACATGACACTCTTACATACAAGCGTTCATTATTATAGAGACGACCACCCTTTGGGAAGGGAAGAGTTTTCTTATTTTTCAAAATGTAATGGGTTCTTCGTGCACGTAAACATTTAGGTAGAGCCTCTGGTAAATTGTTCCAGCCCCGAGGTGCCGTCGAAACACTCCAAATGACACAAGACTCACACTCTTACGTAAATTACACGCTCTAGAACGAAAACCAAAGCGAATTTTTACAAAAGAAGAGAAGATCTCATTCGTTTATACATACACAAAAGAGTAAATACAAAAAAAAAAACAAAAAAAAAAAAAAAAAAAAAAAAAAGTAAGAAGACAACAAAAAATAATGAATTTGACAATCTTTTTGTAAAAAGAAAGAAAAATTATACGCGTTTGTTCCATCGTTTCCAATTACTATTATATTAATCGCGATCGTATGAAATCAAAATGTAAGATCTAAATATTACAGTTAAAATAGACGTTTGCGTGATTTCGCGTGCTTAGATTTTCAAGAGGCAGGTGAAACGAAACAACTGTCCCCTCGAAGGCAAAGATCGAACGTCCTCTCATCTTGTGCAATCTTATCGTTCGCTTTCATTCTGACCATCCTACTCGATCCTAAACACAAGTAGGCGTTACCCTGGACTTTTGCGAAGGAAAGACTTTCTCGTAAATCGTCCTGCCCAAAGGAACAAGAAAGAAAAAAAAAGAAAGTAAACGAAAGAAATGATCAGGGAACACGTGCCTTGTGTCTAATTACGAATCAGCCATCAGTTCTTGTCGTCTCTTCTTCCTTTTCTTCTTTTTCCCCCTTTTCTCTTATCTCCATAGAATTAGACTTAAACGAAATGAGCCGATAATTATGAGAATGGTTTAAAGTATGTCATATCTTTTATTCTGTAATACTTTAACACTTGGATTTGAATAATTTTAAAATTAGATTTCTGTAATGGCAAGAAAAAAGCGAAAATTAAGTAGTGTATAGTAAAAATATAAAAGTGAATATAAAAATAATTCTTTGTAATTTAAAAATATTAAGAGTAGCGTGTTTTTTAATATCTCGAATGTCTTGGACTACTTTCATAATCACCGGCTCAAATATACCTGTATATAAAAAAATTATTCCTGTGAAAGATTCGGACAAAAAATAGGAAGATGTGTTTATGTACACAGCAAGATTAAGAAATATCATAGAAGTCATATGAATGGCACAATTATAGAAACTCTTATATAAATTTTTCAAATAATAGAAATATCATTAATGCAGTTGTTAATTCATGGCTAGCAATTATCTATTATTGTCTTTCTTAAACGTTAGTATAAAATGGGACAGGAAAATCATATGATTTGTATTTTCTCTACTTCATTTATAAAAGAATAGTAAAAAGAATTCTCTTTCTGAAGGGTTCATTTTTGTCCAACTTTAGTTATTTGAAATTGTCGATATAATACAAGATACTCAATGAGTACTTTGCTATAGGTATATAATATTCCATGAAAAGCCACAGGCTACTACGAACCATATACGAGGCTTGATCATAGGGGCTAGCTGAACATTTAGGCAGATGCGACAGAAATTGAACGTCCTCTTCTTTTTTCCCCTTCTTTCCTTCCTTCCTTCGTTTATTTTTTTATTTTTTATTTTTTTTTTATTTTTCAAATGATGACCCTTTCTTTTTCTATCTTAAACTATATTCTCGTTCTTCTTGTGGTCTCTCATTTAAATGGGTCGAACCATCCGACGTTATCTGGTCGACGTGTGGCGGCCACGCGACACGTCGAGTGGGTATATTCACTCGCTTGGTTGCTCGTTCGATCGATCGATCGACTTATCTTTCCCCCCTTCCCCGACACGACCATCAACCTTCCCTTTTAATCCCCCCCGGCTCTCGATGGTGCCAGTATCGACGCGATCGGCCCTAACTGGGTTACAGAATGCATTAATGCGAGTCTCGATTACAAGGTAGCTTCTCGATTGATCCAAAGACTTTGGCCGCTTCTCTCTCTCCTGGTGGCTTCGAACCAATTTGCTAAATTGAACGTTGCGAGGGACACAACGTGCCTCCATAAATTTCCTTACACTTGAAATTCCAATAAGTAATCGATTCCTCTCGTCGTCCTTAATTCTTACATCTGATTTTTTGTAGACCTCTATAATATTATGTCTATATATATATATATTTGTATTTTTGTAATTGTTATTTCAATATCTTATCAGAAAATTAATTTAGTGAGTTATAACTCTCTCTCTCTCTCTCTCTCTCTCTCTCGTTCTTACATACTCTCTATTATAGTATATCATTTAACAAATATTAATCTATGCATTAATCATTATAAAAATGGTTATTTAAACGTTATAAAAAAGAATTATATTATAGAGGATAAAATCAAAATAGTCTCATACGTTACGTACTAATTGAGATTTAACGGACAATAAGAATTATCTAATCGTTATCTAATTATACGAAAGATAGATAAGTTTCATGATAAAATTAGAATAATCGTTCTTTTTCGGAACAGAAAAAGGGACACTCGATTGGTCTTTACTTCGTCTCGTTTTAAGCAGACCACTAATCGTACCCTTGCCCCTCTTATTTCGATAAAATCTTGCTTTATGACGTCGTAACTCAGGTGTCGGGTTTGGTCGCGAGGATGATTAGTCGAAAATAAAAAGTTGGAATAATTATTAGCCCTTGGCTAAATTGTTAGTCTTCTTTCGTTAGGGTAATACGAGAATGTTACATTTTTCGTGTCCAGTTATTACCACCTTAATATCCTCGAAATTTCTTAATTATTTCTTCTTACATATAAAATTTGCGTACGAATAGACATTTTTTAATCATTTTTTTATTTCAGTTTTTTTTTTTTTTAATCTTTTTATGCCTAATATCTTTATTTGATGTACTTAAATTTTTTAAACTTTTTTGATATTTCAAATCTTCACGACATATTTTTAATTTCGTCATTTTTGAAATAATCGATTTGATGATATGAACTTGGAAATATATTAAATATGTTGTCAAAAAAGAAAATTCATAGGTCACTTAATTTGAATTCGATCATAAAATCTAGACAGATGACTTGTTAATTAACTCGTACAAAGAATTAAAGGATTGGCAAGCACAACACGAAACGTTGAATCTTGTAGCCGGTTTTAAATCAAGTCGTTGACTAATTACCAGCGATATGTTATATAAAACGTACATGCATACCTACCACGAATTCTCATCATCGAATTTAATCTCTATAGCACGTGTCGATTCAAGCGTAAAATTTTATCTTAAAAAATAAATGAAAAAAGAAAAGAAAAAAGAAAACAAAGATTATGATACTGTCGAAACGAATTACGTTTGATAATGTCGAGTTAAAACGAACTAGATCGTGTTCTCTAATTTATAGTTATCGAACCCTTACCTATTAAATTGGAACATGTAAATAGAGTTTTGTTTTTATTTGCAAAAAATTCGGGACGATCCATTCTCCATATCTATTCGAAAATTATAGTCCAAACCTAATACACACAACATATAAGAAGCACAACCATACTATATTTTTCTAACAATTTAGAAAAAATAAAAAAAGAAAAAAAAAAATAAAACATGGATAAATTTTAACTAAAATACAATTGGAACAAAGTATATTTCAACGAACCTTGGTATCTTCGGAGAACTAAATTACGAGGTTACCATCGCGTCTACCAATTTAATTGCTCTAATCGGATTCAGACGCGTGATCCGAATGCAATTCCGTTAGCAGCTGCTCTGCTCCGAGGATCTTCTTCGAGTTTCTTTATATATACATGTATGTATGTATGATGTGTGTGCTTTGATTAATCACACATTTTCTGTACAAATATTTCGACAAATTCGAGAGTCTCTCGTAAAGAAAAAATTATCGTTGAATTGCTGATCATTTATCGTTAATCGTTTTTGTACGAAGAATCAGTAATTTTGCAACAAAAAATAAAAAAAATTAACGATTATGATTGCCCAAGTATAAATTATTAACATAACGATTTTGAAAGGACGATATATGCATGATCGAAAAAAAATGCATTTGTCGTCGCATTTAGTAAATTACTCTTGGATCTTATTTCTTCATGGAGTGACGTAAGAGAGTGAGTGCAACAGAGAGAGAGAGAGAGAGAGAGAAGAGGGAGAGAGGGGATTGTCATGTAGCTCGTAATTGGCTATCGGGTTGGTCGCGGGAGCAGAAGCTCTACTGCTTGATGTCGCCGTCGATATCGGTGAGAGCTCGCCGACACGACGTCGAGGAGTGCCGAGGTTCGAACATAATCGCGACACGTTGTCGACGTGCGCGTAATACGACTCAAATTACATGTACTCCCGGACCCGATAATTGTGTCTTCAACAAATAACAGGACCATCTCTCTCTCTCTCTCTCTCTCTCTCTCTCTCTCTCTCTCTCTCTCTCACTCCCTCCCTCCCTCACTCCCACTTTCACACGCACACACTTGCTACGAAATCTATACTTTACGATTTCTCCCTTCATTGAAATGTAAATTTTAGCCTAATCGTTAAATCAAAGTTAGTGGATATAAAAATGTATATTTGTTCTTTTTAGGTAGAAACAAAAGAAGGATTCAATTAAGCGTTTATCTTATTGGAGGAAGGAATTTTCTTTTAAAAACTGTTGTATTATCTGTAGAATAAATCTAACGATCACAGATTTTTTTTGTTCTATTCCATGGTAGAATAAATTTCAACATGGATACAAAGCATCGAAGGAATGTCTGTAATTAATTCGTCAGTTCGCGTTCTATTTTCCAGGATGTAATTTTCATTCGGAGATTACACGCACGATATTAACAGGAGAACGCTATGAAGATTTCTCTTCGATGTTCATGCATCGTTTATACGTATATACGTGTATATATATGTATATACATATGTATATATGTACATACGCGACGTTTCCTATTTCTCCTATATTTTCTATCTCTCTCTCTCTCCCTCTCCTCTTCTCTATTTCTTCTCCTTCCACTATACATTCGATAGTGTTAGATGAAAGTAGCAACGTTATTATTCTCTTAGCTACAATGAACATCACGTACTGTTTCTATACCAGAGAAATCGATCGGAAAATAATGTAATTTAGTCTAATCGATTTTATATGTGTATCATGATTAGAAAACATTATTTTGGTGATCTAGGAAATATTGGATCAGAATTGTCAATATTTTTTTATTACCCTTGTTAGATTTGTTAATCCTCTATAATTCAATTTTTGTTAAGATCGAAATAAAATGAATGTTTGTTAATGTTTATAAAAGACAAATTATATAATGTGAAACTTACAGTATAACTTATGATATGTAGTAATAGTAATAGTAAACTTATATATATTTATATAAATACCAATATAAAAATGTACTGTACTAAGTGTATAACTTATACTTAAAAAAATACATAAATTTCAAAAATATTAACTGCGTCATTATAACGATTAAAAGCTAAAACGTTAATTATCATAATTTGAATTACGCTAAACATTTGATACCCAACTAGATACTTAACAATAACTTTCAAATACAAACTAATAAGAAATTTAAAGATGAAGAAAGAAAATGAAATAGATAGCAAATAAATTATAGGAATGTTATACGTAAATTTATAAAGGCCTTAACGATGGCGAGATCTTTTGAAATGACGCGGCGTCACATAACTTATTAAACGCACGAGCGAGCATACCGCTCGCAACAGGAACGATTCTTGATGAAGCTTGCCTCGAAAAGCACAGGTCGTAGCCTTCGATCGTTGCACGGTAGTTAGAACGCAATTAAAGTTACATAATCTTCCATGGTCGGTCGTTTTTAAAAGGCTGAAGGGCCTGACTCTTACCCGACGGGCATCGACTGCCATCAACGACGCATTAGTTGCCATACGGAAAGAGAAGAAAACGTTTTGCTGAATTCTTTCCTTTTTTTATGTTTTTTTCTTTCTTTTCTTTTTTTTTTTCTTTTTTTTTTTTTTTCTTCTTTTTTTTGTAACAACTCTTGCACCTGCGATCTTCCAACGAGAGAAAAAATACTAGAACTAGCACAATCTATTTGTTAATTCGAAAATAACAATTTTATTCGTTAGTGTTTTTAATTTATTTAATTTTACAATAATAAATAAGTAAAAATAGGTTTCAGTTGAACGTTACTCTAATAATTAAAACTTGTCGGTAATTGTAAAAGAGATCTATAATAAAATAATATAATAATAATATAAATAATATAAATAATAATAATATAAAATAATATAATAATAATATAATAATAATTGTATAGTCCTAGAGGTGTGTTGTTGGCTCATTGATATACAAATATTCTTGATTTTTTTACGGAATTAAAAGTAAATAATCAAAAGAAGGGATGATTAATAAGGTTGAGAGCGAGAGTACATCAAACTGTCTGAAAGAACTGAAGCGATTACTTTTCCTTGTAAAATGCATGATGTTCATGCAACTATAACATTATTTAACTCTTAGGGGGATTCATTCGATTCGGTATGTTAACAAAGTTCTGCCGAACGTTATTTTAATTACCTTTCACTTTTCTCTGATACCTGATATTTTATTTTATCAATTTTTTATTATATAGAATTGTTTTATATCATATCGATTAAATGTGAAATTTGACTGATACGTAATTATAAAAAATGTTTAATCCTCGAAATAAAGATACTAACTCAATTGTGATTCTTATATACATATTTCTGCACTTTTTACGTCCTATAACGCTACGATCATTGACTCGTAAAACGCGTAAATACCATTGGATGTTAAAAACTTAATTCTCACTTTCCTCTCGAGATTTATACTATACATGCGTTATAATAATACATTCTTTCGATTATTATCAGATTATGTTTATTGTAAAGCAAGTATGTGAGAGATGCATTTGCCAGTTCGTGCTTTTGATCGCGAGAGTGCAACTAAATGTACCGTAAACTTATAATTGTGGTAAAATCGACTTTATCGAAGAATCCTGTTAGAAAAAAAGAAAACAAATATAAAATAAAATTATATGATATGCAATTTGTAGTACAAATTTTTCAAAATTAAATGAAAGTACATAGATACATGTAAAACTTTGAAATTGCATGCCATTATAGATGATCAGAATAATCTGTTTTGATATTAAAGAAAATTGTCTAAATTGAAAATGAAAATATATGAGAAAAATCTCTTGTGTGAGAAAAAAGCGTAACGAGAAGGACGAAGGACAAACGGGTCGAACTTCATTGCATTCGGATGCTCGAGCAACGATTAATAGCTCGAAAATTACGAGTTATCTTTAGCTAAGATCAAAATGGGTTCCGCTCATGCGACCGTATTAACATACAGCATTAGCTATTCGACATGCGAACAAGTACTACGTATTCACCGTTTTACTCGGATTTCTGCATTTCTGTAGCAATTATGGCCGTACTGCTGCTACTACTGCTATCCGTATCCATTTCTTTCTTTCTTTTCTTTTTTGTTTTGTTTTGGTTTTTTTTTTCTCATCACGCGACAAAATCGAAGTTATTATAGATCTATCATATGATCAGTGTATAGATAGATTTGAACAAATACTTTTTATATCGATTCGAATAGAAAGAGTAGGTTAATCCTTCTCTTAAAACATGGAATACTGTCATGATTTTATATATATATATATATATATATATATATATATATATATATATATATATTATATACTTTCTTTTTTAGAAGATTAGAAATATATTTTCTAATTATAGTAAAGTCTAATATAAAAAGTATGATAAATTTTAAGAGGAAAAATTTACGAGGTTTCTAAATATAAAGATTTCTAATTTCTAAATACTTTTGTTAAACGATAAAATTATATTTACCAATCGTCAAAGAAAAAGTTATGAAAGATATTAATAAGGAATATACATGATCTAATGATTTTTTAAAGATTTGTTGAATATTTCGGATAAATTTCTAAATGACGAAATACGTAAGAGCGATAATCGATGCGTGCGGATGCTTCCGGTTTCACCGCGTAGCACTTTTTGCAAATACATACAAAATAAGACGAGCGAACGTAACGCGATCGAACGACTAGGTTGTGCACAGGGAAAGTTTTAAGGCATTGTACCGACGCATAGACTGTAGTATATAAGGCAGAGTTTAGAAAACGAAGCGGTTCAGTCGGTGGTGGTTCACGTTAAAAGACGTGCGAAATCGAGAATGAATTTGAAGGTAAGGAAGGAAACTACATTTGTCGAGTCTAATCCTAGACCTATCGATATACTTATCGATATATATATATATGTATATATGTATATATATCTTTTGTCTTCTGTCAGCTGGCAATTGTCTTAGCGACGTTAGTCGTATCGGCAAAATGTACCGAGGAAAAAGGGAAAAAAGTGTCAATAGAATCTAAAGAATCGGAGCCATCGGAAGATTTAACGAGAGCCGAAAAGAAGACAGAAAAACGTGGCCTGGTGCATAGCTACGGTGACCTTGGTGGTGGAGGTGGTGGCGATGGAGGTGGTGGTGGATCCTATGATCAGCACGAGCAGGTGAAAACAGTAACGGTGGTGAAGAAAGTACCGGTACCTTACGAAGTAACGAAGCATGTGCCTTATGTGGTTGAGAAACACGTGCCTTACGAGGTGAAGGTCGGTGTACCACAGCCCTATACCGTTGAGAAACATGTCCCTTATCCAGTGAAAGTCTTTGTTAAGGTACCAGTACATGTACCTCAGCCATATACCGTGGAGAAAAAGGTTCCATACGAAGTGAAGGTACCAGTGGATAAGCCCTACGAAGTGAAGGTTTATGTACCACAACCTTATACCGTAGAAAAAC
Source organism: Vespa mandarinia (assembly GCF_050613455.1). Lineage (NCBI taxonomy): Eukaryota > Metazoa > Arthropoda > Insecta > Hymenoptera > Vespidae > Vespa > Vespa mandarinia. Next base: position 4,194,180 of record NC_140827.1, on the reverse strand, counting down.
ATATTCCAGTACCTGTCAAGATACCAGTACCACAGCCCTATACCGTTGAAAAACATGTACCTTTCCCAGTAAAAGTAAAGATACCTGTACCACAGCCCTATCCGGTTGAAAAGCCAGTCCCATACGAAGTCAAAGTACCTGTTGATAAGCCTTATCCAGTTCCAGTACCTAAACCTTATCCAGTACACGTTGAAAAACCTTACCCTGTACCTGTTGAAAAGCCTGTGCCCTATGAAGTTAAAGTGCCTGTTGATAAACCATATCCTGTTACCGTTGAAAAACCTTATCCTGTACCAGTCAAAGTACCAGTACCTCAACCTTATCCTGTTAATAAACCTGTACCTGTACCTGTCGAGAAACCTGTACCTTATCCAGTTAAAGTTCCGGTTGACAAACCGTATGTCGTTGAAAAGGAGGTACCTTATCCTGTTGAAAAGGAAGTACCTTATCCCGTTAAAGTTCCAGTTCCTGTTCCTGTTCATGTTAAAGAGGAATCAGGGGGAGGATATGATGGTTCAGAAGGTTATCAAGGTCATTCGGGAGGTTATGGTAATTACGATTACTCCTCTCATCATGGCTGAACTTCATTTTCATTATTCTCCTTAACTCTACTATCCACATTTCTTCAAAGAATTATATCCAAGAATTCCTTCGAAAACAAAAACGAAACAAAAAAAAGAAAAGAAAAAAACTGTAGAATTCAATATGGATTCAATGTTCCAAAGAATAAATAAATCACTCAATCCATCGAATAATAAGGGACAAAATACTTACTATGAAGTATGCTTTATATGCGAAATAAATGAACGATACAATATCTAATGAAACCAACATAAAGAAAGATTAGAGAGGCTTGAATATATTTTGTATATCGAACATTTTAATAAATATTTTATCTACGTTGATGTCTTCATGTTATTTTTTATATTTGATACTTCCCTTCAACGAAGATTATGATATAAATTATATAATAATAATAATAATAATGATAATAATAATAATAATAATAATAATAACAACAACAACAACAATAGTAGTAATATTAATAATAAAAAAAATGATGGAACTTCCGGCACAAAGATAAATCGAACTTTCGAGTTGGAGTTGAAAAGATGTTTCAAGGCAGTGGAGCCGAAGAAAGTATCACTTTCTCCTCTATCGAAAAAATAGCAACAGCATCTATGCACATATACACATATTCATGTGTATACATAAATACACGTATTCGACGAGTCATACTCGAATGCTCGTACATAATATATGCATCAACTATAACTATGAACAAACTGGAACGTAAGATCGCATCTCCTCGTCGATTTCCTTTTGTCAAAACATGCAAATCGTTATATTTTTATAATATATGAGTGAAAGTAGATCGATGATTTATATGTATGTATTTCATCGGTTGAAAAGTGATTGTAAGACTTATTTAGAACGTTTAACACTTCATACAGACTAAGAACGTATCTTTATGTTTCTATTCATATCTAATGATCGTAATTTGTAACTATATAATTCATCTTTGGAATTGTAAATTCAATTGATAAAAATTGTTCTTTTACGTTTCTATTCAAACTTAATGATCGTATTTGTAACTATATAATTCATCTTTAGAATTAAATTTAATTGAAATTAACAAGTGAAATATTAGTTTGAAAATCGTTAAGATAAATTGTAAATATGCCCTATATCATTTGTCTAATACTGATCTAATGTCTGATTATTGTTTGATAAATCCAATTTTTATGGATCTTTTATTTGAACTAAGTTTATAATATGAACTGATATAATTAACAACACATGTATACATGTACGACAGTAATGTGTTAAAAGAAGTATATCATCAAAAATCCAAAATTACGAAATGAAAAAAACGTCATTATTTGGTTTATGTTGGTACTCTATAATACAATAATATATACACACACACATATGAGCGTTACATGATATTATAGAGGGTCAATAATTGTCATAAGTAATATTTTGACGTAATAGAAGATAGAAGATAGACTTACGAGAATGAAAGGTAAAAACGATTCTCGATTAAGGAATCGACTTTCCCGCTAAATTATCGAATTAATTAATTTCTTCTTACGTCTTGTAACTCGTCGTTGGAAAACGGCATCCATTTTTTCAAAACGGCATCCATTAGTAGCAGAAGCGAATGAACTCTTTCGTGAAAGTAAAAAAAATCGCGACGATTCCACCATGCGTGAATTATGGCCGTGTGCGAACTCTTTCCTAGCTCGTTCTCGGTATATCGTTCGCTTCCGCTTTTCTACATCGAGTCTCTGTAATAACTAGGAAGAAACTTTCTCGTTTAAGTTTTATCCTTTGAATTTTATTTATATAAATAGATATTATCACAAAACTATCTATTAACTAATGTCTATCTATTAAGCTAATAATATTAATAATAATATCAGCTATTAATATAAAATATTTAAAATATATCATAGTAGATATAGTTATTATAATATAATCAACATATGTAGCTAATACTATTGACGTTAAAACCTCACATGTGTGCATTTAAGAGTTGTTTAACTTTTAGTTAATGACTCCAAAAAAAGAATAATTCAATGTGTTTGCGACATGAGTATAGTAAGTCAATGACTCGATCCATAGTGAAAGCAAGGTAGTAATGGCATGTTCAAAATTGTCCAGATCGTTTTGCGCCTCTTGAACGTTGTCGCAATAAAAGACAGATAACGGTCTTAATTGCGATCGTAAACGACATTGCTCGCTTTAACTCTCCCTTTTCTAATCGTCTCGAATCACGCTTGTTTGTTTCCCAACTAAGACGCATTCCTGTTCGATATTCTTATTAAGAAATCAATAATAGATGATGATTTTAGCTTTCAATTTGTTAAAAAGATCAAACTTTTAGTAGTTTGACTGATAAGGGACGCATTGAAAGAAAGAAAAAGATAGATAGATCTGAGAGATAATAAGAGAGAGGGGAGAGAGAGAGAGAGAGAGGAAGAGGAAGAGGAAGAGGAAGAAAGATGAAGAGGGTGGTGAGAAGCTTAACGTCCTTATCCAAGTCGATAAATGGTGGTGGTGTCAGTGGCGTGAAGCGAAGGCAATTATCGTAGCGAAAGTTGAACGCAATGGAGAGGAGGTCGGGCAAGGATGGATTCGGGTCGGGGTAACGGCGTTGCTGCTCCAGGATCGGGTGTGAGGTTGAGTGTTTGGCGTCTGATATGACAGGGTTAGCTCCCTAGGGATTCTCAGAGACTCAAATGGGACTATCCTCCCTGCCTTCCCCCTTCTCTCCTCGTCGCAGTTAATTACAGAGTCCTTCTACCAGAGAGTTCGACCTTCTCCATTTCCTTCCTTCCGTCTATGCTAGTTATAAGAGAGAGAAAGAGAGAGAGAGAGAGGGAGAGAGGGAGAGAGAGAGAGAGAGATAAATAGATATAAGGAAGCTTTTCTTTGATCATCTATTCTTCTTCGTCTTCTCCTCTTCTAAGTTTCATTTTTAAAGATACAAAATGAAAGTTTTAATTAACAGTCAAAGTCGAAATATCTTTATACTATCTATTATCTTTATCGGTTCATCATTTTAACATGAAATTCTTATAAACTCTAATTCATATTTGACTATATTTTCTGTAAAATTTCTCACGTGTATATACTTCGTATGACGGTCGATTCATTTCTGACAGTAATACCAGACTAGAAGTTTACTGCGCATGACACGTTTTCAACAGAGAATGACAGAGAGTTACAGGAGATATGTACGTATTTTAAGAGAGTCTACCACGATGAATGGCCGGTGAGAGAGGGATTCCCCCGTGGGAAACCGAGCGAGCGAATCGTACTGGGATTGAACGCTCGAAATGGAATAATATCCAATAATCCGGGAGCCAAGGGATAAAAAGGGAGGACGTTTTATCGGGACATCGCAGCGGCGTACCGAGCGTTCACTATGCTTCCACCCATTTTCGTCGAGCTCTCTCACTTTACTCGTCTTCTCTACCTTCCTCCTACCTCACAACCCATTCTATCTATCTATATCTCTCTCTCGCTCGCTCACTTTAGTTCCCTTGTCTCTTGCAAACCGAGCAAAATTAATTATTGATTTCGGATACGCGCATTCACAGCAGGCGCTTTTAATCGAAACCAAACCACCCATCGCGACAGCATAACTATACCTACATCACCTAACTACCTACCTACCTACCTACCTACCTATCTATCTACCTACCTACTCTACCTCTTCTCTTTCATGCGAATCCATCTCTCCAAATTTCACTGGGATATATCGGATATCGGTTTTTGCTCAAAACTTTTCTCCGTGATAAAACTCTACTCGTCAATATCATTCTCAAATTTAATATAATATTGAAACATTTTTTTTTTTTTTTTTTCTTTTTATGAATAACTAAGACCTTTCTTCTTCGTTTGAGAATAATATTCTTACGAAGATTTGCAATTGAGAAAACAGATGTTTCAGATTGACACGTTGATGTTGAATATTAAGCGTTTATTATTTTATTAAAGATATAGGATATTGAAGACAAAATTAGGATGGTATTATTCATTTATGGATACTGATGGTCTAAGGACAGGAGTACTGCTATCGGATCTGGATTTCATAGAATCTTCTCTCGATGTTGGTAAATCGTCGATCAACTAGATAAAATAATATGAACGATTTATTTTACGAATTAATCAAATATTAGAATAAAATAAAATGTATAATGGGAGTAGGAAAACAAGGATGTGGAATATTTCTTTGTAAAGAAAAAAAACAACGCTTATTCGATCCTTCTCTTATATTAATCTTTTCGAAAAAGAAAAAAAAGTATATAAGAAAACTTTGCTTAGCATAGAAACACACATACCAAATATAAACTGTAAATACAACTCCAGCATTACTTGCATATAAATGCATTTCTTTCAACTCATAACAATTTGTTAATATACTTTAAGTATCTTATGCAATGTCTTTAATCACCTCTTGCAATTCTGCCTTAGTAAACATATGAAACAGTTGTCCTGGTGTCATTGTCATCACCTCGATGTTAGTGTCGTTTAATTTTTCTTCCATAACTTGCTTCAGTATTGTCAATGCTGCCTTTGTTGCTTCTTTTAATGTCATGGACTGTGAAGTAAACAGAAATATAATGAGACTTAATGTAAATTGATACTTTGTGTGCATGAACAAGTTGTTTCCAACCTTATGATATACTTCTTGAAGATTTTGTTGGGCACCTTCGCTTCCAGAACCGATAGCCTTCGCATCGAATTGAACAAAGGTTCCCGATGGATCCATATGATACAATTGTGGTCCTTTTTCGTCTATACCCGCGAATAACATTGCTACCCCAAAAGGTCTAGACATTGCACTTCCATCATCATCGCTATCTCCAAATTGTATGGCTAAGTTCGACACAGCTTGGGCCGTTGATTCCACTGTCATTCTTTCGTTGTAAACAAACCAATGATTTTGGCATTCGACACGAGCACGATCTATCATGGTCCTAGAATCAGCCATTAAACCAGATGCTGCGCAACCTATATGCTTATCTATTTCAACAATTTTTTCCACTGTCGTTGGTTCCATTAATGGAGAAGTTATACGTTTTTCAACAGCCAGGATTACACCTTCATTTGTGGCAATTCCAATTGCTGTAGAACCAAGCTTTATGGCCTCAATGGCATATTCAACCTGAAATAATCTCCCCTCTGGAGAAAATGTATTTACACCTCGATCATATTCAGAACGTGTAAGAAACATCTGAAAAGAAATAATATTAATTAAAAACTATGTTAAAATGTATCACCTATAAAGAGAAATTTAATTTATAATTGAAGCATTCATCTATTCATTGGTATAAAAAGTGAGGTTAATCAATACCATAATTGTATAAACAATAAAATTATTCGGTCATAAAAAATATTGTATCATTATTTTGACAATAATCATATTGAAATAAATATAAATGCATAAATAACGATACATTTATAATGTAAAAATTATAAATGATATATTACGTTATTAGGTTAATGGAGAATGACAGGGCAAAATGAAAATGACTATTACTCGGTTAAGGCAAATTGGAAAAGTGATAAATGTATTTTTAATTATTTATTCTATTTAATTTTATTTACCGTTATAAATATTACACTTTTATATTAAAAAATAAAATGAATACACTTCACAATCAAATTGTCACGAACGCTGGTTACTACGTCACCGAAGCAATGAGTTGAATAAAATGGCGGGGATGGATCTCAGTATCGTCTCTTCAACATTAAGTACCCTGTTGAAATAATCCAACTGAATTTTTTCGGTATCAATGTAGTCATTTTATTTTACTATTTAAAAATATAATTATAAATATAATTCATATAACAATATTATAACATTTCAACAATATGTTTTTATATATTCATATAACACTTTTATAGGGATATACTCATAATAAAATTTATATATAATAATATTGTTCATTTAAGTATTAAAAGGTCTAAGTCTTACACCAAATTAAAAAATAATATGTTTAATAAATATATTTAAGAACTATTGTTAGGTATGTTTGGTAAAATATATCAATGAAATCATTGGAATAATTTTAATACGTATTGTAGTCGCTAGGTGTGTTACTATCGCTATTATATACAATACAACACAACATGGTGTCTGCAGTTTAATCGAACTTTAGGTTACCTTCTGTTTACGAGAGATAATTCCCAATGGAATCCAGTAGTAAAACTGAATCCACCCCTAAACAAGCAATGGTGTATATTTGTGGAGGTACTTTATGCATATTTATATATATTTTTTATTAATCTTCCTCATAAATATTAGCCGAAAACATTATTTAATTACTAACCTAAAAATTAGTATTTTTACCATAATGCAATTTTTATTATTCTCTTGATTGTTTTTATTATTTACTAGTTACGAAAGTGAAATAAAAGAAATAAAAATATTTATTTATTATTATATTATAATATTGGCAATATAATGTATGTTTATAGAATGCCATCATGATAATGAAATTCGTCCTAGAGATCCTATTCGATGCAGAGAATGTGGCTACAGAATTATGTACAAAAAACGTACAAAACGATGTATCCTTTTTTGCTATTACTTAAAGAAAAGCAAGATTTTATGTTAATGATATTTGTTCCTTAATAGCTAACTTTAGTGGTCGTGTTCGATGCACGCTGATGATTACTGTACAGCACAAAATATGTAAATATAAGCATTAAATTTTATAAAAAGAAATAACAATTAATTTATTATTGATTTATAAATAACTAATAATAATGTTTTTTACTATAAATTATAAAATATTTCATTAGAAACTTTAACTTAATCCCCATTAAACATTAGATGGTTAACTCGCTATTGTAAAGATTTCTTACTAAATTAAATATGAAATTATGTTTGTAATACTATGATAAATAGGAAAATATTAATTTTTTTTTTTTTTATTTAACAAGTGATAATAAAATTTTATAAAACTTATAGATATGGTTGCCACCCACAAAATAAACGACACAAATTAAATGGATCACGTGCTTGTTGTATAAGTTGTTCAACTTGCCCAGGTACACTAAATACTAAACCTTCTTCTATACCTTGCAATTTTTGTTCTATCCTTAAGAGTGCCCTTTCTGCAGTTTTATTCGTTTTGCTATGATCTATTAAAAAAAGAAAAATTATTGGAAGAATATATTTTGCTAGTACAGATGTAGTTAATGAATATATATTTATGGAAATAAAATTCGTCTAATACCTTCATCATCTTCAGAAGACATTGCTGTATTACCAGTTTGAAAAGTATATGCTTTTGCTGGAGTTATAGCCCACGTAAAAAGAGGGTCATAAAGAAGTACTTGAAGCAATGTTATAATTATTTGTCTTTGATCTCGTAATACTGTCAATATTTCCTCACACCCTCTTCTCATAATACCTTCCACACCTGAGATTCCCATTGCGACTTCAATGTCTCTTGTGAGACGAAATGGTACAGTTTCAGGTAGTGGTAGAACTTTACCTTGTTCAAATGCTATGCCTGTTTAAAATTTGGATCAATCTGTTACAATTGTACAATTCATTCTATAGTGTATTTTCACTATAATATATTATGCATATAATTTTTACCAAAATCTATATGAATCACTTCTCCAGTCATTTGATCCATTAATATATTACCAAGATGCCTATCTCCTAAACCTAATATATATCCTGCTATAGAAGTTGTTGCTACACTGGAAAAATAAATTATAATATCTTATTAATATTAAATAAACATAAACTTTGTAATATTATGAATTCATTTACCTGCGTGTATAAGCTGATCGTTTCTCATACCACGTTTCAGGCGATGGATATTTATCAATAAAGAAATGATGAAAAGCTGGACGCATATGTCTACAGCATTCTAAAAACTGTTGTAGCTTGACATCGTTTGATTTTTTAGAAACTTCCTAAAATTGTATACGTTATTGTTATTTATTTTCCAAGGTAAAATGCATATGTAAATATGAAATATTCCATAATCTTACGTCCATCTTTTTTCTACACGTTAATGCAGTATAATCATGTGGATTATATTTTTTATGAACACCAGAAATTCCATCGCTACCTATTAATATAGTTGCAATAGGCATTGTATTATGGCACCATTCTAATATACCTGATCTTTGTGTTAATGGTACTACCTGAAGAATAATACATAGATACATATAATAAAAGTTCATATTAAATATAATTATATATATATATATATATATATATATATATATATATATATATATATTTTACCTTGTATGTTCTAATTTTCAATTTACGTCGTTTCGCTTCTTTACTCATTTCAAAAAGTCTATTCATTACATTAAAAACTTGTTGCATTACAGCATCTTGTCGTAAATCATCTTTTCCCTGTAGTAAGAATAATTTAATTATTAATAACATTTTTAAGTTTAATCTAGAGATACGTGTGTATTTTATAATTGAGTATAACCTTCAGTAATTGTTCTCTTTGTATTCCATCACTACCAACACAAATGATCTTTTTGGGAGCATTCACACCTCCAACATTCTCATAAGTATCAAAGTATTTAACAATACTAATTATGTCATTGTAATTTCCACTGCATCTAACATCAACGTCTAAAGTAGGTACAAATATATTGGAAAAATTTTTGATCTTGAAAATTTTTTGACCAATAGGTATTTTAAATGATGTACCACCTGTATATATAATTATAAGTGCTAATTAGAAATGAATATAAATTCTTAAGTTTTAGTTTATACAATTTGAAATTGAAAAAAGATATACTTACGTTTACATTTATCATTAGTTTCATAATTAGCTAGCATTACCAAAGAATGAGATAATATTTCCATTTCTTGAATAATGCAAGATACTTTCGACGAAGTTAATTGTTTCAGAAGCCGTTTAGCACCCAATATTCTGGGTTCTTCTTCTAATTTTTTATTTTTTTTAGTTTTAAGAAATTCATAATCACCATATAAATTTTTTAATGCCAATAGCACAGGTAACGTATGATGTGGATGATCCAATGCACAACGTTCTAATGTTTTATTTATTTTGACAGAAAATTCATCAGATACGTTGTTCATGTGTGCTGCCAATTGTGGCACAAGTGGTAAAAATTTATATGATGGTATCTTATTTAAATTGTCTTCTAGTAATTTATTTACTTCTTTATTCTTCGCATTCTCAAGCCAAAGAGCAATCAATCGAAATACTAACAGATTGTAATCTTCACTCTGGCATAATGTTATTAAATAATATCTAAAAATAAAAATATAGAGAATAGTCAAATTTTAGTCTGTCACATACACAACACTTTAAGAAATAATTTTTTGTATACATACCGTACTGCTATTAAAAGATAGTTGTTTTTCTCCTTTTCAATATTTTGTAGTTCAGCAGTATCATTCGTATTCTGTTTTTGACTAAGTATCATTGCTCTTTTAATATCTGTATCTTGCAATGTTGAGTCATATTTGACAGCAGCACCACATGAATATTCTACACATTTTTTCAAACTTTTAAATTGAGGAGATCTCATATACATTTTAACATGTTCAAATTGAGCATCTGCAAATCTAGCCAAGGCAACTTGTGTGTCATGTGCATTTTTGGTAACATCGGACGTTTTGCTTTTTATCGACTTACTTATTTTTATTGATTCTTGATAATAATTTTCTATGACGGTCTATAAATTACAAAAACCTGTTAACATAAAATTTTATTTATGAATATAATCGTGATTATTACCTGAGGATTTTCAGATTTTGTTTCAGCCATCCAGTTTCCATAAATGCGAAGAACATGGGCTTGCAAAGCCGGATCTATAGATTTTCTATGAATTAATTTACGTAAAAGATATCGACTGATTTCATAATCATTTCTTTTCCATGCCAATAAAGATTCTTGATAATCCAACAAATCAATAAATTTTGAAGGTACTTCATTTTGTTTTGCTAAGGTGCCTAATAAGGAAGAAAAAAATAAAACATACGAAGAGTACTTCTAATAATATTAATAATTATTATAGGTCTTATTATACATACCTAATGCACGTGCAGCTATTTGTAGATGTCCTTGATTTCGCGCAATTTCAGCAATTTTGATATGCGTACCGACAAGTTCATCTTTGATAATAGAATTATTACACAATGTATCATTTATTTGATACATAATAGATCTTTGCGTTAATATTGGCTCAGTGTATTGAAATTCGTTAAAATTTGTGATATCACATTGCTGCCACTTTTGCAGAACTTTAGAATAATCCTCAGGTTTTGTTGAACATAGTTCTTCTATTTCAGAAAGCATTTGAAGTTGTGTTAATTTCCCATAAATTTCTTTATTACACTCTGCAACATAAATTTGTTAAATAATAAAATATAAAATTTAAGAAAATGCATATGTATACTGCTACGTATCTCTTACCTAAATTAATGTTAGATAGAGCTTTCATTATGCACACTCGTGCACACTTGATTGCATTTTCTACACCCGATTCATCTTTCTCATGAAAACATTTTAATGCATAGAAGTGATACAAATAATAGTCAGATTCGGATAGTTTTAACTTCATATTGTTTTCGCATAGGGATTGCATAATTTGTGGAAATATTGATATATCCCAATTACTAAGTCGCCATGCACATTCCAGTTGAATATCATTACTCATTTCTTTGGTAGATGTACTCATTGTAGATATATAATGTCCTAATAAATAATGAAATCCTAATTGTTGCAATGCACTGATCATCTCTGTAAAAGAATTAAATATTTTGATTGGTAAAAATTATTTGATAATATAATATAATATAATATAATATAATATAATATATATGTCTATTGGATTACCTTCAATAGCTGTTTTATTGCCAGAAGATAGTTCTATATCTTTTATAAGTAAAACTTTATCCCATTCGTGCATTTGTATATAATGTTGAACGCGAGAGAAACTATCTTGCAAATGTGAAGAGCCACAACCGCGAATAGCATCTGGATCACCAATTTTGGAGGAGGCATCTCTAAGAATATTTTGTAACATTCTTCCTAATACAGGTTCACATTCATAGGCATAATCAATTTTGGTAACTGTACTAAAATCACGAGGTTCTATCAATAATGATTCACAAGATAGTTCTGCATAAAGGATAGCAGTAAAATATGCCGAACAATATTGAGCAGCTTTGGCTATGTATACAAAGTCCAATTCTAAAGGAATGTTTTCAACTGCTTGAGTCCTAATAAAATTGACTAAATTCAGCATAAAATATACTATATTACGATCACAGTGCAATTGAACATATTGCGATGAATGAAGTAAACCATGAATAGACTGATCTTTGTCATTGAAATGATAAAAAAAAAATCCGTTGATACAATGAGATACTGCAATTGCTAATTCTTTATTAATGTACGTTATTAGAAACATGATTCTTGGTAGTATTAGTTCGCACATTTCTATGCTTAATTTGCAAACGGGTATTAAATCTTCAAGGTAATATCCAGAAAAACATTCAATAATATTGCATGTGATTTGTACAATCCATTCAGCATAAGGAATATTTGATGTCTCTATCCAAATAGGATTATCCTTTTTAATATATTTATTACAAGCAATTGCATCAAGGGTTATTTTATTCTTGTTGAGATTTTTTACTTCATGTATAAATGGACGTATATAATTCAAACGTAATGGAGATCTTGAACAATCAATTGACATTTGTCGTATTGCTTTGGAATTCTTTTTATCTAAAATTTGTTGTCCCCATGTAGATGACAGTATCATATCTAAAGCATTAGCACTAGCTATACGAAGTTCGATTTCATTATCAACTAAAAATTCTGTTAGTAATGTTACTATCTCGTACGTTAACGTATTGCTTATGTCTGCGTTCTCCTTTAAATAACATTTTCTATTATAAAGAATTGTTGTTCCCAGATCAATAGGACCTAATTGTCCCAGACACTTTGTAGCCTCTATTGAAATGGCTTGATTAGATTTAATAATCTCCAATAATCTACATATCAATTGATGTGGTAAATTATAATTTTTGATAGAACTACTGTTGTCAATTTTATTGTACAGTTCTTGTAATTCATCTCTTCTGGTTGATAATTGAAGCTTTAAATGTGCTATGCTTTCCACATTACAATTTACAATCTTTTGATTCGTCGCATTTAAAAAGTGTTGAATTTCTTCCTCCAAATTATGCTTCTTTCTATCTTTATATTTCAGGGAATTATATACATTCAATATTTTTTGAAATTTTGCCTGATTAGGAAATGTATTCAATTTTGCTATTGCATTACTAAACAATTCTTTCTGTTCAATTATTAAGTACTCAAGTAGCTCTATGGCAATAGGTGTTTTTTCCAATTGAGCAACAGGAACTAAAATAGTAACATAATAATTCAAATTTTCTTCAATTTCTGCATGTCGTTCAGGTAAAATGCATTTCAGAAATATGTGAAAATATTTACAGGCTATTTCTGACAGTATATCAATTTTGTCTTTGATAAAATGTATCAGACTATAACTAATTTCTCTGATAAGATATATTGATATTGCATCGAAATGATTAAATTTTGATCCTTCCATTATTATGGTGCAAAAATAGATATACTGATGTAAAGCCTTTAATTTGTATTCGGTAAATTTCATGTCATAAATATTTTTCACTAGATTCATCAATATTTTCTGTAATTTATTTATTCCTTTGGTTGCTAAATAATATTGCAATGATTTAGAGGAAACAAAATTTTCTTCTATATACTGTAGACAATTGTTGGCATCAGTTTTACTCAAAACAGGTGGATTAGCATTTGGAAATTTATATTGTAATTGAAACATTTGATGAAAATGTTTCTCATCGTGCAATCTCGTAATAATGCTTACAATAACTTTGTCAAAATTAATTTTAAACAAATTAGAAAAAGTATCGATTGTTTCAAAGTTCTCTTGATTTAACATCAATTGTTGAAGCATATCATTTGCGCGTTTAGCATCGATAGGATTTTTTTCACAAGTTTGACAAATCAAAGAAAGCAACCATGTTAAGACTTGTGGAAAAATATTTTCAAAAACATCTTTGAAATTGTATCCAACAGAAGTACAAAGTTGTTTTGCATTCATGACATTGAAATTTTGTATTTCAGTGAACACTATAATATTAATGTGTATCTTATAAAATTCTTCTTGAGATTCATATTGAGTCAATTCCCATGGAAACGTTTGCATGGTATGATACGCCTTCAACCAATGCGATAACATATGAGCCAGATTATCTTCATTGGATAACACATGATGTTGTTTCGTTTGCTTTCTTATACTATTTAATAACTTTTTGACCGTTTTTACTTTTACACGTTCATTCTCCACTAATTGTAATATTGCTACTAAAGCACTGCTTTGAAGTGTACTAGAAGTACAAATAATAGTTGCTAATATTAACAATGCACTTGCCGTTCTAGTTTCTATTTCATCCGTTTCGTTATTATAACTTTTTTTCTCAATGGATAGTAAATTAATGGCAGCATTTTTCAATTTCTCAAAAAAGGAAACCTTCCTTTCATATTCTATACATTTTGAAAAATATAATTTTTGCATACATTTAACTGCCTTCAATCGTAATATATAAAGAGAATTTTGCATATATGTTAATAAATTTTCAATAATAAGCCATAACTTGTACCGATACTGAGCATACTGTTTATGCCTCATTAATAATGGTTTGATTTCAATAATTCTTGCAAGACATTCCAAGAAATCAATGTGTACGATTGGTCCAAACTTCTTATTATTAAGAAGCTTACAAAAATTATAAATGTTATCCATTATTACAATTAGATCATAATCATAGTTGGCAGTATATTCGATAAAATAAGGTAGAACTTTGAGTACATATCGTACATACTTTTCATCTTCCTTACATTTTTGAAATAAATCCAATAGAAATGAAACTGGAGCATCTTTATACTTTTCATGTAGTATCTTTTTGTCGCATTGTGTGAACGTTTCCAGCACTATCATTGCCATTTTAAAGTCTACTGCAAATGACAAATCATAATTATCAATGGTCATCAGATTGCTCATTAAGTCCAATTGAATTTTTGATCTTTCTTTTCCTGTATTCATGCAACAAAATAATGTCAAAGTTCTTATAGTTTTTATTCTGATAATATTCAGACTATGTATATCATTGTTCTTGTAATTTATTTGATCTTCATTGGATTGTTTATTTTTACTTTGAAATATATCAAAATTATCGTTGTAACGTCGAATTTCGTGATAAGGGAAATTATTGTCATCTTCAATATTAAGTAAGTCAAATAAATTTCGTAATATATCTGCAGTCGACAAAGAAATAATGATCTTTGTCATGTCTGTATATGCGGGACGAAACGTTTCGTATAAAATGATAAACGCTTTAGTTATATCGATGAAATATTTATGATTATTTTTGGACAATTTAATCGTCTCTAATAATTTATAAGCATGTTGCAAACAATCGTTTATTGCAGACATAATAAAGTGAATTTCAGTATCTTCCATCAGTATATTCATTTTTTTCACGGTGGTCGCAACTTTACCTGCAAGTGTAATTTTCATTACTATCGTTCGTATATCATTGTTTTCATTCTTTTTATCGATAATATCATACAAATACTTCTTCAAAATTATAAGAACATCTTTCAAATCTATCGTATTTACGTTTGCCTTAGCAAGCGACACTTGTAAATGTTGTTGCGAAACAACAGTCTCTGTTTTGACCTTTGTGAGTAAATTAATTTGAAATGTTAATGCTAAATTACACGTTTCTATATTTTTATAAGATAAGGATTGTGGATAATCGTATAGAAATTCCTGTAAATAAGAATTTTCACGAGCGGGTAAAGTTAATCCTGATGTTTTAAACGTTGTATTATTTTCATGAAAGAATTTCACTGGAATGCCAATCAATATATTACACAAACTTTCAATGAATATTGTCGAAGGAACTTTAAACCATGGCGTGTTTAATAACCACTCGATGAAACGTAATTTAACAGAGCGTGTATTTAACATTGACGATTGTAAATTTGTATTAAACATTGATACATCATCCGGTAAAGGTGTGTGTTCGCAACATAATATTAATGTTTGCAAACTATTGGGAGACCATCTGATTGTTTGAGACATATATAAAGCAAAAAGTGAATTTGTATTTCTCATCTTTCCATATTTTATAAAACACTGAGCAAGTCTATGCGCAGAGATCTCACTTTGATTAGTATTAAGAGATCTGTAAAATAAATAATAAAAAGATAAATATTAAATGTCTGATAAAGTCAAAAATGAGAGCAAGCTATTACTCTACATTCAATTTTACAAATGGTTCATTCAATATGATAAAATAAAATTAAATATACCTTAAAAGATTATCCCATATGTTATACCAATGCACATTCGAAGCATGTTGTACCTTTTCAGAATTTGTATCATTCAAAAATAATTGTTCTATTTCCATAAGGACAGTACATAAGTTATATAAACTGTCTATAACTTTAACATATTTAGACGATTGCGTTAAGTAAGTATCCAATATTTTTAAAAGAGATATAAAATCATCCGATTGTAATCTTTTAGGATATTTTGCGAAGAGTACTGTTAATATTTGAATCATAGGCCATGCTTCCTCCAGATCATCATGATCTATCATATCAACTGGACTACTAATGGAAATGCATCTTCGTTTGACTGGTTGGGAATAAAGTTCAGTAGAATTGTACAGTCCCCAAATGGTACCAGGATTTTGAAGCACTTGATTGAATACTTTAGAAAAATTATACAAATTGATTATTCATCATTAAGTAATATAACATATACAATTTTATTATAAATAAATGAAGAAATACCTTCGCTTGCAAACTCTAGAAAATGTTTGGATAATATTCCTTTCTTAGAATCTTTCAGAATAATTTCATACATGCTTCGAAGTATACTATTCCATGTAGACCAATTACAAGCAAACGCTCCATCATTTTCTCGATGAACTCCTTTAGGATGATGAATTTGTACAAATAGCAGCATGAACTTGTATTTTTCATCATAGCCATTTAAATTGAATATTTTTGGCAAAATATCTTCACTAAATTGACAAAGCATTATTCTATTTTCAGTTGCGATTTGATGACATATTGTATTAGTCAGTTTGTAAGCAGACTCTTCCATCTGCTCGAGAATTTTACAATCTGACAAAATATTTGCTGTAATAACAAATGATATAAATACAACGGAGATAAAAATCTTTTTAATCTAAGAGTTATTAATCATATAAGGTATTACCTAAAAATGGTAATAATTTTTTAACTTCTAATAATAAATCCGAATACATATATGCATGTTGTATTATCATTTGAATAGTATCTATTACAATACACTTGTTGATAGACGCATCGTCGTACAAATTGACACATGCTCTTAATAATTCCTCCCATTGCTCTGAAGATATATTTATTTGGTATAACCGGACTGGAATTATGTAAGTAGTTAATATGGTCAGATAAGTATTGCAATAAGATAAATATTTTCTATTCTGCAATATCTCAAGCACCCGTTGTATTAAACCATTGCATTTTAACGTCAATGTTCTGGATTCATGAGAATAACGTATCGTATTTAACAAAACGGCACAAGTGGTTCGTCTTTCGTTATTAGATTTATTCACATCTTTCGTAGCAAGTCTGTCAGCTTCCTGATAAGAAAAAAAGGAAAAAAAAAAAGAAAAAAAAAGGTCCAAAACACAGTATCATACAGATAGATTTAATTAAAATAATTATTAAGCAAATGTAGTACCTACGCATAAAATTAATTTATGCACGATAATAAAAATGTTCCACCAACCGACAGTTGCATTGTTGTTGTCTTCAGAATGTTTACTTATTTCATTAATTATCTCTTTACTCTCGTAAAGTTCCGACAATAGTAAAATACATTTCTAAATATAAAGAAAAATCATGTATATCTTTGTTGTATATGTTTTTAAAAGATATAATAATCAGATTGCTTTACCTTTTTATCCGTTACTTTCGTACTATCGGCAAGCTGAGCAATTGCGATTACTTTTTCCAAAAGACGCGACATTTTCATTACGCGTTAATAATCACATTTGAGAAACTATTTTGACAAAGAGAATAATCACATTGAGTAACTTAATGTTATTACAACGCAGGCATTTGTAATCGCGCCCTTACTTAGATCTGACATTAGCTACTTCTCAATCGATTACAATCGAGAAATTTAATTAATTATAATATTAATATTTCAAATTAGATATGACAAAAATATATCGGAATAATTCAAAATAGTGCAATATTTCTGCATAATTATGTCTCTCTAACTTTAGATGTGTTGAGCTAGAAAAAATAGGAGACTACATTTTTCCAAGAAGAAAATTTTTTATTATTCCCATCTATATTTAATATTTTCTTATTCGAATAATCCTTTTAATGTGTATATATATATATATATATATATTTTTTTTTTTTTGCATAATAATTAAGAGAGAGACGTAAAGTAATCTAAATTTGAAAATGATTGAAAAATCTAATTCGCGTACGTGATTGGTCGAACCAAGTTACAAGAAGGAAGTTTCTAGTATTGCCATTGGTTGTTAGAAACGACCGCTCACTCATTGGCCAATAGGAAGAATGTATAGGAAGAATGTATATTGTATGTATATTGTTTGCATTCACATCGTAATTAAAGTATCTCTTTTAAAGATTAATCAAATATTTACACGTATGAATATTAACTAATCATATGCTTTTCTAAGGGACATTAGTTCCAGCACCGGAAGCAGAGGGCGCTACAAATGTCCAATGTAAGGCGTCGCCATAGGATAAGTTTTAGTATAGTCTGAGACACGAGAGAACGATGAGTTTCTAAAGAACCTACAAACTCTTTCTATTTCCTCTCCTTGTTGTCTTTAGAAAATGATCGCATCTGTATGTTTTCTTTTTTATATTGGCAGCATTGGAAGAAACAAACGATGCTTGTGGCAACAACGTATACACTTATTCAAGTATCACGCGTTCCTTGCAATTTTGAGAATGACCTTATTAATATTTTTTCATGCAAATTAAAATCTGTGGTTAGTTCTGTGAATTATTATTCGATATTATTCGTAGTGCTTTTACGTTAGTTTTATTTGCATGTGCAACACGGTTAAATACAAGTGAAAATTCAACAACTGCAGCGATTTACGGGGTGTGAATTTGTGCATCATTGGATTGACATTAAGCTGTTTTAAAGAAAAACATTCGAATGAAATATTTTAATTGCTAGAGTATAATATCTGCAATATACTTTTTTAAATGCTTATTTATCCGTTTGCCTTAGTCGAAAATATGGACGAATTATGAAGCAGACGAAGTGATAGATTCCTGTAAGTGATGTTCTCAAAATGACAACTGTTGGTAATAAATCGGGAGATATAATTTTTTAATTGTCCAGTGAGTATAACACTTTTTTCTAGTTATTCTTCTTTAGGGATATATAACGATCAAAATAATCAGAATTCTTTTTTCTTTTTATCAGAAAAATTTATTTCAATTAACATTAATTTGCTTTATTTCAAATGTTCAATTAGAAAATTATTGTTCAAATACACGTCACCAGTTATAGTCGAGTTTCTTCGGTTATACATAAAATAAGCGTATTCTATGGAAAAAGTATTTCTCCAAGACGTAAACTTTACTTCATAATAATGATAATATTTATAAAGTTTAACAATTTTTTAATATTCATTTTATAATGGACAACATTTGAATAGCTCATAATATTGTTATATTATTTTTAATTATCGTATATATTCGTATTTAATATCATATTCCATATGGCAATTACGAACTTGCATTTAGACTTACATATAGGTTATCCGTTAAGCATTAGATCCTATTTAGGATCTTATTTATAGGACGTTGAGTGTCGCCAATACTAAGTAAGGACATCGAGTAATTTCACGTTTGTTAGAATATTTATCATAATTTATTCCATAACAAATGTTATGCGTAAGAAAAAGGGACAAATTATCGTTGATCCTTTAAAAAATATTTCACAATGTAATTCTCTAGAGAACAAGTTACTCCTTTTAGGAGGAGTTTTTTTTTTACTCGTGAATTTTCTCTTGAAGGTATTATTTTTATTACAGATAAATAAACATTTATGGGATCAATATGGCACGTAAACGGAAACACGAAGTTAAAACATCCGTAAAATCATCACCTAAGTATACGCCCATTAGAAAGTCTAGCAGACAGATAGCTAAAAAGCAATTAGAAGAGAGGAAGATAAATGGAAAGATCTTGAAGACATCATCCACTTCAAATGCCGAAGAATCAAGAAGCGTGGAAGAAATTGAGAATCAAATGGATTCAAAGAAGAATCAAAATGTACATAGAAAATATAATAGTCATAAAAACTTGTCCAATAGCGATGATATATTAACCGATAATGTATGTAGTATATACAAAAGAGATGACGAAGAGAGCGATAGTCAAGATGGATTGGATAATCTGTTGGATCAATCGGAGAAACTTAGTCCAGAGGATGTGCGTCAGATGGTTGTTGGTAATACAACAGAAAATAATGAAACTAAACTTGAGTCTACATCGAACGAAGTAGAAGTGTGGCCAGAAGAGGTAATAGAAGAAATAATTTGTGAGGAGATGGAAGTAGAAAGTGATGCTACAGTAACTAGTTATAATGCTCTAGAACAAGATAGTGGCATGGTGGTTGAGCAAGTGCTATTGATGAATAAGGCTAATTTAGAGGGAGATAATTTTGTAGAATATACCGTTGTAAAAAATGAAGATGGCACGCAGTCGATGGTAGTAGAGTCCAAAGTGGAAGGTACAGCTGGTAGCGAGTATCAAATCATTCAGAATGGTATGAATAATTTACGTATGACCGTTGATGAAAAATCCACGCCAAGTGTTTTATCTTATAAAATGTCAGGTTCAAAGCATCAACATAATAAAGTAGCGTACGATATAGATAATAATTCTACTAATAAAAAGGTAATTTCGTTAGATTGTGCAAATAGTACTTATAAAAATGATAAAACGGTCGAGGATATTAGAACGGAATCGTTTAAACATCGGTGCATAAGTAAAGATCAGGTTCGTCGTCAAAAAGAAGAATCTAATTTTTTGAGCAATGATGCCAAAAAAGGAAGCAATAATTATGTGTCTAACCTATCCAAGGAAGAATATGAGGATCAACAACATTTAAGAGAACGTCAGAAAGAGATCGTGAAGGGGGATAATTGTTTTAAATCGGAAAAGTCGAATGTTGTGCAACAGAATCAGTGTTCTAAAGAAATAGAAAAGTTAGTTAACGATTTGTGCAGTGTAGAAAGTGTTAATTCGCCTGTAGAAACATGTATAAATGTACAAAAGATATCATTGGTTAATGAAGATGACGAAAGTAGTTCATCGATATTAGATAAAATGGAACAATTGCATCGTTCAGCTAATTGTGAGTCTAATACTGATACGGTATATGTTTATCAGAAGTCAGTGGAATGTGTTTTGAAAAATCAACAACGAAGTGCCCTAAAGTCAGACAATTTTGCAGAAAGTGTTGTAGCATGTGCAAGTGAACTACCATTAAATTGTAGAAATTTACAGAAAAAGAAAACTCCAAATCAAAAGCCTCCTGATCATTTGCAAAATATTGAAGATGTATGTGCAGACAGTGAAGCAGATAGCAAAGTAGATAGCGAAGATATGAAATTAACTAGTAGCGGTGACAGTAGTAATGATACATTGTTATCAATAAATAATTATAAAATACCAGATATTGATACGAAAGGTGCTCAAAATAATATGAATGATCTTGACAAAAAGGTCGAGTTTCGAAGCCGTAGCGGTAGCACGGATACCACGGGTTCAGAAAGTGGATCGAATAGTTCTGGCGTGCGAAGAAGCAATAGAATTCGCACTATAGGTTTAATGAAACAAAGGTAAACATGTTGTGTTATTCTTTTTCAAATCTTAGCTGATTAAGATTCGTTTGATTTTTTTGCTTTTATCTGTTAATAAAACATATAATTGTCCAATTGTTTTTCTAGATCTCGAGGGCGTGGCTTGGTGACTAAATCAAGTACAGAAATTTTGAAAGCTAATTCAACACAGGAGAAAGATAAAATAACTGCCCATATGACTACTGCTACTTTAGAATCGAAGATTAATATGGATGGGCAATCTGAAATACAATGTGACAAGGAAAATAATGCTAACAAAATGCAAACCACGCACGATCCTCTTGCTCCTCTTGTAGCAACTTTCAATACTTCTGGTTACAATTCAGATTCATTGAAACCAGTTAAAGTAAAATCGAGATGGCGAAGATCTAGTGAACTTGAAATGGGAGGATCTAGTTCGTCCATTTCCGGAACGGGATTTGAATTATCAAATGCTGTTACATCTGAATTAATAACACACGTGACAACTAAGTCGAATAGTGCTCTTCCAGGAGAATCTGGCTCTTTCGAACGTGGATCCATAGCTGTATGTGCATCCATGAATGTACATTCTTATCCAGAAATTAAACAGGATAAAGAGGAGAATGTAGAAAATAATTCTTCTGTTAATTCGTTGACAACACAGGTTCCTAAAATTATAGGAATAAAGACAAGTCCGATAATAACAGCTGATATTAAGAATAAAGAAATGGAAGAAAGATTAAGTCAATTTGAATATTTACGTGAAAATTTATATCTTACCGAAAGGTAGGTTTCGTTCTTTCATAACGTTTTTCATATGTTTTTATAGGAGAAAACAATTGTATTATTCCTTTTTTTATATTAGATATACCAATAAGGAGACCAAAAGAATGGTATGCGATTGTTTTCTGACAGAAGAGGAAATAGAAAGAGGTGAACTTGGTTGCGGTGAGGATTGTCTCAATAGACTTCTCATGATAGAATGGTATATAAATTTATAAATTTGTAAATTAAATATTGTCAAGAGTATAATTAAGTTAATTGTTAAATTTTTATGTGTATTACAGCGGGTCTAGATGCGTAGTCGGTGATAGATGCACTAACAAAAGATTTCAAAACTGTGAATATGCAAAGTGCGAAGTCTTTAAAACAGAAAAAAAAGGATTCGGATTACGTGCAGTGGCTGATTTAGATGTGTTAGTGTTTATCAATATAATTTAAAATTTTATGTTTTGCTAATATATCTTACAAAGTTTATATTGTTATAATTTTACTTTTTCCTTTCTCCCCCCCCCCCCCTCGCACCACCCTTTTTTTCCCCCTTTCTTTTTCTTTTTTTGCTTTTGTTTTATAGAGGAGAATTTATAATGGAATACGTAGGAGAAGTGGTGGACCCGAAAGATTTTCGCCGTAGAGCTAAAGAATATTCCAAAGATAAGAACAGACATTATTATTTCATGGCTTTAAAATCTGATCAAATAATAGATGCTACTATGAAAGGAAATGTTTCACGTTTCATAAATCATAGCTGTGATCCAAATGCCGAAACACAAAAGGTAAATTTTATAATACTTGTCAAGGAAAATCTTTAGAGTATATTTCCTTATCGTTTACAATATAACGTTGCAGTGGACCGTAAATGGTGAATTGAGAATAGGATTCTTTATTAAGAAGTTCATAGCCGCTGGAGAAGAAATTACATTTAATTATCATTTTCAACGATATGGGTACGTAATTAATAGATATAGAATTAATAACAATGCGACCATATTTAATAAGCAATATTGTGAAATATTCAGAAAGGAAGCGCAAAAGTGTTTCTGCGAAGCTCCTAATTGCTGTGGTTGGATCGGTGATACGCCTGAAGAAGAAATAGAAAAAATCGAGAAAAAGGAGAAACGTGAGAAAGATGCTAGAAAGAAGAAGGAGGAGAAGAAATCAATGGATTATATGGAGGATGAAGACGTATGTTATTATTTTTATTATCAATTCAATAAAATATGATATCGTTCTCTTACTTTTCTTTGCAGTTGGAAGAAGAAATAGACAAGTTATGTTCGGGTGGTTTGAAAAATCGTGCTCATACTTTAACTTTGAGTCGTTTGATGGTTCGAAGTAGAGAATTGAAACATAGAACATGCCTGTTGCGTTTAATACAAAGCGGGGAACAACCGTGTAGAAGATTGTTCTTAGATTATCATGGTCTTCGTTTAATATGGAGCTATGTTATGGATATTGCTAAGGACGAATCCGAAGAGGCGCAACAATTTCGTCTGGAAATTCTAAAGACTTTAAATACACTGCCAATACCTAACAAAACAATGTTAATGGATAGTAAGATTTATGGTGTAGTAGAAAAATGGTCAAATCGATTATATTTATCACCAAATGGGGAGTCACCGGAAGATGATCAAGTCAAAGTAAAGAGATCATCCGACGAAGGTAACGGTTGTTATAACGACGGTGGTACGAAGAAAATTTTGGACAATTTGAGCAACATTCCATGTTTAACCGAAACTAAAGTCGAACATTCAGGAATAAATGAAATCAAATCTGAAAATACAGATCAAGCTCTTATTCCTGAATTAGCATCGACGTTATTGTCCGAATGGTCTAATCTAAAAGAGGTCTTCAGAATACCCAAAAAGGAAAGAATCGAACAGATGAAGGAACATGAAAGAGAAGCAGGTCATTTTTGTTCTTTTTTTTTTTTCTCTTTTACAAGTATAACTCGAGAAACATCATGAATGAGAATACATCATGTATTTTATTTATTATTTAATTTATCTTATACTTTTAGATCGCGGGTATAGGGAAGAGCTCGAAAAAGATGAAAAAGCTGGAACGTCCTACGAAAGGTAAATGTATCGAATGCCTCGATATTTAAAAAATAAAAATAAAAAAGACTTGTATATACACATATATATATATATATATATATATATATATATATATATATATATGTACCTAGTAAATGTAATGGAGTAAATATTTTCTTTTATACTATGTCTGTAATTGTGTCGAATAGTGAAACAAATAATCATATCATTTTCAATAATAAATGATTGCTACAGACATAGGTCCGATAGGTATGGAAGAGCCGAGTTAGACAAACGTACGGATAGAAGACGAGGAAGAGAGTCTCCAGAATTTGAACATAATAGAACAAAAGATAAGAAAGGAGAAGAAAGAAGCAGTTTAGTTCCTATACCAAGGATGACAAAATATGAACGTAGACAATTATTTGCTCTGAAAGTAGCTAAAGAAGAGGAGGAGAGGCAACGTCGTCAGCAACACGATTCTTGGCAAGAACACGAAGCAAGATGTTTAGCTTTGGGTATAGATCCCCATTCTACTGCTATGTTAGATCCACAAACTGGTTATCCGGTATTTTATAATCCAACGCTTGGCCAATGGCAGCATTATTCTGCCCAAGGTAATTTCAAGGAAAATAATGTTTTGCATTGCAAAATCCTTCTATAGATTCTTTCCATTTATATTGTTTCTTTTTATTAACTATTGATATTTTTATTCAGAAGGAGATATCGCACAGCAATGTACTTCTACGTGCGTAGGAGGAAATCAATCTCTATCCACTTCGAGTACTATAGTATCGCAAAATCCTCATGCGTTACAATCAACAATAACTTCTGAAATAACCACTGGTATAACTGGTACAACTGCCGTTCCCTCAAGTGTACCACCCGTAGTGTATTCCTTAAATCAAGCATCTGCTTTCAATCAGACGACAACTTCATATTCTTTAATTTCACACCATCAACAGTATTCGGAAGGTCACTTGTCGATCGCAAGCAACTTGGTACCTGTCCATGGTGTTTCACAACCTATCTCCATTCAGTCACAATCTCTTTATGTTGACAAAACGACAAACTCTCAACAATTTCCTGTCAATGCCTCTACCGATACTATTTCCAATCAGGCGGAAATACCACCCATAGATTTGCCACCTAAATGGAAGAGTGCGATAGATGCTAGAGGCAGAAGGTACTACTATCATATAAAAGAAAGAGTGTCGCAATGGTTACCACCGCCACCAGACCACATAGGTGTCCAACCAGATTCGTCGTCTACTTCAGAATCCAGTGACGATTCAACGTCCTCTAACGAGGATGAAGAAGATCTTGATGATGAACAGATTGATAAGAAAGAAGAGGATGTATATTTAGATGCTGGTACCACAGAAAAACGTAATTCTACAAAAAAAGTTAATCCATTTAATACTCCAGTTGGTTCCAATATATTTCCTGAAACCAAAAAGCGAAGAGATGGTTTGGTACAAGAAAGGATCATTAGTGTAAATATTTTCTTCTTCTTCTTCCTTTTCCTGTTTCCTTAAAAAATCCTCAAAGGGGTATAATATTCCTCAAATATTATATTTAAATTGCAGCCAAGAAGAGAAGAGGATCGTATTGGTCATAAAACGTATAAGGAATTAAAAGAAAAATTACGAAGGCAGAAGGAAAGAGCAAGACTTAAAATGCATGTTGATAAACTTAGAAAACATAGACGTAGTAATAAATCGAAAGTTCATTCGAGACATTGGCTGAATAAACCACAATCAACATCGTCCGATTTCACTAGCAGCATGTCGGAAAGAAAGATTAAGGATACCTTCAGAATAAATATGGCCAATGTTATGGTACATTTCTTAAATCCATACAGAAAAAATGATTGTAAGCAAGGTCGGATAACTAATACGGAAGATTTTAAGCATCTTGCGAGAAAGGTAAAAATATCTTGAAGAATATTTTTTTCTTTCCTTAATTTCTTTATTAATAATTTCTTCATTAATTTCTCCTTTCAGTTAACGCATTTCGTACTTGCGAAAGAGCTGAAACATTGTAAAAGTGTGGACGAACTACAATGTAATGAAAATGTTAAACACAAAGCTAAAGATTTTGTGCGCAAATACATGAGTAAATTTGGCGCAGTATATCAGAAAGGCACAGATGAAGATTAATTGTTTGTATATGTACGAAATGAAATTGTTATTTATTATATGCCAACTCTATCCTGAACGTTATCAGTTCCTTATATATATATATAAAAATAATTTTCCTCTTTGTAGATATATCCGGAACTATATTACTACCGTAAAATAGCAAAAAATTGTATATGTGTGAAAAACTTTTCTATAAGTTAGTAGCTAATAAAATAGCAAATTATTAATTTCTCATATTAATATGTATAAATTTTACACACTTTCTCTCTTCTATGTCGTCTAAAGTGCATGAATATTTTATTTTCAAGTTAACGTATTGTACGGTATGTTACTACATTTACATTTTATTTTCTGTGAAACTAAAATTTAGATCTGCTACTGCATTACTTAGGAAAATGGAAGGATCTGTTATTTTTTTTATAATTTACTGGAGTTTATCATTCCGTAAGGACTGAATCACTTGGAATAATGTGTGTGTGTGTGCGCGTGCGTGTGTCGTGTATATATACACACACACACACCCACTATTATATGCATCATATAACAAAAATTGCAACGATTTTACAACAATTTTTTTTTCAACAATCAATAATTATTTATTCGAAAAACTAAACGAACATAATCAAAAGAGATTCAGTGTTCCTTATTATATGCCTTTGTCTCATAGATCTTCGTCTGTTGGTACAAAAATCAAATCTGTGATGCACACGGTACGCAAATGCAATAATAAAAAAAAAAATAAATGCAGAGTATTTTAAATAAAGGTAATATTCTATGCGTAAATATTTGAAACATTATATTTCCATTGGATTTTTTTTTGTCGTAGTCGATTATACGATGTTATCTTAAATACTTTGTAACAATATATATAATGGATATATCATTTTTAAGATAGATAAATTTAGCACGTTTAAGAGAAGAAGTACTTTTTATTTTTCTTCTCAGTTTTAGAACTTTCGATCGTATAAAAAAGAAGAAAGATAATGTATATACATATACACATACACACTTGGTATCCCTTTATACTTTATATATCTATCTCCATCATTTTGCATGAGACATAATAAGAAAGAAAGAAAGAAAGAAAGAAAGAAAGAAAGAAAGAAAGAAAGAAAGAAATAATACGGAGGACGTGGATTTCTCACAGTTTATTTTTTATAATAGTTTATGAAAAGAAAAAAAATAACTATTCCTCATGACCCCGACGTGATTTGAACACGCAACCTTCTGATCTGGAGTCAGACGCGCTACCGTTGCGCCACGGAGTCACATGTTGTTGAGGTTGCAATAATATAGATAAGTCGGCAAAATCAAAATTAAAATTATAAATTAAAAAATTTATCTTTTTTATTAACGTTATTACAATTGTTATTGCTGCTAAAAAATAAGACAAAAAGTATACTACATATAATCTTTGTTTTTAAAAATCGATATTATTGATGTAAAAGTTATTAATTATATATTTGATAATTTATCGCATTCCAAATGCACATATCGCATCTATATCTGATTTGAAAATTAAAAAAAAATAAGAACAGAAGAAAAAAGAATACATTTGTTGAGATACTTATTATCTTTATAGGACAGAAAAAATGTTCATTATTGATAATCAACGATAAAATAATTACATAGAACGATTAACAGTGTAAACAAAATCTTGTATAAAAATTCTGTTCGGAGATAGCATATCTTTAAATATGTTTAGTATAAAAAAAATTATACATATGAATTTTTGTTAATCATATAGTAACTACATATCATAGTTATTAACAATATATTATTATTATTATTATATATTATTATTGATATTAGATAAAATAGTCTCTGTTATGAATGATTTAAGCGAAAAAAATTGTCAAAAACTTAAAATATTACAACGATTAATAATTTTCTTGTTATATCGATTCAATTTTAATGTTAATTGTTATTAAATCATTATTACACTCTTCTAATATTTTTTTCTTTCTTTTAGTTAGAGCAAAATAAAATAGTAAAGTTACGAATGCAAAGGATAAAGGAGTGGGAGAGTTTTCGACGATCGAGTATAAAACGACAGTACTTAAAACGACAGATTGTAGTCATTTATTGTTCTGTTAACTTGGAACGTGCTACCAGAGACGAGTATCAAACGAAGTCGACGTGAACATGGGGTCCGTACGCAATAAAAGGGTTTCGGTCTCCGAAATGATGAGAATACCCCCCATCAAACCTAAAGGTACTATATTAAATATAAAAAATAAATGTCAAACTATATTTATAATTATTAATTTTTTATTTAAACAAAAATCAATCAGTGATTTTCAAGTATTAAAAATATACCTACACATACGATAATAAGATATCTATAATATTGTAATATAAATAAAATAATAATAATGCAACAGTAGTAAAGTAGAAATTAATAACAGTAAAGTAATAATTTTTTATAATATATTATAATATATTATTAAAATTTTTTTTTTTACGCGCCGAGTTCATTACTTTTATGAGCCGATTTCTGCAATATATATTGTGTGTGTGTGCGTGTATATATATATATATATATATATATATATATATATATATTATACATTATACATTATACATTATACATTATACATAATATGCATGAAGCATAATACTTAATACATTTATTGATTGACACATTTGATTCCATTATCAGTTCGACCTCAAAGTGTTTGTATAATCGCGTTTGAGATGTAACTTAAGATTAAGCTTCAGATAAGACGTTATTTATCAAATCTGTTAAATAAGATTAAATCGGTCCAATTCGGCCGGTGACCGTTCTTCTGATCTATAAAATTGTGCAATTCTTGTATAATCAATGAAATTTGCATCATATATGATTATTACCATATTTAATTGTCAATCGCTAATGTTTACACTACTAGAGTAAAATTACCAATGCTAATCGAGGTTTTCTTTTTATCTATTTTACTTATTTATTTACATAGGTGTAACAATATATATAAATTTTACAAATTGTACATCGCAATCCCTGCTATGTATAATATAGTATATATAAGCAGAACTAGAGAAAAAAAAGTACAGTAAACTAACTAATTAAAATTATTAAAATTAAAACTAACTTATAAATTATAATTTGTTATATACTTCATATAAAAGCATCACTAATTAAAATGATATTGGTTGCATAAATTATTATTATTATTATTAATATTATTATTATTATTATTATTATTATTACTTGTGATTTCAGAAAAAAACGTAAATATAAGTAGTTACATTAAAAAAATGTGTACACGCGATTATTTCCCTAAGTATTAAAAATCAACTCTTCGATGTTATCTCAAAGTCAATTATCACGACGACGTGTTTCTCTCTTGACACGAAACAACATTCGTCTGAAATACCTTATTGCGTTTTTAATTCTTAGGGAAATAATCACGTGTATATATTTAAACCGGACATACTGTACATTTCTAAAAGAGCACGTAGAATCGATTACGAGTAGTCCGCATTCTTTACATTTTTCGATAGCACAAGATAGAATGATTAATCGTTCGGTCATTACCGAGAATCTTTAAAAGCGATATTCGCAAAATTGCACATTTCATTTTCCTTATTAAAAAATTTGAATTACGAAGTTTTATATAAAACTTTTTAAAACAAATTTAATACCCTAATAAATAATGATGAACATTTTTCAGATACTTTATATACATAGAATAATATCTCATTAATTATATATTAAATTTTCTTTCTTTTTTATGATGTTAGAAACATTATTTATAAAATAAATTCATCATTATCATCATTATGTGCTATCAATGTGATATTACATAACAATATTGTCTAACATCTTATTAACGCAGGTATGCAAGTATTAGAAAAATCATCTAAGTTGTATAAAAGATTAAGGTCGTATTATAATTCGATAGATATGACGTTCGAATATTTCTTTGATTACAGCCCTCTTTGGATGTAGACACGTACAGGTACTATTCATGACCTTCGGTTTCTTGTCCTGTTATGCTGTCAGGGTTACCATGTCCGTGACCTTGGAGGCGATGACCAATTCTACCAAAGCTAATCCACAATTCGAAGTACGTAATTTTCTCTCTCTCTCTCTCTCTCTCTTTCTCCCTCGTTAATCTGCGTTCAAATCCTCTGTGATCAGAATCAATATTTTTGTTATTTTTTCAATGGGCAGGAATTTCATTGGGATCAGAGTACCAAGGACACCATACTGAGTTCATTCTTTTGGGGATACATATGTACTCAAATACTCGGTAACATCATTGCTCAACGTTGGGGAGCCCAAAAAGTTTTGTCTGGTGCTCTTGCTATCAACGGATTACTGACACTTTCAGTTCATTCTGCAGCCCATTATGGTGGTTGGGAATATGTTTGTGTTACCAGAATTATTGCTGGTTTTGCCCAAGGCACAGTCATGCCGACCTTACACACGCTCTTATCTAAATGGTCGCCGAGCGATGAAAGAGGTAGATTAGGTCAGTTTCAATGTTAAGTTATTTCATTTTCCCTCCCCTCCCCTCATTTATTTATAATAGTGGAATAATATAAAACTATTGTTAATAATTATATTTTAGCCACATTTGTTTATTCCGGTGGTTGGATTGGAAATGTCATTTCTCTTCTAAGTTCTGGATACCTTTCTGCTTCCGTTCTTGGCTGGCCAAGTTGCTTTTACTGTTGGGGTATTATAAGCTTAATAGCTGCTCTTTGCGTTATCATTTTTGTCAAAGAATCACCTGCTGATCATCCAAATATACCATTGGATGAAAAGGAATTCATCGAAGTTAGCTTAGGTGTTACCGAGACCGATCAGGTAACGATCAATTATTCGTAATTTGTTTTATTAATAAATGTTAAACACGATTATTTATTTTTTATTTACAGAAATTATCTACTCCTTGGGTAGCTATATTAACGTCTGTACCTGTTTGGGCTCTTCTTATTACACAATCGGTTCAAAATTGGGGATTTTGGATGCTCTTAACTAAAATGCCTTCTTATATGAATTCTGCTCTTGGTTATGACATACAACAGGCAAGTTTTAATATAAATTTTAAATACCAAATGGACTTTTTAATTGCATGGATTAAATTGAGATAAATTAAAAAATTTGAATTAAATCTTTAATTGCCCAAATAAATGCTTTTTGTAACTGAGCAATATATGGCCATGACAATCTATTTATACACGATCATACGAGAAGAATATTAATTAAAATCATTGTAATATCTTAACCGCTTGAAAAAAAAACGCAAATAACGAATTCAATTAATATGCGAGACAGTATTATTCGATTATGATTCAATGCCGATATATACCAGTAACGTCTTATAGGCGCTACGTTAACCGAATGCAACTACCTCCATTAGTGAATTCTTAGATTTGCGGTTACTGTCGGTCAAGATCAATTACAATACAGTTTAAGAATATCAATTAGTTTGCTTGTAGAATCATTTATCGACCGTAATGTGATACCAAACGGATAAAAAACATTTGTTTGATTCTTTTCAGAATGGAACAATGTCAGCATTACCATACTTGACAGCATGGATTCTTAGTTTTCCATTCAGTTATTTTTCTGATCTTTGTATCAGAAAGAAGATTATTACCTTAGAGGTTTCCAGAAAAATATGTAATACTATAGGACAATGGATTCCAGCCATTGCTCTTATTTGTTTGGGTTACATTAACAAGGAACAACCTGAACTTGCTGTTGCAATTTTAATTATTGCAGTAGCTTCGAATATCGCTGCATATTGTGGCCATAATGTTAATCATATGGATCTCAGCCCTAATTTTGCAGGTGCTCTAATGGGTTTTACCAATACCGCTGCAAATATCTGTGCTATCTTAGCTCCTTTAATATGTAGCGTGATCGTTCCAGATCCGGTTAGTAATACATATTTATCTTTATCATTTATTCTATTCCATTTTATTTATAATATTTCTTTTCATTTGATTCACAGTCAAATATTCTTCAATGGAGAAGTATATTTTTCCTCTCTGCTGGTCTTTATATAATAGGAAATCTTATTTTCGTTTTGTTCGGTAAAGGTAAAGTACAAATGTGGAACGACCCAGTAAAAAAGCAAAAACAAACTACGATGTATCAGATAGGAGAAATAATGGAAGTTGATAATTCTGAAATACAAAAAACAAATGATCCAAAGATTCCATGACAAGCATATTATTATTTTATAGAATAAAATGGCTTTATTGTAAAATATTTCTAATGTAGAAAAGTAGAATGTAAGTATATTTAAAACATATTTAATATTTATTAAAGTTTTTTTTCTTAAAAGATATATATATATATATATATATATTCTTTCACAATTTTCCACCTTATAAGAGTGTGAAAATAAATTAATTTTTCTTTAAATGTTCTTTAGATATGGTCTTCCATATTGTTCCCATTAAAAACACAGTTCCTATAATAGTTGTCAGTAATGTAATGCAAGTGACGCAAGACAAATAGGATGTATTTCCTATGGGTATTGTCCATATGTAATCTATCTCGTCCTATTAACACAGACAAAATAAATTTATAATTAATAAAGGACCTTAAAATTTGTCCTTTTCGGATTAATTAATATCTTACAATATCATATGGTATTTCTCTCCATTTTGTCATCATACTGGCACATGATGGACATATATCTATTTTAGATACTCTATACTCTTTAATTCTTTGCTTGCAACCTATAAGTAAAACAGGTTTTTTTAAAACAATATTTTCATAATCACCATTCTCTTTAGGATACTGGTATCGTTGATGAATTGGTAAAGATGCGATACATATGCCATTATTTATAAGGCTACAAAGAGTAATATTCTGAGAATTTGCATTCTCCATGAATAATTCCACATTTTTCTCTCCCACAGAGCATATGTTAATCTAAAAGTTTAATAAGTAAAATGTAAATTATATTAGAACGTTGATAAAAAATATAAAGAGCATAATTAATTACCTTATCGGCCCTTCTTAGATCTGCTAACTCATTAATGTTTACGTAAAGTGCCGAAGGGAGTACAAAATGCAATGATATATAACAATTGTTCGTAGTAAAATTATTTAGTTTGATGTGATATGTAAAGTTTCTGTAAATAGAATCAGATGAAGATAAAGATCGAAGGAAGATATTTACTTTTTCCATTTTCTAACCTATGAAAACCAGAACCATCAACGTGCAACTGTACACGAGCACTTATTTCTCCAGACACTGAAACAAATTGAAATATAAAAATATAAACGAAAATTCTTAAACGATACCACATAATAGAAAATATTTTCTATTCCTAATATTTAATTCCAGATGTTCCTATATAAAATCAAACTTGATAACAAATACATTATATATCTCCGATATACATTCAAAATCATAGATGGCATCAAAGAGATAGCATCAAATTTAAAAATGAAATTGTGCAAGAAGAAACAGATAAAATATTATATTTTGCTTTTTATTAAATTTATTCTAATTACTAGGCATAATTAGATGATATGGAATGCATTATATATACAAATTATTTACCGGGAATTTATTATAAACATGATTATTATATAAATATTATTCAAAATTTTAAGAATAATGTAAAGTATAAAAGTAAATAACAATAAAAAACGCAATACTACATAAATAATATATATTATTTATCCTTATTGATGATCTTCCCCTGTGGGTCGGGGATAGAATACACCCACAGTATCCCCTGCTTGTCGTAAAAGGCGACTAATAGGGGTTGAGTGTTGGGCTGCTGTCAAGCGAATCTCGTAAAAATCCACTCGTTACGGAAACTTTAGAAAGAAAAGCCGGACTGCTGATAATAAAAATAAACAGATGAAAATAGAAAGCTCATGATGAGAAAATATTAATTTAAAGGAAAATACAAAAGGAATAAAATATCGAATAAAATGAAATGAAAACGAAAAAAAATATTCATCCGTTTATTATAAGTAATGCAATGAATGATGTCATAAAAGTGTAGTCGTAAGTAGACTGCATAATGTGCATAATCCATTCGTAATGTAGAGAAAAAATATAGAATGAAAATAAACTGGGATAAAAAGAGTAAGAAGAGAAACTGGGATAAATGAGAGAGAACGAAGAAATAAGAATGAAAGAGAGAGAGAGAGAGAGAGAGAGAGAGAGAGAGAACGAACTGGTTGAAGCCTCAACGTAGAGCTTCTATATTGCCGCCAGGAAACAAAAATAGCTGCTGTCAGATCCCCAGAAGGGAGTACAGAAAAGAGGTGTAGGTAAGGCAAAAGAAAGACAAAATAAGGTACAAGATGTGACAAGGTAGAAAGATAAAATACACAGGTGCAACAAGAATGAATAGAGTGATATGGAATAAGGGTAGTATCTGCTAAGACTTTTGCAATAATATTATGCCAATCACCTATATAATACCTATGTCTTATGTAATATTTAAACATAAATTGTAGGACATAGATATTTTTTCATGAATTTGTATTTTACAAAAACAATGTTCTTCTTTTAGATTACAATACATTAATTCATGATTTATTATGATTTAATCGATTTTTGGGCTAAACTAGATATAGATCATGTTTTCAGGTAATATTCATTAGGATTAATTTGTTTTGTTTTTTCGGTTAACGTTGAAGTTTATTGGATATTTATTAGAGAAAAAAAATTATAATCTTTTATAATGAGCTCTATGTTATAGGTATCTGAAAAAGAGACGGAAAGAAAGAAAAAGAAGAGAGAGAGAGAGAGAGAGAGAGAGAGAGAGAGAGAGAGAGAGAGAGAGAGAGAGAGAGAGAGAAGTTTTACATCCGCGATCCTAAACTTCTTTGTAGGATTTCTAGTCGTGCCAAGTCTGCTTGCCCAGGCATTCTTTGGCTCGGTTAAGAATTCCCATTATTATTGCCGGTGTACAGAGATCTTTGTAAAATGATGAACAATTTTCTATGGAATTTTCATGTAATTAATATATTGATTATAACGTAAAATAAGATAAGAGTTAAGAGGCGAAGCTTTCGAAAGATACGATTAGAGAGATAAAATCAATTAAATTATTTTTTAATCGACCAATTAAGAATTAATCTTATAAGAGATAGTAACAATTTTTAATCGATTTAAAATTTTATATTATTATTATTATTTAGTTATTTTGTTAATTATTTGAAGTTATTATTAGGTCATCATATTTATTTATGTTTAATATTAAAAAAAAATGATAATATTTATTATATGAAATTATTATAGAGAAATAATTTAGATTATGCCGATCTAATTTATTATGCAATTCCCCATTATAAAGTCATAATTAGAAAATAGTTTATAATCTGTATTATTTGTATTAGGATCCATATAAAGTATTTATTATTATAATGTCGCAATACAATAATAGGTCATATAAATACATTAGCCATACAAAACAAAATAACTGGAAAGAGTTCGTCTGTATGTAACTAATAATTGCGTCTCAACAAATATCGTTTCTAATCCGATACTTGAACATATAAAAGATAAATTGGAGTAATAAATTATTATAAATTATTTATAAATATTATATGAGACAATAGAGAAAGAAATATAGGTAGACAATAAGGGACGTTTCCATATTACGGTATCTCGTTCGTAATCGTCGGAGAGCGCCAAATTCGAATCGAACGGGGATGACTCAAGCCTCAAGGCTCTGTTCAGTCCACCTCGTCGGCTTCGTTCGGCCGACGTTGGCCCGGTTTATCTCCGGCTGATCCAGAAATAATCTTAGATTCGGTCTCTCCTACTCTTACTCCTGTGATCTCCATCGTTCGAAAGCTTCGAAACTCTTTTTCATTTGCTGTGCTTAGCTTTTCCCTTACCATCAGCATCTCTCTTTCTCTCTCTTTCTTTCCACATTAAGTTCCATATGAATATCATATATACAAATATTTTTCTTATATCGACATTGTTTTATTAGAAAATTTATATATGAAATTTGTCCAAACGAACATATTTAATAATTAATTAATTAATTAATTAATTTTTAATTTGTGTTACATTTTACTATACATGTATTTCCACGTTTCTAATCTCTTTTTCATTGTCTTTGTTATTTTGAAATTGTGCGCGTGTATTTGTTGATTCAATCATTTTAGTTTTCGTTCATTTTCCCCTAATATTTTTCTCTTAAATCTTTACGTGTATATGTATATATTTACAAATCCATCGAGAAGTTTCGCGTGTTTGATCGAGCGTCGTTGTCTTGAGAGTCTCGCAATAAACATTGGTATGGCATCCGCCCGCGTCAGAATCTTAATTTACCGACGGTGTTGCGCAACCGATCTATTTCCGCGCATTCCTAATCGCGCGACCAACTCCAATAGTTATCGTTTTTCCCTATCGTATCGACGATATCCATTTAATGCTTTCATTGATTTTTATCGGTGCTTTTTCTCTCTTTTTCTCTCTTTCTCTTTATAAAGTATAATCTTAGCAAATATAATGTAGATTATTAATTGTATTAAGAAAACGTACATTAATTTCGTTCTAATCAGTTTTAAAAAATCTTTTTCTATTTCTTTTGTTAGAAAAGAAAATGGAATAATTTTTTTTATAAACAAGAGATGACTTTTTTTTAGTTTAGATCACTAAGATTAACATTTTAACAACGTCGTGAATGCATACATATGTTTCGTGAATCATAAATGACGTTTAGATAAATGACATGGTTAAATTCTTCTTTGTTTAACGATCCATCGTAAAATTAATCCTCAAATATATATATAGATCACTTGTGTTACTTATAAAATAAAGATCTACATTAAATGTTGTTAATAGTTCGGATCTCGAAACAAGAGAGTACCATTTAAAGATGAAATAAAAATTATATTTTCTATGATATTTGAATTATTAGAAATACAAGAATCAACAGATAACTCGTTGAAAGATATCGCTAATTTAGCCTGCATATAAAGTTGAGATTAATTTATTATTCGATTTTCATCTAAACACATGTTTGGCACACTATTCATTTTATATTATATAGCCTTTAGATTGGACGATTAGCGTTTATTAGTCACGTTTTAGTTTTACTGAAAAATGATGCCAAAGTTTCACGTATTTTTTCCTATCTAATGCATTTTATAATAAAACTTATATAAAATTAATTGATTATAGATGTTATAGATGAATCGCCAATGATTGATCTCTTAGATCGATTATTCGATCAATTATTCGATTATTATATGCAGTAATCGTGGTTCCTTCCGCATTAGATCATTCTGCCAAATTGACAGAACTGGATAACATCCAATTTCATAGAAATACCGAAGGAAATGATGTTGCTATATCGACTTGTGATTTTCGAGATCATTGAAATCCTTCTTCGACTCGGTTATATTAATGAAATTTCAAGGACATCTTCGAAATTCGTAATATAACTTTATGAACTTCTTTCTCTTCCACTGGCTCTTATAAACTTAAACAAAGATGTTAATCTTTCTGATTATGTGTATTAATTAATTGTTGCTAGGGTTTTTTGTTTTGTTTATTTAATTAGATATAGCTAAAAATTTATCAGTAACTTCTACGTGTTGGTCACGTGACGATCAAAACAATGAGGCTATATTTTTAACTAATTTTATTATCACAACTTTGAATGTCTATTATATATAACATTTATTATAAGTTTTATTTCACATTGCAAACGTTCTACCAAACAAGTGATCCTACACGCGTAAAATTCATAATTTTTATTTTATAACATGAGCAATATATGTGGTATATGCAACGAAATTTATTGCAACGATTTATTGTGTCATTTAAAATCCGGTAAATATTTAATGGTTCGAGCATTTTAACGTTAGCAAATATGATCTCACCTTAAAAATAAAACTATTTATATATGTATATATATATATATATATATATATATATATATGTACATTAAAAAAGGAATAATAATAATTATGATAATAACAATAATAATAATCAAAGAAAAATGGAGTCAACCATAAAACCACATTTACTATAATAAATAATGCATCGAAATTAAATGGGAATAATTAAAAGTGAATCAATTCAATATAATATAGATGATAAATCAATAAGGAAAGAAGGAGAAACAAAAATAAAAAAAAAAATAAAATATAATAAAATGCAGTAAACCGAAAATCAAGAAAATCAAAGACGAATCATTAAGAATCTATAAAAGATATCCGAAGAAACATAAAAATGATCGATCGATTTCTCTTTCATAAGAAGAGAAGGTGCAACTATTTCGCAGCTGTTATCGTCGATCTATCGTGTATGACCACGTGCATCTTCCACGTGGACCGTACAGGAGTACACGTTGCTGCTGCAATGGATCGTGTCTTGGGTATTCGAGGAGACTACCACCACCTGACAAGTAACCAACTACTCTCCCACACTCTTGTTCGGATCTTATTCGCGTCCTTCCGACATGCACCTCGATGGAATGGCGCTAGACTGGTCCATGAGCATCGTCTTAAGGGAGTTTCGATCTTCTTAGCTGCAATAGAAAGACTAAGAGGTAGACTGAAGAGGTAGAGGAATAAGCAAGTGCGAGCGAGCGAGAGAACGAGAAAAGAGAGAGAGAGAACGAGCATGGAACCTTCCCCCTTGGAAATGATTCTCATAGGCATAACAGTCTATCACACTCCAACATACTATCTATTTTCATCTCACTCAAGTCGAGCCGAGCACGGACGTACAACTCTGCGCTCGTAGTACCTTTCCGCCACCACCCCCTTGTCACACTTTCGCTATCATCTCCACCTAAAAAGGTAGATTGGCCCAGGAACTAACGCGCTTTTTCATTGGCCCATATCGTCTACCAATCGTAAGCCTCGTTACAGCTTAGGATCACGTTGCACGCGCTTATATTGGGAGCCCCCGCTCGTTTCCCCGACAGAACGGCTCTCTAACGTAAGTGAATCACGTCGATTGTTCTCTTTGCCGGAAAAATATATATACATTTTTTTTTCTTCTTCTTTTTCTTTTTCTTTTTCTTTTATTTGCTTTTCAAAAGAGTGTCAGATTATTTTTCTTATTCTCGCAAAGTTTTCGAATTGTGAAAAAGTATTCTAGTTTTGTTCGTAGATTTTTCAAAAAAGATACAGAGAAAGATTGAAAGGGAAAAAATGAGAAAGAGAGAGAGAGAGAGAGAGAGAGAGAGAGAGAGAAATATTGAAACGATTTTTCGAAACAATGTATTAGTAAGTACATACATGCTATGAGATTAGATTTTCATCATCGAATTCTCATATTTACATTCGAAGACGTTGTTAACGTTCCGTCATCTCTAAAGAAAAGAAAAGGAGAAAAAAAAGAAAAGAAAAAAAATTCTCTACTCGAGAAAAAGATTCATCGCAATCCAGAAACACGGAGACGCTGAAAACTTGGATCAATCAACCAATTGGGAATATCTCCATCTTTTTGAAGTTTCAATTGCGCGAGAGAGATTATAAAAAGCCTGAAAGGAAAAGTGCGAATTACTACTTTTGTTTAACCACAAAAGGGATTTTTTTTATAGTGGACAAAAATCTTAAAGGTGTTTTATAAAGGAAGACGATCAATTTTACCGATCAATTGTGTGCTAATTGGATTCAGAGATTTCATCTGTTTCCGATAATCGAATTCTATCTTTTGTGTGTGCTCTTTTTAAATATGTATATGTATACATATACACATATATTTTTTACATATATATACATATATATATATATATGAAAGATCGAGAAACATTTTTTACGAAGATCGAAAAACACAGTGAAATGGGTTCGGTGCGACGACGACACTTGTGAAATTGTATTCAAACGAAGGACTGACTTTTGTTAATGTTTCTACGGATAATTTAATCATTTAAACATTTATTTATTTATATTTTTTTCTTTAATAATAGCTTTGGTGCTTTTGTAAATTTTTTAACGAGCGAAATATCGCTTCAAAATTTCTAATAGAATATCTAAAATCTAATTCTCTCTCTTTCTCTCTCACGATGATACGAATAATGTCAGACTTATGGTTGTGATATTCTACTTAAAGGAGAATACACCCTAAAAAAATAAGTAATACATCGACGAATTAGGCATTTAATTAATTAGTGAAAATATTCGATTATCAAGGAGGAAAATTAAATTTAAATAATTAATTATTTTGTTTTTTGTTCGTCGAAGAAAAGAAACTTTGTCGGTTGCGCCGCCGTTTTGATGAAAATCGCGCGGCAAAACATTATTGCCCGAGATAGCACGTGATGTATTTCCTTTTTTTCTTTATTCTTTCGAAATCTTTCTCTTGTATTGCAAAATACATATGTATTATACGACTACATATATCTATGTATATATATATATATATGTATATGTTTTTTTTGAGCGTGATTTTTATTTATTCGTTTATCAACGCAATGGCGTGTTTTTAATCCGTGACTTGGTTCATCGGTATTTCGTTTTGAAAAGGCGGAGTTATTTTTGACTTATTCTACTAGCTTCCTGTTAAAACATGCGTCGATATACATATGCACGTAATGCATATGTGATATTATGATGGTATATTTTCAAAGTGATTTCGAACGAATAAAAGTAGAAATGTATGACGAAAAGACATTCTCTCTTTCTCTCTCTCTCTCTCTCTCTCTCTCTCTCTCCATTTTATTTTTGTTTTTATAGCCTGAACGAATCATATCGACGAATGTTATTGTTTCATATACGATCTTTGTTTATTATTTAGGGCCGCCCAGATCGTGCCGCCAGAAGTAGTCCGTCCGTCGCCGAATTCAGCGAGGAACGAAGAGAACGAAGAAAGAAAAAAAAAATCAAGCGAGCAGGCCTCCCTCTCCCTCTTATTATAGTGGGGAAACGACGAAAAGTGTGAAAGGATAAAGAATAGAAAGACGAATATATCTTTCTCGAGTTTCGAAGTAATCGAGTAATCGAGAAGTAGCGACACCAAAGTTATCCAACATGCCAAAGCCAAAGCCTCAGGAGGGAGAAGATCCTGATCCAACTCCCTATCTCTTTGTTTCTCTCGAACAAAAGAGAATCGATCAGACCAAACCTTATGATGCTAAAAAGGCGTGCTGGGTACCCGACGAAAAGGAGGGTTATCTTCTTGGTGAAATCAAAGCTACCAAGGGTGATATTGTTTCCGTCGGATTACCAGGCGGCGAGGTTTGCATTTTTTCTTTTCTTTTAATTATTTATTCCTTTAGGATTACTCATATCTCAATTTTCTTGGTAAACCCAATATATATCACGTTTCTAGATAATTGATACGATTTTCTCACATCACAGATGTTATTATTACATGCTTCCAATCGGTCATTTAGATCATCTAAATATACTTATATATAAAAAAGTGCAAAGTTACTTTATTTATTTATTTATTCATTCTTTTTCAATTGTTATTATGAATCTTTAATTGGTTGAAAATGTAATTAATCCAATGGATATATCTGAAAGAAATTGAGAATGGGTAAAGGAAATGTAGGTACATACACGAGATGATACTTTAAGAGATACATAAGGATATAAGCTTGTGTATATACGTATGTATGTATGTATGTACCTACATGTACAGGGAAGGCAAACATGCCGGAGCTTTGCCGTATCAAGCTACTCCGTCTCTATTTTTGGAGAGAACAGAAATCGCTCGAAGCTTTTACGACCTTCTATCGTCGAACGCGCCAAGATATCCGGCGCTCTCTCTCTCTCTCTCTCTCTCTCTCTCTCTTTCTACGTTCTCTTTCTATCAACGAAAATAAATTGACGAGAGAAAATGAATTCTTCTTCTAAGAAAAAGAAAAAGAAACGATACATAAAAACAGAAACAATAGAGATAATTTGATCTCGCATAATTAAAAAAAAAAAAAGAAAAAAATAGAAGAAACCGTGCAGATATCTGTTTCTACTTTTTTATTATTAAAAAGAAGAGAAAAAAATCATCTGGTAGTTGCGAAACAGATTCAGATTAGAAACAATAAATATTTGATTCTAACTTTGACTTGACAATTTTTATCAATAAATAAATGAATAAATAAATAAATTCTATGCTGCGCCTAACACAAAGAAAAAAATGGAGAAAAGAAATAGATGGAGGGAAACGGAAGAAGTATGGTGTTACATAATGGTTCAGCAAACCCTGGCCCGTCGACACCTAAACGCTATTGTTAGCATAGCCAGCGACGATGGTAATAATAAATTGAAACGCCACTTCTCGAAACGCAGGTCAATATATTTTTAGAGCACTGTCAAAAGCTAGCTAGCAGCTAGCTAGCTAGCTAGCCAGAGACAGACGGATAGAAAGAGAAAGAGATATGCTTTGCCGGATATATGGTCTCGCTTTTACGCAACGTGATCGAAAAGGGAGAGAGGAAAAAAGGAAGAAAAAAAAATATATATATATATCATTATTTTTCTTCTCTTTCTACTGTAGCTTCGTGATCGACTACATTTATTTTAGTATCGACATTTCGAAGCTAAATGAGACTATGTGTTATCTTTATCGTACCACCGACAGTAGTTTGCCAAAACAATTGCAATCAATTACAAGTTTTGTTGAAACTCTAAGTTCTGTTATATTTGAAGTATACGTTGCGTATTAGCACGTACACAATATTAAATATTACAAAATTATTCGGAGAAAAATGATAAAAAGAAAAAAAAAAATTAAAACTGAAATAACAGGAACACTTTAGTTGGTAGAGTAATTATTGAGAAATCAAATTTTCTTACTTCTTGGTGTTCCCGTTGTGTGTATATATATATATATATATATATATATACAAGGTTTACACGAAGGCTATGCATGTAAACCCTGTATATGTTAACGATAAGAAAAGAAATGAAGAAAAAAAGATAAAATCCAAGATGTTTATTTACTAACGATGAATATGAGTACGAATTACCATAAAACACGGGCGCCCACACAGACGAAACAGTTCCGCAAAGACCAGCTGTCCCAAGTGAACCCACCAAAA
This sequence comes from Vespa mandarinia, assembly GCF_050613455.1. Lineage (NCBI taxonomy): Eukaryota > Metazoa > Arthropoda > Insecta > Hymenoptera > Vespidae > Vespa > Vespa mandarinia. Next base: position 4,150,747 of record NC_140827.1, on the reverse strand, counting down.
TTTGAAAAATCCGAAGATATGGCAGATCTGACCTTCCTGAACGAGGCTTCCGTATTGCACAATCTGAAGCAACGTTATTACCACAAACTAATTTACGTAAGTCACAGTTTCATTATCATCAATATTAACCGGGTTTTTTTCTTTTCTTTTCTCTTGCCCTCTCCCCCTTCTTCTCTCGCTCTCTTCTTCCGTGTCTCTTTGGGGGACTATGATGACAGACAAAGGACTTCAAGAAGGATCTACTGCAACAAGTGAACCCGCCAAAATACGAGAAATGCGAGGACATGTCTAATCTGACCTACCTCAATGATGCTTCAGTACTGCACAACTTAAAACAACGTTACTACGCCCAACTCATCTACGTAAGACTTCAGACCTGAAGGAGAACAATAGACTCCGCTTATCTGTGGAGTGAAACCTTGTCGTTTACATCTTTGGCTTCCTGATTTTCTCTAAAAAAAAAAAAAGATCAATGGATGATCAAAAATAAAAAAAAAGAAAGAAATATCGAGTTAATGAGAATTATATAGTCGAGAAAAATATCTTAAGATATTTTTCTTTCTTCTAATAACATTCTCAGCTCGATTATCTAACCAAATATTGTCTTCTTAATATTCTCTTTATCTGGGAATTGTTTGTAATAAAAAAAAAAAAAAAAAAAAAAAAAAATACAACAAAACGTCGTTACAAAGCACTACAACGTGCCACATGACGTTTAACGATTCAAGAAGAATCGCTTTTTCATACATTGGTAAACGACTTTAAGACTTGTCGCCAATGATAACTACCCTAATCTCGACGATTTTCTCCAAAATATCGTCTCACTTATCATCATCTCTCAGATACTTCTGAAATTTCATTTTCATTCTTTTGTGATTGATACACCTGATTTGTGTTGTTTTTTTTTCTTTTACCTTCGTGGCTTGCATACATTCTATGATCTATCGTTTGATGATCTTTCCTATGGTTAAACTCTCGTCTCGAGACACGAGTTGTTTATTAATAAAGAAAATGTTTAGATCCTTCTACATTTTCTTTTTCGTATAATTACTCTTGAATTTCCATATAATAATAGCAGCAGTATGAGACCGCAGACCGGCCAACCACCAATGGGGAATTGTTGATCTATTTATTTGTGCATTTTCTACGTGTTTCTTTTCTTTTTCTTGTTGTTGTTATTCCTATGCTTTTTTCAAAGAAACATTTTTATATTCAATAATTATTATCACGTATATGTATATATATATATATGTATATATATCATTTTGCAGACGTATTCTGGCCTGTTCTGCGTTGCCATTAACCCTTACAAAAGATTCCCTGTCTATACCCAAAGGTGCGCAAAATTATATCGTGGTAAAAGACGTAATGAAGTTCCACCCCATATCTTTGCCATTTCCGATGGTGCTTACGTCAACATGTTAACCAGTAAGTGTATATACATATAAAATATTCAGTTAAAAAAGAGAAAGAAAATTTGATAGATTTATAAAGATAAATCGTTTTTTCCTTCACAGATAGTGAAAATCAGTCTATGTTGATTACCGGTGAATCTGGTGCTGGTAAAACTGAAAACACGAAAAAAGTAATTGCTTATTTTGCCACTGTTGGTGCTTCAACAAAGAAAGCTGATGATACATCCCAAAAGAAGGGTTCTCTTGAGGATCAAGTCGTTCAGACTAATCCAGTATTGGAAGCCTTTGGTAATGCTAAGACCGTCCGTAATGACAACTCCTCGCGTTTTGTAAGTTCATCTATATATTTAATAATGATATCTTTTTTATAATTTCGTTTCGTCGAAATCGTAAACTTAATCTCAGTTATATACTATATATTATCGATTGGTAAAAATAATTATATTGCCGTTCACGTTTAGGGTAAATTCATTCGTATTCACTTCGGTCCCTCCGGAAAATTGGCCGGTGCTGATATTGAAACTTGTAAGTATAATAAATCAAATTTATCTTTCTCATCGGATATCAAAGAATAATAATCATATATGAATAAATTCAATAATTCAATAATTAACAGATTTATTGGAAAAGGCTCGTGTCATCTCTCAACAGGCTTTAGAACGTTCGTATCACATCTTCTACCAAATGATGTCTGGATCTGTGAAAGGGTTAAAGGGTAAGAGCACATAGCCTTTTGAAAAAAAAAAGGATAATATTCAAATAGAACGACTCTAACCTGATCTCATCCCAAGTTAATCATTATTCTTCTTATTATTTATTTCATATTAGTTATTTATTTGGGAAGTATCAGGTAATAGCTGTTCACATTTATTATGAATGTCTTATATTAGGTATGTGATATCCCTCTTGATAATAGGAACTATAGGTTAACAAAGGTTAAGCTCGTTATTAGGACAATCTTATTATTATTATTATTATTGTTATTATTATTAACTCATGTTGCAAAAATGAAGGATCTCCAGAGAACGTGTACATCGATGATACTGATCCTGGATAATACTGTATCAATATCTTTGTGGACTATTTATCTCATTTAGATATCAATCAATTCAACTATCGAGGAACGACAATAGTGAATCTTATGATTCAGGTTTCTTCAGCATCATCATATATATATTGTGTTCATTTGACGTTTACCTTTGACCATCCTCCTTCCATACAGACATATGCTGTTTGTCGGACAACGTTCACGATTACCACTTCATCTCTCAGGGCAAGACCACTATTCCAAACGTTGATGACGGCGAGGAATTACAACTTACCGACGTAAGAACCTGCACCTGATGAAGATGTCGCAGGGACTCGCCTGCGCCTTTTTTTATCGCCTCGATTATTTTGTTTTTCTCTTTTATGTTGTCTTGTTCTTTTTTGTTTCCCCGTTTTTTCTTCAATACGTTCTTAATTTATATCCATTAATTATCGACATTGGAAAGATTTCACTAAATGATTTACCATTTGAAATCTTTTTGATATTGATATACTTTGGTGCAACGCCAGTGTTCATATATTATGATTAATATATGAATAGAAATGATCTTCTTAGAATAGAAATAATGTATCGGTGTTGTTATGAAAGGATGTGTGCTCGTATTTTAATGATGTCCATCATAGGCAAAGGACATTGTGTTATAGTACCATTCTCTAAAGGACAATGGAATACTTGGCTGGAGAAGCGATATGTTACAATAGTATTGAACCACTTTTTATAGACGTCATGAATCGATTGGAAAAACTATACTTATACATTGTATAAATGTGATAAACTATTTTGATTAAATTGATCATTATGATCCATATACCTAAGAAATTCTTTAGATGGTTCGGTTATATACATATATATATATATATATGTATGTATGTATATATATGTATATATTAGGACGATGTAAAAGTGAAGTTTTTTCATGTATGATAATACCCCAAAAACGGGTCTGATCTTTAGCCCTATATAATGAGATTTTGGATGATAAGATCGTCAAAGGCTTTGTAGATATTCCTGATGTAGTTTAGATCCCCCAAAGGAAAGCCACTAGGAAACACGTGGTCTCCATCGTTTGTTTGATTTCTCTAACACCTGCATGTTTTCTTTTTCTTTTTCTTCCGACACTTGTAGAGATGTTGCTGCTGTCCAACAACATCCACGACTACTACTTTGTGTCACAAGGGAAGACGACTATTCCTGGTCTCGATGATGGCGAGGAACTTTTAATTACCGACGTAAGTGCATGCGATTCTAATCATTTTATCCAATGCGATCAACCTTTCATCCTGGAAGAATAGCAGATTCAGGATTTGTTTAATAATAATAATATATATTTTCATTATTATTATTATTATTATTATTTTTTTTTTTTTTATGATTTTCTCTTATTGCCTTGTGTTTACTCAATCTGCTTAATCTTTTGCTATGTGTTTTTTTTTATGTAGGATCTGTCTCTATGTCTGTCTCTGTCTGCCTGCCTCTTCTTATATATATATATCTCTCTCTCTCTCTCTCTCTCTCTCTCTCTCTCTCTGTCTGTATCTATCTCTGTCTCTCTCTGTCTATCTATCTATCTATCTGTCTATCTATCTTTCTTTCTCTCTTTTCGTGTATTCTCTTTCAGCTCTATCGTTCTATGTGCCTACACCTTGTACAAAAGATTTATGATAATCATCCACATTTTTACAGCTACATTAGAATGGACACTGGGAACTTTGATACTTTTTACTGTACTTTCAGTTTCTCTTCTTCTTCTTCTTCTTCTTCTACTTCTACTACTACTCTTCTTGTTCTTCTTCTCTTCTTCTTCTTTTCTTTTTTCGTTTTTCACTTTTTGCCTATCTATCTATTGCTTTTGTTTGTTTTTTTTTTTTTTTCAGCAATTATCATTACATGTAACATATGTCGTATTCATACGTAAAGAACTTTTGATCTGTCTCGAATAATATGTTTGTTGAAAAGTTCTTCACGTTTAAAATACATTTACGAGCACTCTATCGTTTTTTAAAGAAATTAACGATATTAGTGCTCGTAACGAATCCGTACATAAGATAGGGGATATCGTATAATACAGAAATGACCTTCCTGAGCAACCGGATTGGAGACTACTGGTATATTAGCCAGGGTAAGACAAGAATTCCGGGAGTCAACGACGCCTCTGACATGGAAGAAACGGACGTAAGTCCATCCCCCAAAGGTACCTGCGAATCTCACCAAAGTTCATGTCGCCTTGATCGTCTTTTCTTCCTTCTTTCTTTTTTTTTCTTTCTTACTCTCTCTCTCCCTTTTTTTTTTTTTATCATTATATCAGAGTAATAAAACTTTGACGAAATGATTATAAATAAAATATAAGATTTGCATAGAGTCCGATAATGTTTTAAATGTTTGTTGAATAATAAATGTTTAACTTTTATTCAAAATTACGTTTATTAAGAATATGAAATAGTAATAAATAAATTTTTTTTAATTATTTAATTATTGTTTCTTATAGTTTTGTTAATTATTTCAAAATTTCATTCATGCTAGATCTCTCTTTCTCTATCTGCGTATACACATATTTTTGTAGAAAATATTTTAATCATAGTGTGTTTTCTAATCAAGGTGGCATGAAATCTGGATGAAGATTCGACAGGAACCATCCCCTCGCTCCCCCGCTTGCAAAAGCTGCTTGCCGGCGCAATCGGGGTGCGGGGAGATTGGGGGACGTTCGAAGCTAGGAAAGTAATAATGAAAAAGGAAGGAATCATCCCCCAACTTACTCGCTCCCCGATCAGCATTATCACTCACCTTGTATAATTATATATCATCGTCCTCGGCAGCCGTTTCTCGTAGGGATTTTTCATCTCGTTTAGGAACTTTTATATACTTATATATATATATATACACATGTAGGATTAGAAAAAAAAGGAATGGATTCAACTAGGAAAGTGAATTTTTATTCATTTTACAAATTGTCCATCTTCTTCATAATGCTTCGCAGAAATGTGTTTCTTATCCAACAACATACATGACTATCACAACGTCGCTCAAGGAAAAACCACGATTCCCAACGTCGACGATGGCGAGGAATGTCAACTTACTGATGTAAGTTCAATCTATAAAAAAGGAAAATCTTCGATTTTTGATATATCTTTTATCCTACTTCTTCTTCTTCCCCATTATCATTGATTTTCCATTTCTGTAGACTGTACCTTTGAGAATCCTTATTCGATTCGATCACTTTATTATACTATGTTGATCGTAGTTATCATCTTCTTTGTTTGTAGATACTACAACGAATTGGTTTTGGTAGTACCCTGTATAAATATGATTACGTAAAGTAATCATATTACGGAAAGTATCAATTAGAAATTGGTGATCCGACATATAAACCATATTTCTAATTTCTTACTTTCTCTAATCATATTAGATTATCTTTAATTCCTTTGTTTCCCAATTTGAAACCAGTACTTTAACCTGGAGAATTAAGATACGAATGATATTCTTTCCTTATATGATTATTTTACAAAATAATTTCTTTGAGTCTATCGATTAGCTCAATATCTTTTTGTTAGGATTTTTATTGAAAAATGATCATGTTGAAAAAAAATAGAAATAGAATATCATTCTTATTCTTATGATATGAAAATACTTATTTTGACATGTAGTTAATTATTTGATTTGATATCCTTCTCTGTTGAATTATATATCCAACGTATGATCTCAGTTTTGGACCACGTTGAACTCTGATATCTTCCAAGACGTGGAATACTACCTCTATCTCTCTCTCTCTCTCTCTCTCTTTCTCTCTCTTTTTCATCACTTAGACCTTGAGAAAGCACTAAGGACGGCGGAAAATGTAGCTGAGGAAGCAACCTTCAACAGGCATCTCCTCTTTCTCTCTCTCTTTTTCTTTCTACCTATCTCTGAGTTAGGCTCTCTAGGGACCAAAACTGTTCTCCCTTTTTTATTTTCTTTCTTTCGATATGAGAGAAAGCTCTGGTAAAAATCATTACGTGAGAATAATAATCGTTTGTAAACGATTATTTTTTTTTTATATTCTTTGCTTGCATATTGTTTTTCTTCTTTCTAATTATTATTATTACTATTATTATTGTTGTTCGGTGTTTTGATATATTGAGATAAATATTTACAGTCAAAGCATTTTTTTCAACATGTCTACTGTCTTTTGCTTTTTGTTTTTATCTCAATGAGATTCAAGCTTAGGGAAGAAGCGGCTACACGACACGAGCTCAGCTTCAGCTTCAGCAATTTTTTTCTATCTGTTCATATCTTTTCTTCTTCTTCTTTTTTTCTTTTTCTTTTTCTTTTTCTTTGCTATAGTTTAAGCAACGCTTCTTTTTCATGTCGCTTCTATAAAGATTTATTTATTTCTATGACAAGATCGCTTATACGACGATAATCTGTGAAACGTCAAAGTAATAAAATAATAGCTTGATTCAGATATCTTTTTAATTTTATTTTATTTAAGTTTACTTTGACGTTTAACAAAATAACGTCGATTGTCTCTCGTCCTTGTGTGCTTTTATTATTAATCAAGCATCCGCAAATAAAAAGCCTTAAGTTAACAAGCATTATATATATAAATATTAATTATGAGATGAGATAATTATCTTCATGTCAGGAATGTTTGATCTTTTTGAGCACTTTTTAGGAATCTTAGAATTTTGCTTTTTAAAAATTTTCAAAATTTCTTAAATATCAATCATCATTCCTGTCATGAGAAAATTTTTTAAATTTTGGATAATTAACGTAATATTTTTTATGTCTATAGCAAGCCTTTGACGTGTTGGGCTTCACGCAAGAAGAAAAGGATAACATTTACAAGATCACTGCTGCTGTTATGCACATGGGTGGTATGAAGTTCAAACAAAGGGGTCGAGAAGAACAGGCTGAAGCTGATGGTACAGAGGTGCGTGAAGAAAATATTTCAATTTGACTAGGAAAAATATTTGAAATTATAAATGTTTTTTTTTTTTTTATACATATATATATATATATATATATATATATATATATATATCGCAAAGCATTATTTCTTTTCTTTTAATTCTGCATACTTTATGCATTATATTTATTTCTCTAAATATATGAAAAAGTAATTTCAGAGTAATTTTTTATCCATAAAAAAGTTGTTTAATTTATTGCCATAACAAAAATATTAAAAATATTTTCTAAATTATAGGAAGGTGAAAGAGTCGCGAAACTTCTTAATTGCGACTGTGCCGATCTTTACAAGAACTTATTGAAACCAAGGATCAAGGTCGGAAATGAGTTCGTCACCCAAGGTCGTAACAAAGATCAAGTAGCCTATTCCGTAGGTGCTATGTCGAAAGCAATGTTCGACAGATTATTCAAATGGTTGGTGAAGAAATGTAACGAGACCCTGGATACTCAACAAAAGAGACAACATTTTATTGGTGTACTAGATATTGCTGGTTTTGAGATTTTCGACGTAAGTATTCTTTCATATTAATTAATATCCTTGAAAGGATTATAGCAAAGAAAACGTTAAACCAATCGACGACGACTTAAATTAAATTCAATGTTTATTTAGTGCTTGTTAATTAAAAGTCGTCGACGTGTTGGAGGTCATAAAAATTCAACATATATTTAATTCTTATACATATAAGATATTTTCTGAACATTGATTCTTTCTTTTCTTTTTTATTTATGTATAATTTTACATAAATAATTAATGAAACATTCGATGTTCGATTATAACACAACAACTCGACTCTTATTCATTTATTCATAGTAAAGCAAAAGTAAAGGACTATCTCGAGAATCAAACGGAAAGAGAAGAAAATGATATTTTACATATCATACATATCTTCGATCACATGATTTATAAACAATTGATAATTTTCAATCGTAATTCTACCCTGACCCCATAAATTCATTTCGTCCTTTAGTACAATGGTTTTGAACAACTCTGCATCAACTTCACCAACGAGAAATTACAACAATTCTTCAACCATCACATGTTTGTACTTGAACAAGAGGAATATAAAAGGGAAGGAATCGTATGGCAGTTCATTGACTTTGGAATGGACTTGCTAGCTTGTATCGAGCTAATTGAGAAGGTAGCCTCTTTTGAGGGACCACCCCATATCATCCCAAAAGAAATATTTGTTCTTCTTCAATTATCTCTGGACAATATCCTGAATGTTTTTTCTTACAAATTTGTAGCACGATTTAGATGGTATTATAGTAGATCTTCTCTTCCTATCAATTGTTTTTATTTCTCATTCGTAATTATCTTTGTTCTCCAACCATTACTTTTTTTGTTTAACCATAGGCATGAATCATACATGATCTTCCAAAGACATTTCTTCTCATTAGATAGTTATATTTTTAGAGAAATATTTCAAATGCGACAGATGATATCAAATATTGACATTGAATATTCTCTAATACATTTCAAATTTCATGATTCTATTTATGACAGTGTTCATCGTTTTCCCCATCTTTGAAGTATTTGAACCACCCCCCTCTCACCCCGACCCCTTTGTACAATAGTGTAGATTTTTTTTCCTTAGAAAAATTTGTCTTCTCAGATGTTTACCCTAATTTTTATTTAGAAAGCATGGTGAGTCTCCGAACAAAATGTTTTATTTCTCGTAAGGATTTTCCTCCTATTTCTATTTGTTATTTTCTAATCTCGAAGAAATCTCTCTCTCTCTCTCTCTCTCTCTCTCAATGTTCTGGAAAATTGCAGTCAGCGAAAAAATCGATAGGTAATGACAAGAGTGTACGTATATATATATATATGTGTGTGTGTGTGTATATATATATATGCGTATATTGTATATAAATCTTATAATGAATGCAGAAACAGTGGACCTCACATAGAAAATATTAACAATGTATTTAAAACAAGTAGAAACGTACTTGTTCAACCGTCCATGAAGGAACAAGAGACGGTCTAAATTACTTGTAGTCTGACAATTTGGATTTGTTCGTAAACTACATTTACAGTAGTAGTTGACAATAGACTAATACATTTTCAGTAGAAGTACTTTAATAGAAATACGTTTTTCTGTAAAGAAAAAAGAAAAAAGAGAAACGATCTTTTAATATGACAATAATCATTCGTACGCATAAAGCACGATAAATTTCTATTCGTGCCCAGTGTTTGTAGAAATGAGATTATTAAAAACAGTCATAATCTCATACTACAAAAAAAAAAAAAGAAACAAATACACAAAATAAGGAATATCGAAGATTGGGCCTGTTTAATCAACTTTGATTCCTCTGACCACAAAAGCATGCATCTATATTTCTTGCTCGAACAGTTCAACAGCTTCGAGCAACTCTGTATCAACTTCACCAACGAGAAGCTTCAACAATTCTTCAACCACCACATGTTCGTCCTCGAACAAGAAGAATACACTAAGGAGGGCATTCAATGGGAGTTCATAGACTTTGGCATGGATCTCCTCGCATGTATCGAATTGATTGAGAAGGTATCAAGATGACAAAAAAAAAAAACAAAAAACAAAATAGAGCAACAACAAAATACTGCAATCGAATCCATCTCTAAGGAAAGAGAATATGGATCAATTTATCCGTGAACAAATTTCCTCACGGAGAGCTGCATATTTTCTTTTTTTCTTTTTTTCCATTAATTAACGCTTTTCGATTGACAGCAAAAGTGATCGTCCACTGTTTTCTTGTCTCATCGTCAAACCCTTTTTTTTCATCCTGCCTTATCTGTGATATATTTTCCATTGTTCTTTTTTTCCCCCCTCTCATTATTTTTTAACTCGATTTCGATTTCGTCATGCTACTTAGCCAGTTCCCTAGTTATTATCATCGGATCAACGAGTGATCTATCTTCGTCAATTGTTGTTCCAATTTTGTCGAATCGTCCTGCAAATGCTTTTGATCCAACGATTTTGATCTATTTATTATAGAAATTCAGAACAAAAAAATGTCTCATACACATGGCAAAACGAAACATCGAAACACTAGGCTACACACCATTTCCACCTTCTCTCTTTTTATTTTTATTTTTTTTTCCTCCACAATCCACATCAAAAGAAAAATGGCATGCATTATAATGATTGTTCTTTTTCTTCCTGTGTTTCTCTTTTTCGTTTTCACTTCTCACTTCCCGTGCATCAATCAATCAATCGATCAATCAACGCACATCCCGCACGTACTACATGCAAATGCGCATGCAACAACGAAATGGTTCGCTGATAAACAAAATACAGTTCAATGGCTTTGAGCAACTCTGCATCAACTTCACCAACGAGAAATTACAACAATTCTTCAATCATCACATGTTTGTACTCGAGCAAGAGGAATACAAGAAGGAAGGCATCGATTGGGAATTTATAGATTTTGGAATGGATTTGGCTGCTTGTATAGAGCTCATCGAAAAGGTATTGGCCAATAATTAATAAGTAAACACGAAGACATCTTTTAGGAAAGATGTATCAGAAAAAAAGTCAGAGAGAAAGTAACAAGGATGATGAATCGTGCCGACGACGACGACGACGACGACGATGACGATGGTGATGATGATGATGATTGTAATGATGATCGGCAACAAGAAAATGACCGTGGAGAGAGGAAAATCAGAATTTCCGAATCGGTCCAACTCTGTTTTGCTAAAGTAGTACATTGGCCATTTGTTTGTCTTGTCTATTCGACGATAATCTTTGGAACACGATATTGTCGAATAATAAGGTACCTAGTACGAGTACCCCTTATGCGCAACCCCTTGAACCCACATTATAATCATGTGTTTATTTTTTCTCGATGCTCATCGTGAAAGAAATAGAAAAAATACATGAGAACAAGTGTAGCATTTGCATGGAAATTATAAATCGACGGACGAATCTATAAGAAGGCTCTCCTTCTTCTACTTTCGTCTATATATGCCTATACCTATTTAATTAGCAATTACGAGATCTTTTCAAAGGGATAATATATCTCCGACTATCTCATATTTGATACTTCCTTGTGATAATAAGTGATCGAAACATAATCATGTTATACAACAATATAATTCGACATGATCAATTATCGCTTTTTCTATATCATCTACATACATACATACATATACATATCTTTGTGTACCTATCATCCCTTTGACGACAGAACAAACATTTTGAAACCTATTCAGTCCTATTTGGTCAATTGGTTTCAATTGGTTGTAATTTATCACCCGTCCTACACCAGACGCGCAACCCTTTAAAAACTTGCATAATCCCGTGAGCATTCTCTAGCTATCTTCTTCTTTTTTATTCATATAAAAAAGCTGCCCTCTTCCCTTTCTCCTCCAACCCACTGTCTCCACCAAAGGAAAACGAAAATATGACAAAAATCATGATAAGCAGCATTAATGACGGCTGTTTATGCCTTTCTTTTCTGTTCTCCGCTTTACCCTTCCACACCCCTTGGTCGAGCAGTTCAACAGTTTTGAGCAGCTCTGCATCAACTTCACCAACGAGAAATTGCAACAGTTCTTCAATCATCACATGTTTATTCTCGAGCAAGAAGAATATACAAGGGAAGGAATCGAATGGACTTTCATTGACTTTGGAATGGATCTACAGCAGACGATTGATCTTATAGAGAAGGTATTTCCGAGCCAAGCTTTCTGACGAGGAAAAACAAGTTTGGCACGATAATGTTTTATAAAAGAAACATTGTGACCGAAACATTGTGGCGATCAATTGGCGGAAGGATCGAAGGATGAATTATGAGAATCGAATGGCTGCTCGAGCATGTGGAATTACATTAGACTTTATTGCTCGATCGTGACTAACCAACTATTATTCTTTCCAGAATACTTACATTTCCATTATCTATATGTGTCTATCCTTATCATTGTCTCATCATCTTTTTCATTTATGCGTTCTATCAAATGGTCATAGACTTGATCTATTCGAAATTTATATATAAAAAAAAAAAAAAAAAAAGAGAGAAAAAAGAACTTCTCTTCTTATACTAGAAATATTTCAAGCAAGTGTCTATCGACTGTTCAAGATAATACGCATTTAATTCGAGATATCGTATTTGCAAAATGAATTGAGAACAAAAAAAAAGCTTTGCACGTGAATAAGAAAAAAATATTAGAGATCCTGATTATCCCACAAGGAAGGAAAAAGAGACGAGAAGTCCAGACGAGACCAATGTGATTGTCCTCGACAAAAATTGATTTGGGCTTTGAACCTTTTTCTAGTTTTTTCTGTTTTCTTTTTTTCTTTCTCTGTTTGTGCGTGTTCGCTTCTTCTTCTCCTGCTCCTTCTTCTTCTTCTTCTTCTTCGTCCTCGGATGATGCAGTTCAACAGTTTCGAGCAACTCTGCATCAACTTTACGAACGAAAAACTACAGCAATACTTCAATCATCATATGTTCATCTTGGAACAAGAAGAATACGAACGCGAGGGTATTCCTTGGACTTTTATCGATTTTGGTATGGACTTGCAGTCGACGATCGATTTGATCGAAAAGGTAAAGCCGAGAGTTCTCTCATTCGCGAGCGTCCAGCTCGACTCATAAAAAGAAAGAAATTAGCCGCAACAATACCATTTGCTTGCTTCGATATATAAAGTTTTTATGTGTTTGCGCCTGTGTGTTTTGTCATTGTTTTATTTATGTGCTATTTTACATTTATATACCCGTTATCGTCTTTGTCCAGTGGAAAGAAGAACACGATGATAACTATTCGAAGAAAAAGTATTACGTTTGAAATTTTCAATCAAAATGTAATATCTTATTCATATCGAATAGTATCATTCATTATTAAAATAGATAAAAAAAAACAAAAAATATGTATATATAATAAAGTGAATCTACTAAGAGTAGCGTTTTTTTTTCAGTATCAAACAATTAACCGATATAATTGTAGGAGTTTAACAGCTCGTTGCACAATGTATACATACATATATATATATATATATATACATAAAATCTCAGTTTCTTTTTTCTTTTTAAATGACTAATTGCTTATCGCAGAAAGTTATTCTTTGATTAGAATATTGAGTTCTGATGAATTAAACTTTACTCGTGTAATTTTGCATAACGCTACTCTTGGTTTTCATTATATATTATATAAAATCATGTTATTAATCTCTCTCTGTTGTTTCTTTTTTTTTTTGTGTTATTTCGGATAAATAGCCCATGGGTATCCTCTCGATTCTTGAAGAAGAGTCTATGTTCCCCAAGGCCACTGATAAGACCTTTGAAGAAAAATTGAACAACAATCACTTGGGCAAGAGTCCAAATTTCTTGAAACCCAAACCACCTAAACCTGGTCAGCAAGCAGCTCACTTTGCCATTGGACATTATGCTGGCAACGTATGTTTTCTTAATTATTCTTGTTACTTATTAACAATTATGTACAGGGTATCTCAGATGGTACAACAGGTGGAAGGAATGAAAAAATGTTATTTTAAATTTTCGACTTAGTTTTTTTATACAAAATCACCTCCTTTCCCAAAAATTACACCAATGTATTACACCTACTCCTACAGAGATAACCTGTATACTATTTTATTGAAGAAAAAAGAAAAAAAATTAAAAACGATATACATATACTAATATAAAAATGTTTAGGTACCCTACAACATCACTGGCTGGCTAGAAAAGAACAAGGATCCCCTAAACGATTCGGTCGTCGATCAATTCAAAAAATCAGGCAATAAATTGCTCGTTGAAATCTTTGCCGATCATCCAGGCCAATCTGGTGATGCTGGTGGTGGTGGCGGTGGTGGCAAAGGTGGACGTGGTAAGAAGGGCGGTGGTTTCTCCACTGTCTCTTCGTCTTATAGGGAACAGTTGAACAATTTGATGACCACTCTAAGAGCAACTCAACCTCACTTCGTCCGTTGTATCATCCCTAATGAAATGAAACAGCCAGGTGTCATCGATTCTTACCTAGTCATGCATCAGTTAACTTGTAACGGTGTACTTGAAGGCATTCGTATCTGTCGTAAAGGATTCCCTAACAGGATGGTCTATCCTGACTTCAAATTGCGGTAAGCATTGTTTGTTTAATCTTTGGAAAAACAATAAGATATAGAATTTTTCAAGAAGATTCTAAAAGATGTTAATGCTTAAATATTTTCTGTTGGAATCTTCTTCAAAATGATTATTTATTCGATACTATTTTAGCTCCTATGGTGATCATAGTTCAGGTCCCAACAAGTTAAAACATTAGTATATATATACATATATATATATATATATATGTATGTATGTATGTATATATATATAGATATATATGCATGTATGCATTAGTTTAGGACAAATGTTATCATGGCTGTGTTGAAACAATGATTCATTGACAAAGTAATACAAGTTTTATCTTGTGACCGTACAGTTACATGATCTTAGCGCCAGCTATTATGGCATCCCAAAAGGATCCAAAGGTGGCTGCTGCAAAATGTTTCGAAGAAATTGGTCTAGATCCAGAGAACTACAGGATCGGTCATACAAAGGCTAGTTGATAAAACCTTGAAAGATATCTTGATTTTCCAAAAGTAATAATTACAGATAAATATTTTTCCAAAGTATCCTAAATAAAGATTAATCAATCAGAGCGAATAAGATATCATTTTATTGGGAATTTGGAAAAATATTTTATTATTAAGCACGATGATATGTCTTTGAAAAAATCCATTGAAAGTCCATAGTGTAGTGAATTGAGGAACCTGTTTGAAAAGCACCCAAAAATGTAGATTTGAAATAGTGTGATCGTTGTTATTGAAACTAGTAAGAACTGTTTCAATAGAATAGATGTAGTCCCTGATGGTAATTATGAGAAAAAAAAGCCAATGAATCTGTGAAGCCCTTTGATCGATATACCCGTGTGTGATCCCTTGTAATCGTTATTGATTTTTATCAAAATATCACGATGCGATGAGATAGGACAGTTGGGCCAACGAAGAAAAGGAGGAGAAAAACTTAGGAATTGGCAGATATAAAAAAACGTGAAAGTTGCGTTGCCCTTGTATTAATTCTTCCATACACCTGTTTGTTCCCCGTTCAACCCTAAACCTTAGGTACAAGATCTTGGCACCTGCAGCTGTTGATAAATGCGGTGGAGATCCAAAGAAGGCTGCTGCAGCTATTTTGGAGGGGTCTGGTCTTGATCCTGATCAATACCGTCTTGGACATACCAAGGCACGTTATCCTTGTGCAAATGAGATGATCGTCTCGTTTGTATCCGAGAATTTTGATCAAACGAGATCTTGATCATTAAGAATCGATGTTGATGCATTAAGAATGATGAGGCAACAACGATTTCTCTTTGACCTTGGCATTAATGCCGAGACGTTTCGAATGAAAGAATTCCCCGTGCGCTTTGCTATAAATAAATAAATTTTAAGTTATTTTCACAAACGGCATAAGTTTATCCCAGCTATGCCAAATAAATTAATTCAATATTTCATAAGTTATATGTACATAATGTACATGCTACGGTGAACTTTGTTGATCGGTATTGTCTCATACGAAACGATCGGACTCGGCAAGTGTTAAGGATTAAGTAATTAATGAACAAATAACAACCTGCCTCTCGTGATTGTCCTATGAATACGTAATAACAAAAGATAATGCAAATTTTCGAGAGAACGCTTCTTTTTTTCTTTTCTTTTCTTTTTTAAAGATTTCTAAAAGATATACCTTCCGCATGATTATTATTTTATTATTTGTAATTTAGAAAATGTTCTTTCGAAAATGATGCGATCGTTGACCAATTCATTGATTCTAATAACTCGAAATTAAAGGAGAAAAGAAAACAAGAAGAAAAAAAAAATTTATCTTTACAAACAGCAAAGAGACGCTGTGAGATAAATTAGTCTAACCTTTTTTGTGATAATTTTTGTTTGTTCTGACTATCGAAACCGCAATAAATGCAATTATACAACAACGACGCAACAACACAGATACAAAATTCTGTGCGCCAATGCCATCAAAGAACCTTGCGAACCGCTAAAGGCAACTCAGCTGATCCTCGACGCTATCAATTTGGAGCCTGACCAATATCGTATGGGTCTTACCAAGGTACTTGGATACCTTTGGGTCGCAAGAGAAATGCCCTAACAGAATATCAGAACAATAATTGTGCTTTTCTAATCATACAAATCTTATTCTACTAATCACACACACACACACACACACACACACACACACACACACATATGTATCCTCTATCTCTAGCGAAACGTGTTACTACATTACTGCTTCAGTCTGTTTTGTCGTGTGATATTATAAACAAGAACTTTTGTATCCTGACTTTAATATCGATTTTATCGCTGTTTAATACTTAATTGTTTATTTGCATCAATGTGAAAATCTTTAAGTATACAACACGAGTGTCGATTTTATTTTCGAGTATTGCACGATTAGATTGATTTACATACGGAAACGAAAGAAAAGTTTGTTGATTATTTCACCAAGGACATCTTAATCAATGATACATATATTACAATTAATAATATAATAATGAAATGAAAAATGATTACGATATTTATAATGAAATAATCAACATACTCCGATAATTATGGACAATCGACTTCATCTGATCTATAAATCTTGGACAATAATAGGTATTCTTCCGTGCTGGAGTCTTGGGTCAGATGGAAGAACTTCGTGATGAACGTCTAGGCAAAATCGTATCATGGATGCAAGCCTTCATTCGAGGTTACCTCGCGCGTAAAGATTACAAGAAACTACAAGATCAACGTTTGGCCCTTGTCGTTGTCCAAAGAAATTTGAGAAAGTATCTTCAACTTCGTACCTGGCCATGGTGGAAATTATGGCAAAAGATCAAACCTCTTCTCAATGCTACCCGTATCGAGGACGAATTGGCTGTAAGTTTTATACAGAATCTTCTTATTTATTTCTTACTCGAAGAATTTAATCATTTAAAGGTAAATTCCAAATTACTTGAGTGCACTCGTATCGGATGATCTCATTCCAATAACTTTGACTATAAAAATGATAAATTATTTGATTTATCATTCGTGTTTATCCTATTTCATCTTCAAAGAAACCGATGATGATACCAAATGTCGATCAATTTTTGGAACACGGTATAATAATCTTGCTTAGAAAAATATACTCCGAGAGAAGCTTGAGCTTTCTTTCTTTTTTTTTTTTTTTCTTTTTTTCTTTTTCTCTTTCTTCTTTCCGAGAGTAAGAGTCTCGCTCGCTCCTCGTTTCTTCATTCCCAGAGATTCGCTGGCAAGTTTATTTACACGTTTAGCAGACCTTCTTCTTCTCCTCCGTATATTCAATTTATACCAATGGCAAATTTTGCAAAGAGAGATATGAAAAGTATTCTACGGGAATACACATACATAACAGAACTATATTTTGCGCGTTAGAAAAAAGATGTTCAACATTTTCTTTACGAGAAGCTCTCCGGGCATATATTCTTAGATTAGAGTGTTTGCTAAAAAGGCACTCTCTGCCTATTCTCATTTCATATTACGTGATCCAAAAATAGAGAAGGACATTTGGTGCATGAATCAGAATCTTACTACGATCCTTTCTCATCTATAAATGTCAGATTGCAAAGGCATTGTCCGAAGACGAATATTTATTATCATCGTCGTCATCATCATTATTATAGAATATATATATATATATATATATATGTGTGTGTGTGTGTGTGTGTGTGTATATATATATATGTATATTATGTATATAAATTAATTGAAAAATTGTAATCGTCTAACAATAACTGATCATCCAAATTATTTAATATAATTGTATAAGAAATCAATCTGTGCTGGGAACAATATTTTAAAAAGTAAAAGACAAAAAATATAAGATAATAAATATCGATGAGAAAGTTGATCCACAATTGACCTGCTGGAATCTAAAAGGAGACGAGAACTCGATTCTGGAAGACATTGCTGTAGCCCTTCCGGGGAACGCCGTCGTTTCTAATTTTGTCGATTTCGTTCTCTCTCGTTCGCTCGCTCGCTCTCTTTTCTACCCTATCCCTACTACCATCATTGGAGGAGATCCGTTCTAAATATTTTTATACGAAGATACACCACTGGAGCGGTGGTGGGGATGGTTCTCGTTCTCTTCCTTGAGAAGCGAAGCCAAATGGATACGAGGGGGATTTTGGGTAGAAAAGTTGAGCATCGGGTAAACGAGAATCCAGTTGGATACGCGAACTCGTTCCGACCTTTTCGAAATTGAAGATTCTTTTAATATTAGCTAGAACGAAAACGAATATAATTCGATCAGAAAAGATATTTCTTTTCTCTACGATATTTCCGAATAATTGTTTTTTCCTTTTCCTTCGGGTTTTCTTTTCTTTTCTTTTTTCTTCTCTTTCTTTTTTTTTTTTTTTTTTCATTTTATCTTTCTCCCATATCTGTGTGTGTGATATAAAGTAATATTATTATTTAAAAAAAAATGGGCGATACTGTGCTTATGGAGAACACTAAAACTTTAATAAATGGCGAACGACTAGACGGTGAATTACAATTGCAGGCACTCGAGGAGAAAGCAAAGAAAGCACAAGAAGCCTTTGAAAAGGAAGAAAAACTTCGTAAGGAACTTGAGGAACAAAACGCGAAACTTACCACAGAAAAGAATGCCTTGCAACGGCAATTGGATGGTGAAAAGGGTTCACTTTCGGAATACATGGAGAAATCCTTGAAACTTGCTGCGCAAAAAGCTGATATGGAATCTCAGCTACAAGTAAGTTTCTTTTCTTTTCTCTTTTTTTCTCTTCTTTTTTTCAACATTATCTATTTTACTTTAATTAATAATTTTTCGTACGAATTATTTCTACAATTATTATAATAACTTTTATCAGGATAATATTCGTAATCAAAATAATCTTTGAGAATTTTGCGATTTAAATTTTTAAATCGAGAAAATTTTGAAATAGCAAGTTAAATAAAAATCTAACGGAAGATATAACATTTGGAATCAGAAAAATCTTACCGATGAGGTTGTTGTAGGAATTAATCAGTAGAAGAGCTAAGCCATTAATCAGACGACAGATCCTCAAGGTTTTTTTGAAAAAGTAATTTAAAGAAAAATCTAGCCAAAGATAATATTTGGACCGATAAGATGAACCGTAGATGAACATTATTGATCGGTAGAAGAGTCGATTAGCCGTCAATTAGCAAGACGTCATTCTGCAAATTTTTGGAAAATTAATTTAAATATAAACCTAGAAAAAGCAGGAAAAGATAAAATTTCGACAGAAGCGAGAAAGCCAAAGAAACGTCTCTTCTGACGATTATGAGTTTAGATCAGTAGTAGGTGGTGGTAATAAGTAGAGGAGTTATGCCATTAGTCAGACGCATCCTCCGCATTTTTGGAGCTTTCAGTAGACTACCATTTTTCTTTTGGTCCAAGTCATCCGATTACATCGACTCTTATTCGGTCATTTATATGCGTATTCTAAAATTATTCTCACGGGTTATAATCGGACACGTGTGCGTACGTCGACGTTGTAAGTAATGGAGAAAAAAGGAAAAGTGAGAGATGTAGGCAGAAAAAGAGACACAGAAAAAGAAATGGGGGAGATGGAAATAAGATCGGTTTGACTTACTCGAGAAAAAAAAAGGAAACGAAAAAAAAAAGAAGAAAAAAATCGCTGCAATAACTTTTTAGAAAAACAGATGTTTTCCTTACCTCTGGAACGGTTCAGTTAAAACGCAAAAGAAGAAATTTTATGACCGAGCTTCTTCGCACAACCCATTCCAGCATTCCACAACTCGATCTATTTTTATCAAAGATTTTTTTTTCCTCAACTCTTTGGATTCTTCATACTTTCTTCTTTAAACTTTTTCCCCTCAAAATTTTAATTTTATCATTATGATTCAATCCAAGTGAAAAACTTATCTTGATTATTATTAATCATCTCGACGAAACCGAGTGAAATTAATTATCCCGGTTGATAATTAATCGGTTCTCAAAGTAGTATGTAAAATGTGGATTTTCTTAATAGAGAGTTCATTCGTGTCCCGATTGAATATGTAAGACTCCATTTACGGGCAGGAAGAAGGAAAATGGAAGAAAGAGGGAGAAATGAAAGAAACGTAGGACGGAGAAGGAGGGAGAAACGTCTCTCTCTCTCTCTCTCTCTCTCTCTCTCTCTCTCTCTCTCTCTCTCTCTTTCTCTCTCTCTCTCTCACTGAGAGAGTATTTCACCCTCCCGACTTCCTCCTGCTCCAAATTTAGATCCAACGATCCCAGATTCCAGGTTATTAAAAGAGGGCGTGGCACCTACGTGCTGGAGGAGACGAGAAAACGAAGGAGGATAACAGGTGTAGGGTATTTATACTTTGGATTAGGTGTGTAGTGTATGCGTCATTTAGCAACTCATCTTCATCATCGTTATCCTCGTCATCGTTGCTCCTTCATATCATCCTCTTCTTCGACTTCTCCTTCTTCTTCTTCTTCTTCTTCTTCTTCTTCTTCTTCTTCTTTCTCACACCACTTTCAAAGTTTTTTCCACTCAAAACTGCACTTGGCATCCTCTTCTATCCCAACATCGTAGTAAGTTGCACGATGATGGATGTCAAGAGATGGTAGATCATGCCAAAATAATCCCCTTCTCTTTTTCTTCATTTTCTGTCTCTGTCGATTAATTCAAACGTTACCTAACGTTGGGTAACTCATCATGCCATGACACGTCACGACGTATGCGCTGGCTGATGAATCCAATGAAATAATTAGCACTCTTAGAGGCCATCATGTCGTAACTTTGAATAACTGAGGATATTACTAGGAAATTTTAGAAAGAAGTATGACATTTAACGATGAATATAGGTGAATTATTAACGACTATGTCTGTGCGATTGAAAGATCGTTATCATTTTCTAATTGGATTTATATCTATTATATTTTTTTAGGATCTTAACGACAGGTTCAAGGAAGAAGAAGATGCTAGGAACAATCTATTCCAGAATAAAAAGAAACTCGAGCAAGAAGTAGCTGGTTTGAAGAAAGATATCGAGGATTTAGAATTGAATCTTCAAAAATCTGAACAAGACAAGGCTACGAAAGATCATCAAATTCGTAACTTGAACGACGAGATTGCTCATCAAGATGAATTGATTAATAAATTGAATAAGGAGAAGAAGAACCAGGGTGAGATTAATCAGAAGACGGGCGAGGAACTTCAAGCTGCCGAGGACAAAGTCAATCACCTTAACAAAGTTAAGATCAAACTCGAGCATACTCTTGACGAGCTTGAGGATTCCTTGGAACGTGAAAAGAAATCTCGGTGAGAGATATTTCACTTTGAAATTGTTTTCTTTTCTTTCTCTCTCTCTCTCTCTCTCTCTCTCTCTCTCTCTCTCTCTAAAATCAAGGGAACGAATCTTAGTTAATTATTTAATTATGTATTAGCGCCGACGTTGAGAAAGCAAAGAGGAAGGTAGAAGGTGACTTGAAATTGACCCAAGAAGCTGTAGCCGATTTGGAAAGGAACAAGAAGGAATTGGAACAAACTATTCAACGCAAAGACAAGGAACTCTCGTCGCTTACTGCCAAATTGGAAGATGAACAATCGTTAGTAGGCAAACTTCAGAAACAGATTAAGGAACTCCAAGCGAGAATCGAAGAACTCGAGGAAGAGGTAGGAACCCTAAAAGTTTATATCATAAAAATCATATTTTCTGGAAAATAATCCTATCGATTATAAAATCTTGTTACTTTAAAGATCGAAGCAGAACGCGGAGCTCGTGGCAAAGCTGAGAAACAACGTAGCGATCTTGCACGAGAATTGGAAGAACTTGGTGAGCGTCTCGAGGAAGCTGGTGGTGCTACCTCTGCTCAAATCGAATTGAACAAGAAGAGAGAGGCTGAACTTAGCAAGTTAAGGAGAGATCTCGAGGAAGCTAACATTCAACATGAAGCTTCTCTTGCTAGCTTGCGCAAGAAACATAATGATGCCGTTGCTGAAATGGGAGAACAAATCGATACGCTTAACAAGTTGAAGGCTAGGTAAGAATAATGATGTTAAAATTTAATAGAAAAAAAAAAAAAAAAAAAGAAAAAAAAGAGATACATACTTGCAAGACTCTGGTATATTAATAGACGTTTAGAAACTTTTCAACATTTTTTTCCTTTAAGATAAAGAAATTATTGTTGGCAAAAGAGTAATTTGAAGTTTTTGATAGGGCCGAAAAGGGCCGTCATGACATCCACGGCGAGCTGAATAATTCTCGCGCCGCGACGGATCAAGTTTCTAGGGAGAAGGTATATTTGAACAAAAAAAAAAAAAAAAAAAAAAAAAAAAAAGTAATGTCTTGCGAATGCTGTCCACGAAGTTTTTCCTTTTTTGTTTCTCGTATTTTTTTTCAGAATTCCAAAGTAAAATAGGGAATGTTACATGTATTATTTCCCTTGAATCATCTTCGCTGCACGATGAACAAACATATTTGTCCTTAATGATATGAAAGAGAGAATTTTGTTGTAAATTGTTTCTTATATTTTCTTTCTCGTTTATAATATTATTAACTTAATCATCCTCTTTTTCCAATGTTTTCCATAATCAAACAGGACCGAAAAAGAAAAGGTTCAATACTTCAGCGAGTTGAACGACCTTCGTGCTACGGTTGACCACCTCAGCAATGAAAAGGTAAGGACCCTTATATCCCAAATAATATTTCCTGGCGCATAAATGCGCACTAACGCAACTAACAGCTTTGCCAAGCAGCTTACTACAAGGATAATGGAATATGAAAGAGGGAATACCTTAGGATCGATGCCATTTGAGAATTTTTCCAATTCGAGTGAGTTTCATTTAATAAGGGAACTTATGCATTTCTCGCTTGTTTCTGCGTTACATTGCTTGCTTCTTGCTTATGAGTCATTGTTAAAATTGAAAAGAAAAAAAAAAAGAAGCATTTAATGAAACTAATATGAATGTCGAAATTTTCTAACAGGCCGCCCAAGAAAAAATTGTAAAACAATTGCAACATCAATTGAACGAAACCCAAGGCAAGTTGGAAGAAGTTAATCGTACGTTGAACGACTTCGATGCAGCGAAGAAGAAGTTGTCGATCGAGAACAGTGACTTGTTGCGCCAATTGGAGGAAGCCGAGTCCCAGGTTAGCCAATTGTCGAAGATCAAGATCTCGTTGACGACACAATTGGAAGATACGAAGAGGCTTGCTGACGAGGAATCAAGGGAACGTGCTACGCTTCTTGGTAAATTCCGTAATTTGGAACACGACTTGGACAATATTCGCGAGCAAGTTGAGGAAGAAGCCGAAGGCAAAGCAGATCTCCAAAGACAATTGAGCAAGGCTAATGCCGAGGCTCAACTGTGGCGTACGAAATACGAATCCGAAGGAGTAGCCAGGGCTGAGGAACTCGAAGAGGCTAAACGAAAGCTTCAGGCTCGACTTGCTGAAGCCGAGGAAACGATCGAATCCCTCAACCAAAAGGTCATTGCTCTGGAAAAGACGAAACAGAGGCTTTCGACCGAAGTCGAGGATCTTCAAATCGAGGTCGATCGTGCCACTGCTATTGCCAATGCCGCTGAAAAGAAACAGAAGGCATTCGACAAGATCATTGGCGAATGGAAGCTCAAAGTTGACGATCTTGCCGCTGAACTGGATGCCAGTCAAAAGGAATGCCGTAATTACAGTACCGAGCTCTTCAGGCTCAGAGGTAAGTTTTTCTTTCAAGAGAATTTCATAAAATATATTTAACACTCGCGTCGTTTGTATCCTAATTAGGTGCCTATGAGGAAAGTCAAGAACAATTGGAAGCTGTGCGTCGTGAGAACAAGAATCTCGCCGACGAGGTGAAAGATCTTTTGGATCAAATAGGCGAAGGTGGACGTAACATTCATGAGATCGAGAAGGCTAGAAAGCGTTTGGAGGCGGAGAAGGATGAACTCCAGGCAGCATTGGAAGAAGCTGAAGCAGCTTTGGAACAAGAAGAAAACAAGGTACTCAGAAGCCAGCTGGAATTGAGCCAAGTTAGACAAGAGATCGATCGTCGTATCCAAGAGAAGGAGGAAGAATTTGAGAACACAAGGAAGAATCATCAACGAGCTCTTGACTCGATGCAAGCTTCTCTCGAAGCAGAAGCCAAGGTACGTAAGTGGAAACTCTAAATGAAAGCTTTAGAAAAGGACAAAAGATCGTTAACAACGATTCCTGATCGAAATGTTCACTTTAGGGCAAAGCCGAGGCACTTCGTATGAAAAAGAAATTGGAAGCTGATATTAACGAATTAGAAATAGCTTTGGATCACGCAAACAAAGCTAATGCCGAAGCTCAAAAGAATATTAAGAGATATCAGCAACAATTGAAGGATGTACAGACCGCTCTGGAAGAGGAACAACGAGCACGCGACGAGGCAAGAGAACTCCTTGGCATATCTGAGCGTCGTGCTAATGCACTTCAAAATGAACTTGAAGAAAGCCGTACGCTTTTGGAACAAGCCGATCGTGGTCGTAGACAGGCCGAACAAGAATTAGCAGATTGTCACGAACAATTGAACGACCTCAGTGCTCAGAATGCTTCCATCTCTGCTGCTAAGAGGAAACTCGAAGCCGAATTGCAGACTCTCCATGTAAGTTAAAAACATACTTCTGCGCTGTCTAATTTATATAAAATATCGATTATACGTATATATATATATATATATATATATATATATATATATATATATATATATTTGATTTTCAATATTAAAATTGTCTCTTCTATCTCAGTCTGATCTCGACGAGCTTCTAAACGAAGCCAAGAACTCCGAAGAGAAAGCTAAGAAGGCAATGGTCGATGCTGCACGATTGGCTGACGAACTCCGAGCTGAACAAGATCATGCTCAAACGCAAGAGAAACTTCGCAAGGCTCTTGAGACACAGATCAAAGAACTCCAAGTTCGTCTTGATGAAGCCGAGGCGAATGCTTTGAAGGGAGGCAAGAAAGCAATACAAAAGTTGGAACAACGCGTACGTGAATTGGAGAATGAACTTGATGGTGAACAAAGGAGACACGCTGATGCTCAGAAGAACCTTCGCAAGTCTGAACGACGCATTAAGGAACTTAGCTTCCAGGTAATTAGCGATAGATCATTAGATCTACCTTTTGGCTTGTTTAATTATACATTATTTTAAACTGATTATTTTTCAACAATATTTACGTGATTTTTCTTATATTCTAGGCCGATGAGGATCGTAAGAATCACGAACGCATGCAAGACCTAGTCGACAAACTTCAGCAGAAGATCAAGACATACAAGAGACAGATCGAGGAGGCAGAAGAGATCGCTGCATTGAATCTTGCCAAGTTCCGTAAGGCTCAGCAAGAGCTTGAGGAGGCCGAAGAGAGAGCCGACTTGGCTGAACAAGCTATTACCAAATTCCGCACTAAAGGTCGTGGGGGAAGTGCCGCACGTGGATTGAGCCCAGCGGTAAGGAAATTTTTCTCCTCTTTAATTTTTTCATCGTCTTAAAACACATTTCATTTCTATAGCTTTAGATAAGAAAAAGAAAAAAAAACTTTCCATAGTTTCTCTCACTCTCTCTCTCTCTCGGTTAGGTGTCCCATTTTTCTTAAATCTTCTGATAGAAAATATATCTTTCATTCTGTGTCCCTGTATAGCCGCAACAGAAGGCCCGCAAGGCGGCGCCCTCCGCGATGGAGTAAAAACACTGCGTTGCTGGTCCATGTAAGTCAGTTGAAGAAAAGAAATCATAAAAGGAGAAAAAAAAATAAACGTCTCTCTTTTGATTTGCTTTCAAAACGAGTATCTACTCCAACGAACAAGAAAGAAACTACCACCCTTAATTTCTCGTTGTCCTTATATCATCCTATGTCTCAAAAGTTTTCGTCAAATAGCTTATTTCTTCGTTATTAACTTCGTTATTAATTCATCCCTGGACTCATCCAATTTTCAAAGACATCATGATTATAATAATCTGTTGTAAGTGTCTCTCTCTCCCCCCACCCCTCTCTCTTTAAAAGGTATAGATTAAAAGATATTTTTTTTTATTCATTAGACAGTGCAAGAAAATTAAATTATATCCAAGTTTTCAATGTGTCCGTGTTCATAGTCTTAGTAACACACAATAATAATAATAATAATAATAATAATAATAATAATAATAATTGTTAAATAATACATAGTCGTTATAATGATGTATTATAAGAGGGAGATAGGACATCCCTTGTGATAAGATTTGAATTCGTTGAATTTTTTGTTGTTTTGAGTGCTCTGCCATAGTCAATTAATTAATTAATTAGAAAATCATAGTTATATTCGAAAGGAGAACACAAAACTGCACAGAACTACGTGCCATATGTATACTTCTCTTTCGAAATAGTGCAAAAAAAAAAAAAGAAAAGACTTACGATAAAAGTCATGAATTTTTTAATTGATATTTAATTTTGATATTTAATTTTACACACTCTCCATTTTTATCTGTATTATCTTTCTTTTTTGATTTTTTACAGCCACACCGACCTGCGTTCAAGCCCCAGTTCGATGGTTCCGCATTCCCGCCACGCTTCGACCTACAGCCCGATGGTGATTTGTAAAGATCGATGAAGAATTAATTAACCCAATAAAAACAACAACAACAACAACAACATCGTCCATGGATTTTTATCGCAAAACGAAAGAAAGAGAAACAAATGGATCAAGTTCGTGAGAACATTTATTTATCACGGGGCATCGTCGTCTCACTGTTTTAAAATAATAATTAATAATAATAATAATAATAATAATAATAGATTTCTAATGAGTCTATTATTGTTATTAATATGTCGTTTAATTATTATATCTATATTTCGAGATAATTGATAAGTATCCGTAACTTTTTCATTCGAATAAATTCAATCAATGATAAAACGTATTCTAAATGGCAAATTGATTAAAAAAAAAAAAAAAGAAAAAAAGAAAAAAAAACAAAAAAAAAAGAAAAAAAAAGAAAAAAGAAAAAAAAGAAAAATGATTGGAAAAATGATTTGATGAAAAAGGCTCGGAAAAAATAATAATAATAAATGATCTAATAGAAAGATCCACTCGAGCTAAAGGTCGAGGGAGGGAGGGAGAGAGAGAGAGAGAGTGAGTGAGAGAACGCGTGAAAGAGTGGGAGAGAAAGAGAGAGAGAGAAAGAGAGAGAGAGAGAGAGAGAGAGAGAGAGAGAGAGAGAGAAAAAAAAGGAGCTACGAGCAGAGACAATGAGAGGCGAGAGCCAACGAGAGATATATCTGTTATATTTACATACATATATACATACATACGTACAACAACATACATATATACACATGCATATGTTAACATAAATATCTCTTCATGCATATGGAAGTAAAACCAGCCAAAAGCAAACAGAAAATCAAAAATGACAGGTTTATGAAAGAAAATAATAAAGAGAAAAGATATATAAAGAAACGATATACAAAAAAAAAATATATATATATATATATACACGCGAACATGATGGAAAGAAACTATGCGATAAATTTATACAATCGATAAATTTAAACGCAATCGATCGATGCTTATGATAAATCAAGTTAAATATCTCATTGCACCGATCATCCGGACGATTATCCTATCCTATAAACTTAATTGTAATTTATAAAGAGAGACCGAAGTATGTATTTATTAAAGTAAATAAGCAATAAATAAAGTTAAGAAAACATCGTCGTGCGAATTAATTTGCTTCTTGAATAGCATATTCTCTTATATGCCTTGCTCGATTGTGAAGGATTTTTTTTATTTAAAGATCTAATTATTTGTTACAGAAAATTTATTACACAACGATAGAAATATCTTCCATAATAAAAATACCGACGGAACTTGTTCAAATCGTTGATAAGTTGCCGACAGTAATTATTGTAATCTACAATATCGACTAATACTTAATGATTATTTTAGAAAACAATTAAATTTATATCTATTATCATTTAACCAACTAAGACATTATCTATGATTCTTTTTAGACTCTACACGAGCCAATTGTTGGAATTGTCCTTTCGTAAGTTCCCATTGTGTCAATTTTTCGGTACTTACACCAAATTCTTTACAAGTTTGTAGAAAAGCTGGCATAGCCAAAGGTAGATACGAATGATCGACTGACGGTAACAAATGATGTAGTCCATGAGAGCCAAAATTGGTTAACACTAAGATTGGATCATCGTCGATAATTTCGCGATCTCTAACAGCATCCAATTCGAGTAGGCCCCAATCCAAGTTTTCTCTTAAATTAATACTTGGTTTTTGAATAAGTCAAATCACAGAATGATTAAAAAACAATAATAATAATAATAATAATAATAATAATAATAATAATAATAATAATAATAATAATAATAATAATAATAATAATAATAATAATAATAATAATAATAATAATAATAATAATAATAATAATAATAATAATAATAATAATAATAATAATAATAATAATAATAATAATAATAATAATAATAATGAAAAAAAAAACAAACAAACCTATAAATATCTCCATCGTGAAATATATTTGGATGATGATGAGCAGCATTAATTCCGATAAAACTAAATATAAAACTACTTATCAAAATGATTATTAGCCATGTTTTAAAAGCAACGAATATATTTGGTGCAACAAACGACATAGCAATTGGAAGAATGAAAGGTACTATGTCTCTAACTTCCATAGTTCCGTATTCCCATATCATTGAGTAATACCTATGAAAAAAATGATATTATACGAGTTATTTGATAATATAGGATTCTGATTACCTTTTGATTCCTTGTTGACAGAATGTCAATGTATAAATAATAGGACTAGAAATTTGGGCAACAAAACTCATGAAAATATTCTTATCTGCATTTGGTAACCATTTCAGAAACGGTTCAGCGATATAGATTTCGTAATCCCAAATAGTATTTGGATAGAGATGGTGACTCATAGCATGTGTAATTCGCCAATCTTTGGATGACATTAAACTAAGATCAAAGTAATACATACGAAAGTTATCTCTCATATGAAAATAATTATGACCAATGACTGTAGTCCATGCCAAGAAAATGCCTAAAAATGATACGTATAAATATATCTATAAAGATTTCATATTCATATATATATATATATATATATTTCTTTACCAGCAATAATCATTGCAATAAATGACGAGGTAGGAGGATAGACAGCAGCTAAACAGAAGAAAATTGTTACAGCTAAGAAAGAATCAGCAATGCAATTAGACATTTTCGAAGGTCGATGAAAATCCACGTCCTTGAGAGCCTCTAAAGCACGTTTCTTGAAAGTACGATAGAAACCATTAGGTTCAAAAGTCAATGGTATTGATCTCGGCGTAGTTGCATCACGGACATAAAATTTAGGTAAAATTCTTTCAGCTTTTTCTGTTAGATGATGTGCCTGAAAATAAAGAAAAATAATTTTGTTAAAGTTAAGACAAAGCGTGTATAAATTGATGAGCTCACCTCAAAAGCTTCAGTGATATCAGTGCCTTTGGTAAGAGTAATCCATTCAGCACCACCAGGATGAGATTTAGCAAAAGTTCGTAAATCGTATAAACCATTCTTGATTCTCCAAAGTCCTTCGGCACCATCTTGCTGAATTCTTCCTTTTAAAAATCCATATGGTGTCTTTATAATTTCATTTCTAGCTAATGGATAAACTAACCCAGGTATAGAACTCATAATCTTCTGCTTGTTGGACATTTTTCTTTTAATTTCCTTTATTGTTCCAATGACTATTGCAAGACCAAGTTCGTATCATCAAACTAATAACGATAAGTAGTTAAACAAAATTAAAATTATTAATTCTAATAGATTTTGTAAGAGAGACGAATTATTTAATGTATTTTATTTTTGTTTACATACTTTACGATAAAAATTTTAATCTATAAATGATACAATATTTGGCCACTTAATTTTAATTTGAAACTTTCATTAATAATACGCAATGACCAGTAGAATCGAACTGCCTTCAAAAAATATATAAAACAACATAAATAGGCGCTAAACAGTAATGTACTAGTGATAAAAATGGAGGAACGTTATGGTAACTCTGAATATGTAAATAACGTCGATTAATCACTTATATATCATTTTCATTATAAAAAAGAATTACATCCAAACTGCTCTTTGAACTTAATAACCTTTAATCAGCTATTAAAAGTGATAGATTAAATAAATACTGTGCGTTCTGCGGTAAATACATCTCTATACATCTCATAAAATTTAATAATAATACTGTTATTATAAAAATAATAGTAAAGTTAAATTTACAAAATCATTATAAAGAGTTAATTCGTACAAATTAATTATTTAGTAAAGTGTAAATTATAAAATATTTTTGTTCCTTAATCACTTGTAAAAAAAAAAAAAATGTATTATCTGATTTGACTGACGTATAAGAAAATTTATTGCAAATTGTAAGACTTTTGAACTACGTATACTTATATAAGAAATTATACCGATAACTCCACGTTATGTGTAGTCCGAAATTGTACTTAAAAAATAACATGTCACAATCGGCCTTTTTATTACCTATCAACATGCGTGATACACCTTTCCAAAATAATTATATATCATAGAAAGACATTTGTACGAGATTTTTATTATTGAATATTAAATATGTTATCAGAATATCAGCATAGTAAAAAAGAATAGTAGAAAAGTAGAAAAGATTACCATTGTTATTACATTCCGTAGGCGTTGTGTGTGTGCGTTTGTATATTGCAAATAATGTGGAAGAAATTTTAAATGTGGCAAAATAAGGCAGGTACATTAACTCGAATATACGCACAAGTAATTCGCGTTGCGCAAGATTTTGACATGGATTTACATTAGATTTAATAGAAAAAAGCTCTATATCTTAACTCTGCTGGATATAAATTCTTCTTCAAATTTGTTTAAAATGTTTTTTTTTTTTTTTCAATTATATAAACAACATTAACGTAATAAATAAGAATATATATTTTTATCTAATTTAAGTAATTCATATTGTCCAAGTTAATATAAAAATCATGAGAATAATGATAATACTTGTGCATGTGTTAGTGACAATACATATGTATATTAAAAGATATATAAAGTGAAAAAATGGAAAAGTAAAAATTTGAAAATAGCGTTATGTTCAAAACGCGTTGTTTAAGTATTACTTTATACGAAGACCAATTGTATATTTATTTCAAATAAAATTAACTCAACTTTACGAACTTTGTACAAGGATTATGATTCAGAAGAAAAAAAGAAATAAAAAACACTAATACTGATAACGACGAATAGTCTCACTGATAACACGTAAGAACATTGTGATTAAGATTTTATGAAAGAAAAAGGAAAAAAAACATTGTAACGATCAATGATCCGAACGTTTCAGATATGCCACTAACTCCAGCACCACTCTGTTGTTGTTCTCTTTCCTTTTTCATCTCAGGAATGAAATCATTTGGATATTTCGATGAGACGCCAAAGTCCTTTGAACAAACTGTATCACGAATGAGATCTTCTGTTGATCCAACCAAAATTCTGTAATTGTAATCATCAGGATCCAAGCGAGAATACATGAAGATTGGTAAACGATCTGACAAAATCCAAATGTTGCCCTTATGATCAACCTAAAAAGAAAAAAAAGTTTGAATATAGATTAATATAGTTTACCAATCCAATATAATAAAAAAAATATATGAAAAATATAATAAATCTAAGAGATTCTTAATTACTTTTAAATCGTTGGGAAATATCATAGTGACGTTGTCGACATAAACGAAATTCTGTTTTTGTAGACTAAAATTATTACTAGGTCTCCAACAAGCAATAGCATTAAAGTTCGTTAAAGCATAAAACATGACGCCTGTGTTTGGATCAATAAAGCTGACACTGCTCTGACCATTAGATCCACGTGAGCCAAGAGGCTGAAATTCATGAAAACCTTCTACAAAAATCAAAAAATCAATATAAGATATAGATTGCCTTACTACTGCTAATGTAAAAAATGTATAAATATGTGTTGTTATTATTATACCAGGAGAATTAATACGTTCGGGATCTCGTAGAAGTTTTGTACTAACAGAAAACTCCATTGTACTGGATAATGGATGAAAATAAAGAGTACTGTATCCATCCTGAGTGGGTGCAAGAGCCATTCCAAAGATTCCATCGTTCCATACAAAAGCTAGGCCAGAAACATTGAAATTGCCACCCTTTGAAATAAATTATAATATTACAACAATATAATAATAAAAGAGGACTCTCTCTCTCTCTCTCTCTCTCTCTCTCTCTGATGAGTACTAACTGATGAAAACTATGTCACCTTAGGATCGGGATGAAAGAAGTGATGCTTAACAAGCCAAGACTTATCAAGTTTCCAAGAATAAACGACTAATCCTGGAGCACCTAGGTCACCAAGATAAGCATAAGTATCCTCGCAATTATAATCCTCGACGGCGATATTGGCAAAGAAAGAATCAGCCGTCCTTTGATCAGAAGGTATGACGTATTTTCGTAGGGGTCTGTCATCTTTCAGATCATAAATGACTAATGCCGGTGGCACCTTTTGTTCTGGATTTCCCATAATATCAATTAATCCTGTGTCAAGAACCCATAGTCTTGAACAACGATCGACCTTTAATCGAAAGGGTGATACCAATTCTGGCCCACTTCCATTCCCACTTCCATGTTCGTGAGCTTCCCAAGTTGGGTATGGTATAAACGGTGGTGATTCTCGAGTATCTAAAATATAAGTCCTCCTTGTAAATGATCATATAGAGTCTAATCATCTCAATCGTTTATCGAACAATTAATTTATTTATTCGTTTAACAATCAACTACAAATGAGTTCATTTATTTAGTATGATTCTCTATCTGTAGGAAGTAAATGGAACGAATAGATGTACATCTATTTGTTTTATTTATTAATTATTTATAAATGTAATATATATATATATATATATATATATATAATTAGGATAAAAAATTAAATAACAACATTAGAGGTAATCTAAACGGGGAAATACGAATGTTTGTAAAAAATAATATTTCGTGACTTCTTACATCTGAGATAAATAAGGCATGATCTTCGATCTTCGACTCTTACGAAATGCACTTTAATATTATATATACTCCATCGCTACAAGCATCACAAATTACATAACTGTATGCACTGCATAATCTTTATTTTCGTAGAAATGATAAACGTACGTCAAAATTCTTCAAACTTATCAACCCTTTCCCTCCTTAATAAATAACAGTTGAGCACCATTTTACATGAGTCATGTCTGTTTATCTATTCTAGTGGATCTCAAATTATATTTCGCATAATATTTTTCATTAATTCTATATTAACAAATATTTTCACTCTATCATCAATATTGTTAAATTTATTTCAATAATTTTTAAAAGATTTTATATATGTTTATTAATGATTTAATAATGATTTTTGTTTTACAATAATTTGAGCGTCACTGATCAAAATGCAAGACCGCGAAATTTCAAATTGTCATACTATCCTAAACGATATAGAAATATAATTCGTACCATTAAGATTGATATAATTTAAACTAGCAGCAACTCCTCTTCTCCATCTTGGTACCGTAACAAATATCCTGTTATCAGCGATATCCAAACCCAAAGGAAGATTATCCTCACGATTATAATCAGGAAATAAGTTCTTGACGTCGTCGTTCGGCCAATCATAATCAATCTCTTTCCATTGATAAGCTATTCGAAGATTACCAATGGCATCGATTGGTTGAAAGAGATATCGATTGCAAATGAAGAAAGACATTAGCAGAAGGATGATTGGTTGAGAGTTCTGCATTGCGAAAACTGTTGACTAATCAAAATAACGAATACTCATTAACGTGTCAAAGTGTAATATTTCATTGGTTAACCTATTTTCTTCGTTCTTGTACGTATTTTAACCACGACGCTTTTCTCTTTTTCTTTCTCTCTGTTACGAATAACGCGATTAATTATTATTACATTATTACGGTCAAACGTGAGTGTAATTTCGTATGCAATTATGTACCATATATCAGGTTACAACGTTCTCGACAATATTCATCCTTTTACAAGTTAATAAAATGTATTATTTTTAAAGGCACACGAGTGTATCATACATATATATAAATATAAATATAAATATATATATATATATATATATATATATATATATATTTGTACACGTATTTTGACGAAGTATTTCAAAACATATTCTCTCTCTCCCCATCACTCTCACTTTTCTTTTTCTTTCTATTTAAAACGTATAATAAATTTTAATGTAGTGACAAACACGAGAACACTCCCATAATATCGCTTCATATAAAACTCATTAAGATAAGAAAAGAAAAGAAAAGGAAGATAAAGAGAAAGAAAATACAGAAGTAACGTGCAAATATAATCTTCTCTTTTAAATTCATTCCGTATCTACGTATTCATCTAAAATCTCTAATCTCACGGCGTATACGGCGTATAAGAAGATGAATAGTGAAATAATAAAAAAATTGTGTAAAGAAAAAATGGAAAGTTAGAATCTTGTGAATTTAAGCGCGGGAAAATGCGTATCTTACGAATAGTGAATCTTTCGTAATACTTTCATCGTTACGATCTCTTCGCTGTGAAAGTACACTAAACTATATAAATGCGTACATATTATATAGTTTAATATATAATTTAGTAATTATATTATATTATTTCAATAATATAATTATTACAATACAACATTAAAAAGCATAATTACTATAAATGATATAGATAGTAATAAGTAATGTAATTATATTAGTAATCTTGTAATAAGTATTTTATGGTAATTGTTATTATAATTTACTATAGTAAATTTGAGTATAATTTAAAAAAAAATTTACTTGCATATACATATATATATATATATATATATACAAACATAGATCCACAAGATAGAATAGTAAAGGAAAACATATGTATTGAATAATTAAGACGAGAGAATAAATGAAAAGAAGAAAAAATGAATACATAGAAACACAAAACTATAAATGCAGAAGAAAAAATTTATATCAATCGATAAAGACATCAGCATATTAATTATATCTTCCCTAATTACTGTTTATCGTCCAACAGAATGATAAGAAAAAAAAGCAAATGGTTTGTTTAATAATCAAACTAAATTATCAAATACCTTTTTTTCCTATATAAATCTTTAACGTAGATTGAGAAAAGAATGTGTTATTTATGAGATACGAGAAATATTAGATGTTAACACAGCACTAGCACATTCACGACTGACTCGTCGATTTTAAAAGATACTAAGCGATGTTAAGCGAACCGGCACCTAGTAGTAGGAGAAATTCTACAACTTCGTCGAATGGTATTATTTTCCTTGTTATAATCAAGGTTTTCTATATAATAATCAAGGTCCTCGAAGATATGCGAACGGAAAAACTGATAAATTATTCCCTTCTCTTCTTTTATTTATTTAGTCGACGTATCGAGAATATGTCACTAGGATATGCTAAAGTATATACAGAATATATCAGATATATATATATATATATATAAGGTATGTTAGATAAAATCGATTAGATACTATATTAACTGATTCAAATGAATTTTCAAATTGATCAGAAATGATTAGAAATATTTTTCCAATGCATCTGACTAAAATAATATATAAAGAAACGGAATGATCCTTTGGTGAATATAATAGAATCGACTGTTATCCCACGACTCTCCCATCTGACATTTTCTAAATGTTAATCCCATCGAAAAAGTCGATCCTTTAAACTCTTCTCCCATCTTCTACGAGTTTCTTCGCTTTAATATTACGATTCTTTACGATTATGAGAAAGATCGATGATTATTATCGATGCATTTAAATGATTTATCCGATTTTTAATGATCGTTTCAATTGCGAACTATTTTATTATTATTTAATAATACTCTTAAAAGGAACGATTAAGTACAATTCTACTATAATTTCGATCGCCAATCTTCTTACACACTCTACCTGTTGACTCGTATTATACATTTTCGAGGTCGATCGGCCAAGCTTTCACTTTCTTCATGTTCTATGTTATTTTACCTTCTCTTATCTTAAAGGGGCCACGATCGAGAAAAATAAATACAACACGAGTATAATCTATTCTTGCTTTATCTAATTTAACTTTAAAAGATATTTTTCGGATACTAATTATGCTTTTAAAATTAATCAATTTTAAAAATTTATAACCTATAACAATTTTTTACTCATTATATTATACTCATTATAAGTTGAAAGCAAAAACTTATCGAAAGAAAAAAAATTATCGATTAATCCACAATTCAATCCTATAGTTATTTTAAAAGTTGAAAGACAACCATTATGATAGATCGAAATTTTCGATATTTTCTCGATATTACAAATTATCGACTGTTGTTCAATCTCAAATAATTTATTATCTAAGAATATATTGCACTGTCGATAATTTATCGATACATTCACTCTTTCACCCACGTACGTACTACAATTAATTGTGACCTTTTTACTTTATAGGTTATGTTTGGTTTGC
This sequence comes from Vespa mandarinia, assembly GCF_050613455.1. Taxonomy (NCBI): domain Eukaryota; kingdom Metazoa; phylum Arthropoda; class Insecta; order Hymenoptera; family Vespidae; genus Vespa; species Vespa mandarinia. The sequence continues at coordinate 4,113,833 of NC_140827.1, read as the reverse complement.
TATATGTGCACGTGCCAATGAAGTGTCATCGAAATTTTTAATAACTTCAACAACGAAATCAAAAGATACAATGGCATTGAGAGAAAATAAAAAGAAAACGATTTTAGCCGAGAAGATAGGTAATCTTCTAAATGCAGCACCTACGAATATCGTATCCGACGAAGAGAGTGAAGATACAAAAGCTAAAGTCGTAGAACGTTATGAGGAAAGTGATGATTCTGAAGATATTACGAAACAATCTAAGTTTCGAAAGCAAAATGTACAATTCTTGGATGAATTGGACAAAAGGTAAATTTTTATTATAACACTTAATAATTTCCAATTTATTATTATCTTATATATTTCCTGAAAATGTTACATTTGTTAATTTTTTCCTTTCATAGATACGAAGGTAAAAAAGTATCAAGGAAAGATGTATACGAAGAAGCTCATGAGGGTAACAACGATTATGAGGAACTTGATTCTATGGAGGAAGATGAAACGAACGACTATATGGATGTCGAAAATGACGATGAAGATTTAAGCGATGAAAACAAAGATGAAGAACTCACCGAGGGATCTGAAGATGAGGAAGATATAGATAAGGACAATCCTCTTTACAGAGAAAGAGATAGAGATGCGAATTTCAAAACAATGTCAGCTACAAACGTTAAGGAAGAAATGGAAAAAGGCCAATGCATTCAAAGTCAATTAAGGCTTTGGGAAAGCCTATTGGAAGTGAGAATAAAATTACAAAAGTGTCTTGCTAATAGTAATCAAATGCCTCAATATGATACTCAAAAAAGTTTTCGAAATGATACGGACTTTATGAAGAGAACGAATGAAGCAAAATCAAAGCTAACGTTACTCCTGGACAATATGTTAAATTTGCAAAGTACTTTATGGAAACAGTTTCCTGAAACAAAGTCCATAAATATAGATGGAAAGAAAAGAGGGAGAGACGAACACGATGATAATGATGGAAGTACAGAAGATCCAATGGACGAAGAAATTCCATCTGACACTGAAGATGAACTAGAAAAAGAAGCAGACGAAGACGAGACCAATAAAAATGGCGAGGATTCTGAGGAAACAAATATAAAAAATAATGAATGTGTTCCTAAGAAGAAGTTCAAATTTGCAGATTATGAGAAGATATTGGCTAAAAGACATAAATCTTACGTTAACTATAGAAACTCTATAATAAGTAAATGGAATGATAAAACTAGAGTGACGACTGGAAAGTTAAATAAAGGCGTTAATCAAACAACTCTCAAGCAAATCGAATTTGCTTTAAGTGACAAAGTTAAATTGCACAAAAGGACACAGTTGAAACGTTCGGAATACGTTATAGTCGGCAAATCTATTCCTTTATCGAGTGATGATGATGGACGCGTTCAAGAATATGATCCAGAAATTTATGATGACGACGATTTTTATCATCAGCTTCTTAGAGACTTGATAGAATACAAATCTTCTGACATTACCGATCCCATACAACTTAGTAAACAGTGGATAAAATTACAAAATATGAGAAGTAAGATGAAAAGAAAGATAGACACTAGAGCGACTAAAGGCAGAAGAGTACGATACAATGTTCATAATAAATTAGTCAATTACATGGCACCTATAACAGTCTATGATACATGGTCTGACATTGCTAAAAACGAGTTGTACAATTCCTTGTTTGGAAAGATTAAATCTGTAGAAACGATAGAACATTAGCTACCAAATTATATATAAGTATGTAATAAGGATTAATCGTAATATTATTTTATTTCCACATACGTGTACACATGCATCAAAATGATTATGTTAGCGTAAGCATTTGAGATATAAATTACCGCTTACATTAAATTACATCACATTATATTATATATACTGTATTATATTGTATTATATATTATATCACAGTTTATATAATAATGCGAATATATGTATAATTATCGAATACAATGTATTTTCTATGTATTATTAATGAACATTTAAAAATAAATGTTTAACGTGAATAGAAATTCATGCAGTTTTCTATTAATTCCTACCTTCATCATACTACATCTTCGCACACCATATGACTCAGATACAAACACAGTTTTACGGGAAAAATTCTTGCGATCCCTGCAATATGAATTTTTGAACAGGAGAATATGGCTTACCAGGAGGTGGCACGTTCTCGCGTGCCACCTCTTTGCGCGTCATGTGATCCTGTTACAAATCCAATTTTGCGGGAAAATTTTCTACGGTCCCTGTAATTTGAATTTTGAACAGGAGAATATAGCTTACCAGGAGGTATCACGCGAGAACGTGCTACCTCCTTGCAAGTCATATGATCCTGTTACAAATCCAGTTTTACGGGAAAAATTTTTGCGATCACTGCAATATGAATTTTTGAACAGGAGAATATGGCTTACCAGGAGGTGGCACGTTCTCGCGTACCACCTCTTGGCGCGTCATGTGATCCTGTTACTAATCCAATTTTGGCGGAAAATTTTTGTCTCGTCTCCTAATTTTTATTTTTGAACATGAGAATATAACTTACCTGGGGGTAGCACATGCAATTGTGCCGCCTTTTTTGATGTTGATGTCCTTTTTATCGAAAATTAGAAATTTCGAATAAAAGATTATAACATATCAGCTTTTGGCACAGTTTTTAAAGGATTATTAGCAGATGATATGCCAGGTATATATAAAGGAAGTCAAATTTTTTCTCCATTTGATACTTTATTTTATATTTTGATAAAATTAAATTTTTGTTCTTTTTTATATTTTACATATTTATCATAATGTACAATAATAATATTGTAAACTTTTAAATAGAATTATTATTGTTAATATAATCTTCTTTTGGTATTTGTTAAATTTATTCTGATGGTCCTGCCATTGTTGTCTTCTGACTTATCCAAAAAATACGGCATTCGAAGAAAGAGGAAGTATTGCAGATCCTATTAATCGTCATGGTGTTGATACAAGATAATTCCTGTCCTAGTTAGCTGATGATTTATCGATATATCCTTATTAGCTGTGCTACATTCCTCACTTACGATTGGTCTGATTACTGGAAAACAAATATTTTCTATATTATTCTCTATTTCATTTCATATTACAAACAAAAACGTGATAAATAAATAGACTGATAGAGAAATCATATCTGCAGGACATATAGTTAGGTAATCGTTTTTAAAGTAATTAGTTGGATTATATTTACATAACACATATTTAAATATAATCTAACTATAATCATCTATTACATATTTGTCATATTTATCGCGTCCTCCTCTTTAGAAATGAGAAATAAAAAGTGAAGGAGAAACATTTGATTTAAGATATCTTTCAGTCGTTTGGAAAAAGTTTTGACTTTTGTCGAAAAATTCTTTCATAATTCGAATGAGTGAGCAAGCGCAACGAGACAGGCGGAGAAAGAGCGATAGAGAGAGAGAGAGGAGGGGAGAGGGAGAGAGAGAGAGAGGCTTCGAAGAGTATGGCGAGCTATCAGTCGCGATTTGACACTTGACCCTTGACGTTAGCCCGTACGATTCGCCATGAAGTCGCGATCTCAAGCGATCTAGGAAAGCCGCCTCTTGAATCCTTTCTTAGTCCGTCTTTAAACTCGTCGTCGTTACCGTTAGTCGTGTCTCTTCTATTTTGTGCTTTTCTCTTTAAAATATATATGTACATATTATCAATCGATTTGGCAATGATTGAATGAAATGAATATCAAGAAGAACGAGATAATTGAATAGTGATTAGAAAATGTTTCTCAAGGCCGAAAGGATTATACTTTATATGAGAAAATTTCTTAAAATGAATGTTACCATTTACTGGTTACCATTTAATTAAATTATTTATTTATTTATTTATATTCAAACAAGACAAATCTAATTTATCTTACATATAAAATCGATTATGCTAAAATATCCAGAAGATATAGTAAACGAAACGGTAAGCCGGTAAGTAAACTCTATCACTAATTATCATTTCATTATAGTAATAATAATAATAATAATAATAATATTAATCCTAATCATAATATACATGGATTTTATAGTAATGTTAATTGAATTAATTCGATGTTTATGACATGAAATTGTTATAAATAATACATTAGAATCGAATTCCAGAGAGATTTTTTTTGCTTCCTTAGTCGATCGATAAAAACGATCTGATGGAAAGAAGTTTCACAAAAGAATGATATAATGCACGAAGTCCACACATGACTTTTTTCATTGTCAGCTTCGACTGTCTATCCTTAACGAGACGAGAGCTCTAACAAGGCCGATGGAGAAGTCAGATAACCTTTTTCCATGAATCATAGTCGTTTAGTCTGTTTTAACATCCCTCAAAATTTTGTCATTTATTCTTACTGAAATATAAAATAAATGAAAAAAGAAATTATCATTTTTATTATCAAATCAGATTTCTAATTCCATATATTGTTTATATGTATACATGTTATTCATATATTGTGTCTATTTCATCCTACTTTTCTTTTGTTTTATTTTTGTTCTAATTTTCTTAATAAAAATCACACAGTTTGTAGATCTTAATTTAATAAACAAAAAAAAAGATATGTAAAAAGAAAATATAAATATTTTCTTTTTGTGATGATTGCTAGGCAGGTAATTTTTTTGCTCGAAAAGGATAGATCGATTAAGAAGCGATTGTCTCTTATGTGACCAATCGAGACAATAATAACATTTCGAGACAATAATAACATTCGATTAACGTTGCTAGCATAACAGGGACCTTATCGAAAGAGAGCGAGCGAGAGAGAGAGAGAGAGAGAGAGAGAGAGTCTATGAAGAAAATTATCATTACTATTATTATTTTTATTATTATTACTATTTTTATTATTATTATTATTATTATTATTATTATTATTATTATTATTATTATTATTATTACTATCCCATTTATGCTTGCTTATTTATAGATCATCACTGAAGAAATACATAAGTATACATATCTATATGTGTGTGTGTGTGTGTGAGCGCGCACATACTTATAGATATAGACACGGAATTAGCACGCATGTTTTAGCATGATCGACACATGCATGCGAAAAGTCAACCAAGATATCGAGTGATATCGAGAATCTGGTACTTTGAACTAACACTTTTCGATTTGATACTATATCCGTTTAATTCTCGTCGAATAACATACACACATAGATTATTCATTTACATGGTCTCGCATTACTCTCTCTCTCTCTCTCTCTCCTTCTCTCTCTCTCTCTCTCTCTCTCTAATATTCCATTCCTATTTGATTTTAATAATAATAATAATAATAATAATGATAATAATAAAATATGAAACTTTCATTACAAAAATAAATATTTATAATCGCGAACAAACATATAGACGATTAAATTTCTAATAGATATAAGAATTAATCTTACTTTTCATTGCGATGCTGAATAAATATTTGGAATTAGTTACGTATATTTGAAAAATAAAGGAAACGAATGAGAAAAGCCTAGGAAGGAAGGAAGGAAGGAAGGAAGGAAGGAAGGAAGGAAGACAAGAATGAATTCTACGAAAGATTTTGAATTGCCGATCGATATGAGATTCAACGAGGGTCATATAATCAGTATCGTCACTTATAGCGTTCTAATGGGAATTTCAGCAATCGGGAATATTACTGTCCTTTTTCTGATCCTACGAAGTCGTCGTTCATCCAAATCAAGGATATACACGATGCTGATGCATTTAGCTATTGCCGATCTTTTCGTAAGCGGACCTCACCTTCTCTCTCTTTCTCTTTCTCTCTCTCTCTCTCTCTCTCTCTCTCTCTCTCTTTCTCTTTCTCTCTCTTATATTCTTCAAACTCCAAAAGGAAAACTTTTCTTTTCTTCTTTGTCTATTTCCTTTCCTATTTTGCTCTTTCTCTTTACTTCCTTCACTCTCTCTCCCTCTCTCTCTCTCTCTCTCTCTCTCTCTCTCTCTCTCTCTCTCTCTCTCTCTCTCTCTATCTCTGGCTAGGTAACGTTCCTGATGATGCCTTTGGAAATTGGTTGGGCGATAACCGTGTCATGGAAGGCTGGCGATGCCATGTGTAGGATTATGGCATTCTTTCGAGTATTTGGACTTTATCTTTCGTCATTTATTTTAGTCTGCATTAGTATGGACAGGTAATTATTTAACTTTTTTTTATCTATCTTTTTGTCTACATTATATACATACATACATGTATATATAAATTGATTAATGTTACCAAAACAGATCTACAAAAAAATAATGATTAATTTATGAATATTAATTATTATCGCCATATTACATAAAAATTAATACATATATATATATATATCTTCGATATATCTACATATGTAAAATTATTTCTAAACGCGATTGCGTAAATTGAATTTGTAGATATTATGCAGTGATCAAGCCTCTTCAATTATTGCACGTAGATAGACGAGGGAAAATCATGTTAACGATAGCATGGTTAGCTTCGATATTTTGTTCTATACCACAGGTAATTTATTATTCGTAGATAAATCATGTGTTAAAAAAAAAAGATCGTCATATTGGTAAGACTTTTCCTAAATATCTGTTTCCATTCTTAAACGCGCGCATCTGTCGCAGATGATGGTATTTCATTTGGAAGCACATCCGAATATTACATGGTATTCCCAATGTATTACATTCAATGCATTCCCAACTTACACACACGAACTCACCTATTCGTTATTCGGAATGGTTATGATGTATTGGTTGCCATTACTAGTAATTATTTATACATATACGAGTATATTGTTAGAAATTTGTAGACGTTCGAAAGAAAGCGTGGAAGGTATGTTAAGACAATTAATTAATTAATAAATATATAAATGCATATTCTGAAATTAAAAAAAAAAAAAGAGAACAAAGGATTATGTTACAGATAGGATACGTCGTTCGTCTTTGGTATTCCTTAGTCGTGCTAGAATACGCACTTTAAAGATGACTATCATTATCGTTGCTGTTTTTTTCGTTTGTTGGACTCCGTATTACGTAATGAGCCTATGGTATACTTGTTTTTATTTCGATTAGTCGATTAGCTTGTGTATCACCTCGTTATTTTCTTTTTATTTTTTCTTATTATACTGAACAAAGCGCTCCGAGAATTTGTCGATTACTATCTATAATATTAAACGAACTGTTTTTCTATATTTGTTTGTATATTTTTAAAAAGGTACTAATCTATTTGTAGGTATTGGATCGACAGAACATCCGCGAGAAAAGTCGATCAGAGAATTCAAAAGGGATTGTTTCTTTTCGCATGCACAAACTCCTGTATGAATCCTATAGTTTATGGTATTTTTAATATAAGGGATAGAAAGAAGGTCAGTAGTTTCTTTGAAAAAAAATAAATAAACAGAACAAAAAAAAATTACACTGCACGAAATATAAATACAAGATGTAATGGATTTATTTAAAAATAAAAGAATACTTGTAAAATCTGTAAAAAAAAAAAAAAGAAATAACAATTTCCAAAGAAAACTTTTTCTAAAAATTATTTCTACATGAAAAAAAAAAATATATATATATAGATCAGATAGAGAGACAAGTCTAATAATATTCACATTGTCTTTTCATGAAGATTAGTATGTAATAAACACACACACACACACACACACACACACACACACACGATATATCAGAATTAGATTAGGAAACGTTGTAAAAAAAAAAGAGAGAGAAAAAAAACCAAAAGAATTATGCTAATAATAAATATATGTTTCGTTTATAGAGTACGACGTCTCAATGCGTAACTTCCTTGACAAATAATCCTAAATCATCCTTGAAAGGCCGACAAATATCCTATGAAAGCTCTAAACATGGATCGATAGCTAAATCGAAAGATCGGGTCGTCGATCTTCAACTAAAAACCATCACTGGTAGTTCTATTGGGTTGACTAATAAGTAATACTCAGAATTATCAGTATTTTATTATTCCTAAATATATTTTAACAATTTTTCTTTTTTATTCATCTTGATTTAATATCTTGCTCTTGATTTAAATGATAATAGATAATGAAACTAATCCTATATTTTAGCTAAATGCATACGTACGTATGAATCGAGAAAGGATCATCGAGCTTCGAGAAAAACCTAAATGAATACGCGGACACAACCTGAAGATTTATTGAAGATTTATTGATAAGTAAGTCTCGATTATCTTACATCGAGATATTATAAAACAATGATTTTCTAACATGTATAGAAAAAAATGAACGGACGTTCTTTTTCTTTTTTTCTTTTTTTTTTTTTCTTTATTTTTTTATATGTAAATATAAATGTTAACGGGCTATTAAAATTCTATTTCAATTTTTTTTTTTTTTTTTTTTTTTTTATCTAAAAATCTTTTATTTATATAAAAAATAGAATGATTAATCTCCAAGGAAAAATTAAAGGAAATAAAAAGAAATAATAATAATAATAATAAAAATAATAATGATGATAATAAAAAGAAAGGGAAAAATATTAGAAATTTATTTGAATGAATTGATCTTTCTAATAATATTTTTTTTCTAAATGAAATTATAACAATTAGTAGAAAAGGAAACATATGATTTATACTCTTTTATTTATGCTGTTGAAAGAAACGGATAAAACTAGAACTCGAACTTGACTTGTAGGTGGTACCACTTCCCACACACGTGCCTAACTCGCACACACGCTTGTGTTATGTGCCTGCATTTAACAAGAGATATAGAGAAAAATTCTTGCGGGGAAATTTCTATGACTGGATATTTGTAAAAAAATAATCTGAGCATCTTATCAGGCTCAACGTTATCAAAATCTAGGAAGTGGAAAAACCGGATATTGTAAGATGTCTGCAATTCAGATACTATCTAATTGTTGTGATTCACATTTCTGCGTGTGTGTGTGTGTGTATGTGTGTGTACATACATATTCTTATATTATACCTATCAACGAGTTAATATTGCCTTTTTTATATTTAATAATTTTTTTTTTTTTTTTAAATAATTAAATCAAATTTTATTAAAATGTCATTGTAAATTTAGTGGAATGAATTTTGTGATACATTTAATGTGCATGTGAGTGTGCATGTGCGTGTGCGTGTATATATAGATTCCAGATATGTACATATGTGTATGTATGTCCGTCCGAAGATTATTATAATATGTATATTAATGAGTTGTGTACGTACGATATAATTCTTTGATCTTTATCTCAAATAATTTTAAGTACAATTTTGTATGTAAATGTTGTAAATAAATATTATATTATAAATAAATAATATATGTTGAAAGTATAATAAAAATGAAAGAATCTTTTCAATAATTTTTCGATCCAATTTCCAATATAGTTCCAACTAATTCCAAATCATATAATCAAAACAGATAATAAGCAAAGATGCAAATAAAATATTAAAATAATGACGAGGCTCATAAAATAATTGCATTAGTTCTCGAATCTTCTCTATCTAAAATATCGATCAAAAATTTCAAAAAAATTTAATCGATGAAAAGATCTATGAAGATCCGATGTCCAAGAAGAGAGATATTCAGGATAGTTGCAGTGGTTCCGTGGGCGACGTATAAAACGATCGGATCTACGTCTCTAAGCTTCAGTCTTGGAGATAAATCGAGTTACAAGAGATCGTACACACGAGCGTTTCTTCGTTAATGGTGTAAATTACCTCGAAGAGGAGGTGTCATCTTTTTTCTTTTATATTTTCAACATCGTAGAAAAGAGAAGAGGAAGAAGAAAATTTTCGAAAGATGAATTTTTCAAGGATTAATATATTCTTATCAACGTTTATCTGCATTTCAACGATCATCTTCGTTTATTCGAACGCTACTTTGACAGAAGATAAAGGTAAGTAATTAATATCGATTAATAAGATTGAAAGATCAGTGTCTAGTCGTAATAGTTATTTTTATCTCACAAGTTATCATGATATTCGTCTTAATACAAATTTCAAATGGTTCGTTCAAGTATAACACATACAATTTCATACTTATTAAGAATGAATATTAGATTGGTCTTAGTAACCATATCGAAACGATTTTATATCTAATTTTTCACTCATTTAGATTTTCTTTCTCTGAATATAGAAACAACAATTATCCTTTTATTCAATATTTGTAAAATAAATAACTAAGAAATATTTTATTTATTTATTGAAAATTTCTTTTCAAATATATACAATTATATATTATATATAGGTGTGTGTGTGTGTATATATATATTTATGTATGTATTAATCAAAGATTTGCCATGACGATCATAATTTTTTCATATTAATTTAGAAATATTCAATAAATAAGCATAATGTAAATTATGACAAATGTGTTTTAATGTTCTATTTTTCTCAAGAACTAACGACGAGTTTACGAGAATCTTTACATGACGAAGATTTCATAATAGTTGTCAATGACATTAGAACGAGAAAGAAACCTAATACAGAAGCAGAACCCTTGTTAGCTGTGAAGTATGGTGAATCTAATAGAAAAACAGTTCTAATGCTCGATAGACGTACTAATCGAGGTAAGTATATTTATAAAATATACTTATAATATTATTTAATATAAGTATTAATTTGAAAAAAAAGAAAAGAAAAGGAAAAAGAAAAAGACATTTCGTTAAATATAAAAAAGAAATACTAATGTTAAATCTTTATTATAGTCATTTTAGAAAATCTTCATTCTAATGGACGACGTACAACTAAGCACATAGTTGTCGATAATTTAACTTCATCGTTAAAAAATTTGATCATTTATGTGCACCAAAAGCAATCAGAATCTCGAATCGATGTTTATATCGATTGTATGTATCAAGGATCTATAGATCTGAAGAAAAGCTTTCGAGAACTTGCAGATGAAGAAGAATTTTTATACATAGAAGTGGTATGACATGCACATATATATAATTTATATACACACGCACATAGATATGTATGTAGGGTGAATCATTACGTTCACTGTTAAATTTAAAACATACAAATCTTGATATATTTGCATTGGAAATTTAATATACATATATGTCTTTTGAATATCCTGTTAATAAAAGTATGAAGTTTCATAAATAAAAAAAAAAAAAAGAAAAGGAAAAAAACAAAGTGGACACGAAATTATATCTTTCAATTTAGAGAAACGATCGATATATCATTGAAAACGTTACAAACCTTTCTATATAACAATTTTTTAAATGGTTGAATGGCTTACCTTGTATACATACATATGTATGTGTGTGTGTCTGTGTATAGCCTACAACTCCTAGAAACGAATTTGTAGATTTGTACGTGTGTATGGCAGATAAGAAAAGAGGAGGAAAGTAGTTTCTAAGTTTCTTCCTTTTCGATGACGTTCGCGACGATCACACTGTGATCGGCAGTACAAGTCCGTGGGACGACTCGTTTCTAAATATGGCCATCGAGAATCGAGTCGTTCGCTTTTATTACGTAGTTGTTGTTGTATAGTAGCAAACCAATCTAACTCTCTTCTACCAAACCTAAGCAAATTCTCTCTCTCTCTCTCTCTCTCTCTCTCTCTCTCTCTCTCTCTCTCTTGCTCTACCCTAATCATTGAGATATTTCGAATTAATTATTTATCATCCGTATTTATTTTTCTGTTCTAAAAGTTTCGAGAAAACAAATGTAAGATCAAAATTCATCGAGAATTGACCATCGACGAGATCTTGAAAGGTGAACAATGTTCGAGGTCATTTGACAAATTCGAACGTACATATAATTTTCTCGACAATAATTTCCCTTTCGAATTCGATTCGACTCAGTCGAGTAAAACTAACGATCGATCTAAAAGAGGCCCTTACGATTTTAATCATTCTAATCTATCCTTCGAATCGTCCTCGATTGCGCGTAAAAGGACCGTGAGAAGAGGTGACATTGGAATTCAAAGTTTAGATGAGAAAAGTGAGTACACTTTGTTTTTTTTTTTCGAGGGATAGGGGTAATTTTTTTATCATACTTTTGTCGTTGTTACCGTTGCCTTGCAGTTTGTCTTACGGATGGTCAATTGACAAAAACTTTGAACGAACTTATACAAGCTACAAAGAAAATTTGGAGCGAACTCGAAATGAACGTAAGTCTATTTAAATGAGATTAAAGATCACGGATAGTTTAAATAAATCAATGAATTGAAGGAAATAATAATGATCGATATTAATTAATATCAATACAATATTAACAATTAGTGTATGATATAAATAAGAACTAATAAGATAATAATTAATATGAATTAATATATTGTTTTCCTTTCTTAATGATTTTTAGAGAAGGGAAACACACGAGTTAAGAATACTAATGGAAAATTGCGTCGCTTGTCGTCAAGGTATGGTCGGTGAGTGAAGTGCATAACAGCATAACACACGTGATGTAAAATTATTATTTTTTCGAGAATAGTTCAAAGAGATCAAAATGTAGGCGATATTGTATATAATAATAATAATAATAATAATAATAATAATAATAATAATAATAATAATAATAATAATATTATTAATAATATACATATATATATACATATATACATATTAAATCGACAGAAAAAAAAGAGATAAAAAATTAACAAAGCTTTTTCGAATCTTATTTCACACTTTCTAAATGCTTTTATAAAAGAGATAAAAAAGAAATAAAAAAATAGATATATTTTAAGATGAAAGATCGAACGTTTCTGTATCTTAAAAAAGTCAATACCAATTTGATGAATAAATATTATTGATACGATCCATTTCTTTTGATTTCAAGTGTTTCTAAAACTATAGTTAATTATTTTCATAAATAATATCTCAAAGTAAGAAACAATAATTTGCTTTTGTTATCTTGAACATAATAATTTGTTTCTTTTATTTTCCTTTTTTTTCTTTTTCTTTTTTTTCTTTTTTTTTTTTTTTTTTTTTTTTGGTGAAAATAATTCATAAAGAAATGCTTGATTATCAGTATTATACTTAGAAATAGTATCACTTTGGGATTTGCGTGTAAATAGTTTAACGATTTATATAATCGACAAGTTATTAAGCATTTTTCTCTCCTGAGCGGTGATGGTTCCTCCAGTATCAACAACACCACGACCAGTATCCTGTAACTACGAATCGCCATGTTATCCTGGAGCTCATTGTCAGGATTCAGCGAGAGGACCAATTTGTGGTACTTGTCCAAGAGGTATGACCGGTGATGGTCGTAATTGTTTGAAGATAACAACATGTTTAGACAATCCGTGTTTCCCTGGCGTACGTTGCGAGGACCATCATCATGGTTATAGGTAACGATGGTAGATGATTAACGATCAAGAGAGGTCGATCCAAGATCTATGCATCTGCAATCGAATGATCGATTCATTTTCCTTGATTTAGATGTGGCAAATGTCCAACGGGATATCATGGTAATGGTGAACGATGTGAACGTAGAAGAAACGTTTGTGATTCTCGACCATGTTATACAGAAGTTGAATGTATTACTACTAATTATCCACCATTTTTTAGGTAAACGGACATCTATTAATCAATTTATGTTTGCTAATTTCAAGTTAACTTTTTCTTAGAGTCATCAAAATATTGTATTATACTAAGGTCAATTGAATAAATGATTTCTCTCGTTAATAAAGTTAATATACTTTCTGATCTAATAATTATCTCCGATTCTAATAACGCGTTAATAATTTTAGATGTGGAAGTTGTCCCGCTGGTTTCACAGGAAACGGTACATCTTGCCAAGACATAAACGAATGTGAGATAGCACGTCCTTGCTTTCCCGGAGTACGATGTATCAATCTTCGACCTGGATTCAGATGTGAATCCTGTCCTCCAGGATACACGGGTTCGACGTTTGAAGGCGTTGGCATTGAAATGATTAGGAACCGAAAGCAAATCTGTCGTGATTTAAACGAATGTGAGATCAATAATGGTGGCTGTGATTTGCATTCCGAATGTATCAATACGGAAGTACGTAGAAAACATTTATATATCATTGATACATAATAATATATTTCTATTATATAATATTTCCCAATCGATTGATTTTGATCCCAAATTCTTTTAATCATCATCGAAACGTTACCTCACAGGGTTCCTATAGATGTGGACCATGTAGGAATGGTTTTGTTGGTAACGAGACAACAGGATGTCGACCTAGTCAAGAACTTTGTCCGGATATGTCAACCATTTGTGATCAGAATGCCTATTGCGTTTGCATAAGCCTGAACGATTACATGTGTCGGGTAATTAAATCGTTGGATTTAAAAAATTCCAACAAAGAAGCAATTAAAAAGAAAGAAAAAAGCAAAAGCAAAAAAGAAAACAAAACTCAATTTTAGTGCAGAGTTGGTTGGGCTGGAAATGGACACAATTGTGGCCTGGACGCGGACAGCGACGGTGTCCCAGATAAAAATCTAAACTGTCACGAACATTCCTGTAGAATGGACAATTGTCCGACAGTACCAAACAGTGGTCAAGAAGATGCCGATGGCGATGGTATAGGTGATGCTTGCGACGAGGATGCTGACAACGATGGTATATTAAATTCTTCAGACAATTGTCCTTCGGTACATAATCCCGGCCAGGAAGATAATGATCGTGACGGATTCGACGGAGTTGGTGATCTATGCGATAATTGCCCTATGGTTAACAATCCACGTCAATGGGACACCGATGGTGATGGTTTTGGTGATGCCTGTGACGATGATATCGACAACGATGGTATAAATTTTTCTCTCTGAATTAAACACTTCATTCGAATCGTCTTCAATACGTCTATTTTAAATTAACGATATTTAATTGTAAATAATATCTCTATCTCTTTCTTAGAAATTTTAAATCATCTAGACAATTGCCCAAAAATACGAAACAAAGATCAAATCGATACCGACAATGACGGAGTAGGCGATGCCTGTGACAATTGTCCTTATATGCCGAATCCTGATCAAAAGGATCACGATAGCGACAACGTCGGTGATTTGTGTGATAACGACAACGATCGTGACTTGGATGGTATACAAGACGATCGTGACAATTGTCCAAACGTTGCTAATCCTGGCCAAGGCGATATCGATCGCGATAGAATCGGTGATGCTTGTGACGACGATATCGATGGGGATGGCGTTCCGAATCGTCGAGATAATTGTCCATTCGTTTATAATCCTTATCAGGAAGACGTTAATAAAGATGGCATCGGTGATCTTTGCTGGAACGATTATGACAATGATACCGTCATCAATTACCTCGACAATTGTCCGAACAATAGTCAGATATGGACTACTGATTTTCGCAAGTACGTCACGATTAATCTAGATCCAACGGGTGATTCACAAGAGGATCCATCTTGGATAATACGACATAGTGGTGCGGAGATACAACAGATGCTTAACAGCGATCCCGGATTTGCCATAGGTGGATTTTAATACATTTAATATAAATCTTCATTTTAATTGATTTCATATTTTTTTTATTTCTCACTCTTTACTTACTTATTTTTTAAGGGCCTGACGTTTTTGCTGGAGTAGACTTCGAAGGAACATTTTATATCGACGACGACAACGACGACGATTTCGTTGGCTTTGTCTTCTCGTGTCAAAGCAATCGTAGATTTTATGTCGTAACATGGAAAAAAGCTGATCAACCTTATTGGGAAACTACACCTTTCCGTGCTATCGGTGACTCTGGTATCTTACTTAGGCTCGTTGACTCTGAGACTGGACCTGGAGTAATACTTAGAAATAGCCTTTGGCATAATCAAGATATACCTAATCAAATGAAAATATTATGGAGAGAACCAAGCAAATATGGTTGGATACAAAGAGTTCCATACAGGTGGCACCTGTTACACAGGCCTCACGTCGGTTTGATCAGATTCTGGCTTCATCAGGGTAACAAACTGATCACTGATTCAGGAAATATTTATGATTCCACTTTGCAAGGTGGTAGACTCGGCGTTTATTGCTTCTCACAGGAAAGAATCACTTGGTCTGACTTGCTCTATACCTGCAAAGGTATAACTCTATCCATAATATATTAATAATTTTAACGAAATTTTAAACATTCTTATTATAACGATTATTCTTCGTTATTCTTCTTTTTAGATTCTGTCCCTCAAGAAGTATGGAACGATTTACCAGTCGACTTAAAGAAACAAGTTACAGTAGAGAACGCGAGATTAAAAAACCATCCTGATTCTCATCGTCGAATGAAATATGTCAATATCTTTTAAGGGGAAAAAAGAAAAGAGAAAAGAGAGAAAGAAAAGAAGAAGGAAAAAAATCAATTATCCAATAACTTTTGTTACCTACAAACATTTTCGACTACTACAATCTATCCTACCTCCCTCATGTGTGTATATATACATATTATATATATATATATATATATATATATATATATATAGATTGAAGCGCAACGATAACAAGTTGAAACGATGAAACAAAAAAAAGAAGAAAAAAATATAAAAAAGATTCGATTCTTTTTCATGATCGAGGTGTATTAAATTGAAATTTTATTATTTGCCATTAAATCGATGAATTAATAATAATAATCATCATCACGGCACATCCTAATTCGATAATTTCTTATTGAGATTGAAATTGACATAAACAGTCTTCTTACAATGCTTGCTCCCAATGCAGCTTTCTCACAATGCTTTTCGAAACGAAATTACAGAGGTAACCATTGTCGTTCATTAATTAGAAAGATCAACTATAGTATATATTTATATATAGTATTAGAATGATTAAAATAAGAGATTCGTTTGATCGATCGATCGTTCTCGCGTATTATTTTATTTTCTAAGAGAAAGAATAAAAGATTCTTTCGTTCGTTCATTATACCTTTGACGATAATAAATATTGCAAATCCAATAAGATGGACTGATCATTTTGCCATTGAATAACTCGTTTTAATTCAGATTCTAATTAAAAATTTGTCTAAATCATTTGGATAAAAGTTACCAAGTTTTTTTCTCTTCGACTATTATAAATTCCAATGTATTTTCGTGTCGATACAAGTTCGAATAGGTGCTTATTATTATTATTATAGCATATTACATTACCGATCGATATCAAATCGATCGGTAGTTTAGGTAGATAATTAAGTAATTATTAAATAGATTAGGTAATTGGATACAATTAATAATAATAACAATAATAAATTTGCAGAAAAGTTCTCCTAACTAAAACAATAAATTATTAAAAATCTACGTTTAATCATTAAGGACAAAGATAATTAGTCCTTATGCCTTATTACTTAACTATTTACACTAAGAAACAAAGATTACATCTGGTCTCCGAGCTAACGTGTAATTTTAATCAAGTATATTTTTTTCCTCGGAGAAGCATCGAACGTAGTAGCTTATATTATATCATATTACACATATATATATGTATATATATATATATATATATATATATACACTATATGTATGATTTACGTATGTATGTATCTGTTCGTAAAGTTTTCACATAACTCTGTGGTATATACAACAGAGACGGAGAAAAATTATGCAATCTTATTCTCTTGTTGCGAAGATTATTTACGGCTCAACTCGATTCGACTTTGACTTGACTTGACTTGACTTGACTTGACTTGACTTGACTTGACTTGACTTGACTTGACTTGACTTGACTTGACTTGACTTGACTTGACATGACTTCACTTGACTTGACTTCACTCGATTAGAGTAGCATCGTGGCAGTGGTTGCTAAGAACTGGCTGATTAAGGCAGTTGGGCCACCCTTCATGGGAAAGAAGAGTCTCGCTTTTCTTGTTTTTTTTTTTCTTTTCTTTTTAGATCTTCTCATCAACAATTATTTCTCATTATCATCTTAGACAATTTCCATGATTATTCACAATATCACTCAAAGTATACATTTATTTATTTAATTATTTATTCACGTTTTTGAACGTAGCGATCGCCGCTCCTCTAGATTCGCCTGTTAAATTCTTTTCTCTCGCTGGAGAAGTGTCTTTGAATTAGAGGGGAAAAAAAAACGAAAAAAAAAATATACGTGTTTATATATATATAAGATAGTTATCCTTGTAGGAAATTATCCAATTTAAAGACGTAATTTATTTTATTATCGTTTGTTATTATTATTATCATTATTATTATATTACTCGCGGAAGAAGAATTGGAAAGTTTATCACCACACGTTTGTTGTTTTTTTTTCTTTCTCTCTCTCTCTCTCTCTCTCTCTTCTTGGCATTTAATAACATGGAAACGGCAGCTGTGATATGTAAGATTTAAAAGACACAGAGAGAAGTTGACCCCCTTTTTAAATGGCTTCTTTTAACAACAATTATTTCATATTCGTACGTATGTATTTTTATCTTTGACAAATAAAAGAATTTTTATCTTCTCCAAGATCGATCTTATCGATCAAGAGAGTATATAACATTATGTGTTAGAGTTTTTACAAAAGGGGAAATATATATGACGAATGAATGCAAAAGTTTTAAATAAGATGATTTCGAGAACGTCGAGAGATAGAGAAAGATAGATAAAGAGAAAAATGCGAATTTTATGGATTAATATCTAAGTGAAAATGAACCTTTTTCTCTATTCGTCGAACTAACGTATTTAACATTTTTTACGATGTTTCTACATCCTGAACAAACTGATGTCTTTTAATGGTTCCGGCTCGATATAGGTTCTGGTCACCAAGCTTCCGTATAACGAACATCAAATTCTTGCAATGCCGGTAATCTTTTCTTCAATGATTCGAAAGTCTGAGCCGAGAGTTTGGTACTATTCAAATTTAACTTTCTTAAATTTGTCAGAGCTGAAAATGTAAAATAAGAAGAAAACGTTGAAGACAAGATAATGGACAATTTTGTTACTTCACAGTATCGTATACTTTATTATCGTTATAATACTCACAAGCTAAAGTAGAGATGCCTTTATCCGAAACTGGTGTTTCACAGAGATTTAATACTTGTAATTTTTGCAAATGTTCGCTGATCATTTGCAAGCCAGCGTCTCCAAATTGAGTAGCCCAGAGATTTAAATACCTCAACGCTGGTAATTTAATCAACTGTTCGGCACAGGCGGATGTAACAGATGTAAAGGCTAAACTGAGACACTCTAAATTACCTAAAGCACGTCCACCAAGTAGGAGGGCAACGTCGGCGTCTGTTGCCCGTACTGGAAGTGTCAATTTTCTTGGACCACCTTTTTGTTGCTGTTGATTTAAAATAACATTACTTATTATGAGCGAAGAATTGGATTAGAATAAAATTAATAATTATAATAAAATTAATCAATCTTACCAATTCTTGTAAATTCCTTTGCCTCTGACAGAGTGCAGCGTAACGGGTTTTACCAGAAGGAGTAGATTCGAGGGCATTGACTATCTGAAGCCTAGCTTCTTCGTTTGGCAGTAGACGCCACTCGAGCATAAGGCATAGTGCTTCTTGGGCAGCACCGCATCCTCTGACAGCAAGGAGAATACAATCGTCTTTAGCTTGTTTCATCAACGAGCCAACAAATCTTTTTCTTCGACAACAGCATGCCAGAAGTGTAGTCAGCTGTTGAATATTCTTCGATAAGTATATTTTTTTGTAGGAGACAAATAAGAAGACAAGAAAGATTGACCTCTTTACCATTTCGCCAAATAGTTCGCCACGATCAGGACAAGCAGGACTGGATGGTGCAGCTATGTGAAGCCAACCTGGACGTGGTTCTCTGACTGGAAGGAGAACTTGATGAACCGCACATCTCGAATCCTTAGCCAAACGTCGAATAGCACGAGCAAGAATCGATTTCTGTACTTCCTTAACGGTAAGAGCTTCTTCAGGAAATGGTACTGGTTGTAACAAACCAGCTAAACCTGGTCTCCAGTCAGCATATTCTGATCTACACATGTAAAATGGTGTATATTATGTCAATAGGAATCAAACCTTAAGAGAGAAACAGTCTTTTCATTGAAAAATCATCAACTTACGCAACATTTAAAACTAAAAGGTAACAATCAAGAGGTGGTAATGTCGAGGATGGTTTATCCTCGCCTCCATTTGAACCACCACAATTGCCATCTTCGAACCTGAGAAAAGAAAATCTTACGCTCGTATAACGTGTATTTCGATAATATATGCAACATAATATTCCATAAATCTAAAATGTATACAATGTCAAGAATATAACTGTATAAAACTTTTCCAAAAGAAGTAAGTTAGAATAACGAACCTATGAAATATAGCAGCAACACAGACTGAGACCAAGTTTGGTAATACTCTTGGATGAGGACAATCACTTCCAGGTCCATGAACGGAAGCAATATATTCCCTGATCGCTCTTTCACCATCGTTACCCTCGTTACTATCGTATAGAGCGGCAACAAAAACTTGCAAGAGTTTTCTCATATCCGGAGACTTGCCAAAATCAACGGTATGTTTGAGGCACCTGGTGATAGCCGGAGCAAGGTACTTTACTAAACGAAATTTAGGATGTTGTCGAACTAATCTAGCTAATACACGAGCTAATGCAGCAGGTGGAGCAGCTTTTTCGAGGAGCGGCGCGGCAACTGGCAAAATGAACAGAGCCCAACTTCCTTCCTCTTCTTTTGTCACTTCTATTTTCTCTTTTTCCTCGTCATCTTGCTCTATTAATGATTTAGAACCCCAAGGTGCCTCCAATAATTTTGCTACGGCCTCCATGGCTGCACAAGCTACTCTTTCATCCTGAAGCGGCGTAGACAATGCGAATTCTACCATTAAACGTAATTCACGTAGGACAACGTTTTTTGTGCTCACCGATGCTTTGTGTTTAAATTGGAAGAGACTTTTCTGGAAAAAAAAAAAAAAAAAAAAAAAAAAAAAAAAAGAAATAAAGAAACAGAAAATAAGTATTATATCGATTAACATTAATATATATTATATTATTCCAAGTATATTTTTTTCTTTTTTCATTACATATACCTTACCTTCCAATTTATAGAATGATACCACTGGTCCCTCGTATAAGAATCATTTGCTTGCAATAACAATGAGCCATTACCTAAATATATTCTTAAGCAACTTTTATACGTTGTACCCAATCTACCGACGGCGTACTTTTCAACATAAAAACTGCTATATGGAATTGGTTGTTGTAAGAAACCAGTAGCCTGTAAAATGAAACAAAGACAGAAGCTTTATCATCTACAATCTAATTTCAATTTGAATATATGTCAACATCAAAATATTAAGTCACGAATAAATTTTCTTCGTGAAACAAAAAAAAGAAAAAAAGAGAAGGAAAGAAAAAAGAAATAACAATGTAGGATCGATAGTCAATGCGGACAGGAAGTAGAAAGATCTATGGCGATATATCATTCCGGATGTTATTACGTCAGAATGACGTCAATAAGTCGAATTCACATCGACGAGAGTTTTGCAAAAACTCTTGAAGAAGTTCTATAAGGAAGAAAAAACGACTTAAGAAATGAGACTTTTAATATCCCAAAATGAAATTTTTAATATTCGCATATGCATGCGATTTAGAAATAAATTCATTAATTATATTTGCGATTCATTATTAATCCAATATAATCTCTCCCTCTCTCCCCTCCATGTCATATTTTTCATTAAAAAGAAAATAAAAAAAAATAAAAAAAAAAAAAACAAATAAATGAATACAAAAGAATTGAAAAGGGCATGAGCCTGCGCGGAAGAACGGATGACGTCAGTAGGACAAAACTAGGACGAGGGTTGAACGACTGTCGAAGGGAGCTGCTGCTAACTCAAATCTGGGACACTGCATCCCCTGAATGAACTCAGGTATGCCACCAACACTAACACCAATAATACCACCACAACTAGTGACGTCGATCATCTTTACATATATATGACCCACATACATATCCTATGTATTCAGATAATTTTTCCAGTTACAAAAGAATTCGAAGCTAAACGAGTGAATGAAATAATTTACAAAAACAAAAAATTATTTCTTATCATTTTAATTTTTAATAATTATTATAATATCTTTGTACAAGAAATTATATTAGAATTATTGTTCATCGGTTATAGAATTTTATTATATACTGCTTATATAAAAATTTATATATCATAATTATTCATACTAGGGCAAAAATAGTATATTATATATCAAACTGATAATATATTCGTTTATAGGACCATATTTCAATTAATAATATCACTTACGAGAAATAAATAGATGAAGATTATATACAAGTTTTTTCTCGTACAAAGAGAACTTTAAAAAGAAAAAAGAAAAAAAGAAAAAAGGAAAAAAGAAATAGAAAAGATAGAAATAACAAAAAAAAAAAATATATGTGAATACGTTTCTATGTTATTATGAAAAGACCAGGCAAAAGTGTTCTTTGGAATGTATGTAACACGCAACAGGTATTTTCAACATGTTATATTCAAGCTATAATTCAAATTACAAAGGTGATTACGATCGCAAACGTGGCGATCTTCGTTATCGAAAAGTTATTATCCTCATTCTCCAAGAAAAATAGACAGAGACAGAGTGAGAAAGAGAGATATATATAATAGAATGACGTTAAAAGAGAGAAGTTTGACTCGACGTTCCTTTATCATGAATCATTCGAACGAACGTTCTTATCAAATTATGTTACCAGATGTATTCTATTAAAGTTCAATAAAAAATGCAGAAAATACAAAAAAGAAAGAAAGAAATAAAAAAGATATATCAATTTCACGATTGTTAAGGCCGATAAAAATATTCACACTTGTTACTTCTAATAATGTATGAAGGAAAATTATAAAGATGAATAAATACTGGTAAGGAAATTTTTAAAGAATGGATTATAAAAAATGAGCTTGTGTGACAGGTATGATATACGTTCAGTTTACTCAAACTGTTTAAAATAGAATCTAAAATGACAATTGAAATATATATACACATATATATCGTGTGTCTTTTAATATAATTCGATACATGAAATATATAATGAATTATAGTTTATAGATATATGTATATATATATATATATATATATACATACATATGAATAATAAAACAAAGAACATGATTATTTTATTATTTAAAATAAAAATCAAAAGAAAAGAATTATTTCTTTTTGTTCTTTTCTAGAAAAAAAAAAAAAAAAAAAAAAAAAAAAAAAAAAAAAAAAAAAAAAAAAGAAGAAGAAGAAGAGAAAAACAAAAAAAAACAGAAATGATGAGATCATGTCAGAGAAAAAACTGAATGATGATTTCGCGTCATCCAATCGAATTAATTTCGCAGCTGTATCCACAATTATCGAATTTCGAGTAATCATGATATTGGAATTTATATCCAATCCTAAGCAATCGTCCTTACAATTAGTTTATTCTATTTTTAAATTCTTTTTTTTTTCCTCTAAAAATGTTGAAGTTATAAAGTAGCTTAAAACAAGGGAGAATGAAAGATAAAAATTATTAAAAGGAAATAACTAATCTCAATAGTTATATGAATGAGCATAACTTTCAATTATGTGTTATAAATCTAATTTTGTAGACATATATGATTCTTGCTATAAAAAAAACATTACATTTATCTAAATAATTAATACACTTCGTAAAGTATATTATTATCTCTGATGAAAGAGAGAGAGAGGATAACACAAGTATAAATCACATTTAAATAATCCACATAATTTTGAATGTGTTACAAAGTTCATCTCTTTTGTATTTTATATAAGATCGATATCTAGAAAGGATAATATTTTTAAATAATAAATAACACTAATTTCTCTATAAAATTTAATAAAAGCTTCAAATCTTTTTTATCCTCTCTCAACGAGAAATTATTCAAATTTAAATACCTCGATTCGCACGTGCTATAATTTAACATAGTAAATAAATAATTAAGCATAAGGCAAAATACATTTAAAGTGTAAGATATAGAAAGGTAAACATAAAACAAATTACTAAATACTAATTAATAACTTAAATATATGTATATATTTAAGTTATTAATTATAATTATACGTTTAAATTGATTACTTCTAATTAATTACTTTTAAAAGAAAGATAAAAAGAAATCGTAAAAGACTGCAACGTATAATATTTTAGGCATGTAATTGAACTTGTTGTTAAAGAAAAATTAAACTAAAAAAATCTTCACGATAAAGAGTGAGATTGACTTGGAATCATTTAGAAATTTTTAGGCCATCCCATATAAAAGTAGTTCGAGAGAAAGAGAGAAAGGGAGAGTGTGAATAGACAGAAGGAATGGTTAGAACCCACGGTCAGTTTTGACGTCACGGTGCTCGCATTTGTCGCGCGCAAATTACACGCGACAATACACGCGTGTCGACACAACACTTACAATTAGATAGAAAGAGAAAGAAATAGAGAGGGAGAGAGAGAAAGAGAGAGGAAGAGAATTTCTTGTACGCTATAAAGGACAGCTACATGTGCGCAAATGTGGTCATACGATGTGATAAAAGAAT
This sequence comes from Vespa mandarinia, assembly GCF_050613455.1. Classification (NCBI taxonomy): domain Eukaryota; kingdom Metazoa; phylum Arthropoda; class Insecta; order Hymenoptera; family Vespidae; genus Vespa; species Vespa mandarinia. The sequence goes on along the minus strand of NC_140827.1, from coordinate 4,089,503 downwards.
TTTCGTTCTTTTTTTATCTTTGCAAATGACATATCTTTCCGCTACAAAAACGTACCCCTTTTTCTTTCTCTCTTTTCCCTTCATCTTCTCTTTTGTACATTCTCATATTTATATAATATATATTTAAATAATTTTCTATTTATAATAAATGATACTGTGAATTAAATCGTTCGATTAAGTAATATAATAAGAATTCACGTTTATAATAAACTTTTCCTTTGATTCTTCGTATCTTAAGTATTCTAGAAGAGATAATGAATTCTTTTAAGGAAACTTCTCGACGAATGTGTTATGAAAAAAATAATATATCATTTATTTATAATATTATTTTATTAATAATAAGATTATTAAAAAAAAAATATATATATATATATATATATATATATAAAATAAGCGCATTAATAAATGTAAAATATAAAGTAAATATATAAGATAAATCAAGTTGATCATGAAATCGAATCGATAAAAGGAGAAATTCTGATATAACAATAGTTTGTTTATTTAATTTTTTGAAATCTTATTATTTATCAATAGATATTAGATAAAAGAATAATGTTAAAGATTATAAAGGAGGAATATAAAATAATAAAAACTCACCGTTTTCGAGGATAAGCAATCGTCGTTCAAATAAATATGATGAGTTTCCCAACGTCGTAAAAATTTAATGAACATGATCTTCCTGACGAGTGTACGATCGTCATGATCGAAATAATAAACTTGAACGTCTCCCTCTTCCAAAAGTTTAAATCTAGGACCGTATCCGGCTAAAGGTTCAGGAGTACCGATGGTATAAATGTCTTCTAAAAGTCTTTCTAAAATATTACAAGAACGTGCAGCAGGTACTTTGGGTGGAGTTAAACTAATAGTAACTGGACATGAATTGATTATAGAATCAACCTCCATAGAATTATCGTCGAGCATGGAATAACAAGCGCTTAAAGAATTATCGTCGAAGGGATCTCTGGTATTATCGCTGCTAGCCGATTCGCAACTAGACGATCTCGTCGTGGGAACACAAAGTCCGGTTGAAAGTTGTGGCGAACTTGTACTGGTTGTTTCTTGTCTGATTGTACAACCATTAACAGAAAGAAATTCGTAATAAGGAACGGTACTCGACGATGTTAAAACAACTTTCGATGCAGCAGCGGGACTGGAAGGTAACGAGGAAGCTTCTTCGGTTTCAGCGTTATCCTCTTCCTCGTAATCGTCATCTTCCTCTTCCTCCTCTTCGCTAGCATCGAATCCATTTTCAATAGAAAGTAAATCATCGCTCGTAGAACGATTGGTCACGTTTATCGGAGAGAGAAGGGATACTCTGGAAGAAGCACCTTCGGCGGCACCATCTTCTTCTTCGGTTTCGGTCTTTCCATCGTCCGTAGAAGAAAATCTAGTCGTTAAAGGATCGTTTCTCGTTTCGACAGCACCCGGTGATAAGGATGACGACGAGGACGTTGACCTTGATGTTGACGATGATAATTCGGTATTATTTGTAATATTATTGGCGGTTAAATTGCCATTGCCAGATGACGGTGACGAACAATTAGCTGAAGATATATCCTTGAGAACGTCGATACCATTTAAATGTACGGTTACATCGTTAGGCGAGGTCAATGAATCTCTTGGTTCAGGTGACAAAGGATCAACGTCCAAATAATCGATCCTAATCCCTGGTAACGTATCGGTACTACTACCTTCCGATACCGAAGCCTCTTGATCGATGTATCTGATAGACGATGATCCAGATCCTTCACTGGTTGCTTCCGAAGCTCTTCTCTTCGGAGATTCTTTATTTTTCTTTGTTTTTGAATTTAAAGCCGACGTGGAATTTATCCCGCGAGATGTTCTCGTGAATGGACTCTGAAAGCCAAACATTTCTTCTTCCTTTTTCTTCTTCTTCTTCTTCTTCTTCTTCTTCTTCTTCTTCTTCTTCTTCTTCTTCTTCTTCGATTCTCTATCCCTTCACTTCCTTTCTTTCTTTCTTTCTTTTAGCGTTCCTCCAAATTCTTAAGACTTTTTTCAGAAGAATATATGTATATATATATATATATGTATATATATATGTGTGTATATATATATATATATATATATATATATATATTTCTAGAATATTCCAAAATAGCGAGGAAATATCATTTTTCAAACATACCGGAAGTAGAATTTTTGTCGAACGCGTTGAAACCAATCCCGACACATTTCGCTTCTTGATAACTGATAATGCCTTCTCCCTTTTTTATTACATCAAGTATATATCAAAGAGAGATAGGGAAGTACCCGAAAGTAAAAGAGATTGATGGACCAAGTAATACGATAAGATAGAAAAGAGATCGACTTAAATGTCTTGAATATCTTGCAAATGTTCACAATCAAACTCACTACTTCCTCTTCATTTTTTCTTCTTATTCTTCTTAAAAAGATTAAGAAAAATCCTGAAAAGAAAAGAGAAATAAGAATATTATTAGGAAGAAATTAGTCAAACAAACAAATTCGACTTAGGAATACGTATGAAAAATATGTGTGTATGTGTTTCGCTTAAAAAAGGCGTCGCGGCGCTCGACAACAAATATCGATTATATCGCAAGAGTCGCTCCCTCTTGTTGACTTATTATTTGCTTTTACTTGCTTTTTTGCTTATCTTTTTGTTTTTATTTTTTTCTTATTTTTTTCTTTTTATTATTTTAATTTTATTTCTCCCTTTAAAATTATCAATCAATCAATCAATCAATCAACCAATCAATCAGTCAGTCAATCAATAAAAAGCACGCGGATAAAATGGAAGAAAAATTAACGTAAACGATGACAAAAAATTGCTTTCTTTTTTTCTTTCTTTCTTCTTTTCTTCTAGTAATAAATCTTCCTCGAGTTGGACCTTCTTCGAAAGGACGACGAACTCTCGACGACGTTGAACTCGACAATGGCGAACTCGACGAGAGTGTGACGAGCAGGCGCTCTCCTTTCTTACCCCCTCCCCTTTCTTTTAATATTAATATATATATACACCTTGATATATTATATGTAAGTATATATGTATGTACGTATATTACTAATGCGATCACAAACACATAACACACACACACACACACATGCACACACACAAAAGGAACGACCTTTCTTCTTCTCTAGAAAATAATCTTTGCTTCCGGTTGTAATATCTGCCCATTAATTTTTTTATTTTATTTTTTTCTTTTTTTATTTTTTTTATTTTATTTTCTTTTTATTTTTTTTTTTTATACAGCAGAAATATCTGAAATTGTTTAACAATTATCTTTTCTTCTTTTTTTTCTTCTACTTTATTCTTTTTTAATCTTACTCTTCTTCTTCCCCTTATATTTTTTAATGATTTTATTAAACAAAGCAAACGACAAAGTAGTAGTAGTAGTTACTACGTTTTCCTCAGCTCGTTTTTCTTATTCCACGCTCTCTCCTCGATCGATCGCTACTGCGAACTCTCTCGTGTTATTACGTCAAACGTGGCCGTCGCAAGCGGCTATTGAAACGAACGAGTGTATGTATTTATAAGCAAGAGTCTAACGCACGTTCCGAGCGTTTTCTTTGACGTCTAGAAGACGACTACTCTAAGAATAAGAAAACGAGAGAGAAAGAGGGAGAGAGATACTAATAAGAAAATATAAGATGTGAATCTGTCTATCTCTCTTTCTCTCTTTCCCTCTCTCTCTCAATCTCAATAAATATAATAACTAAACAAAAGGCTCTCTCATATACATTGTGTTGTTTACCAGTTACTAATCAAATAAACTCACGATACACATATCTTTTTCATTATTATCAATCACAGATTTACACTGTCCATATCTTTTTCAAATTATAAGTAAAAGAGACATGTTTTACATTTGACGAATAAATAAGAAAAAATTTTCTAACGAGTACATGAATAAAATAGAAACTGACTAACTCATTCTTTATAAATGTTTTCGATATTATTGATTTAAAAAATATAATAATAATAATAATAATAATAATACACGTTTGATTTTTAATATTCAATCTGTTTGCTTTTTTAACTCCATGTGACTTTTCTTTTTTTTACCTATTCATTTATTTATGTCTAATGATAGTAAGAAAATATAATTAAAAATAGAGAAATAAAAAATATATAGAATTATGTTGAATTTAATGAAATCACACACTTTCGTTGACGTCTTTCTCTCTCTCTCTCTCTGTCTCTCTCTCTCTCTCTCTCTCTGTCGGAATGATCTATCCGCAAACGACGCGTCTACACCGGCGCTGTGACGCGACTGCGAACTGCTAACCTCGCACGCGCGATAATGACTGCGCTGCTCAAGCGTCTAGCTTAGAGAGAGAGAGAAAGAGAGAGAGAGAGAGAGAGAGAGAGAGAGAGAGAGAGAGAGAGAGAGAGAAACTGCGAAACGACGAATATACTACATATACTCTGCTCGATATAATTTCCAAACTAGTCTCCAACTATCCATCATCTCTTCTCATCATTTTTTTTCTTATACATAATTGCATCATCAACAAAAAAAAAACATTCAAAAGAGAATGTTGTAAAACTTCATTAATGATAACGAACACATTTTGATTTATTTTTAAATAATGTAAAATTTAACGATACATATATATATGTATATATAGATATAACATCGATGATATAAAACAGTAATGGTTTTTATCGATTTCATGACGTGATAAAAATGATTAAATACAAATACACATTCTGCATTTTTCACGACATGAAGATGTATCGTCGGATAGATTAAATTTCTTTTAGAAATATGCCATCTCCTTTTTCTTTTGTATGTATACATTAAAAACATATATGTACATATATTTATATATGTAAATAATATTTCTTATAGAATATATCAAAGTTTGATAAAGGAATGTATCAGAGTTATTTTTCTTGGGGTAATTTTAAATCGCTTCGTCCAACATCCATCCAACTTTCTATTTCCTCAATCCTACGATTAAATAAAATAGAATAATTATTATTTTTTGTTATGCTTAGAAATTGAAATTATGATTTTATTTTTTTTCATATGTAGTATTATACTCACGTTCTAGGAACTTGCGTTAAATTTTCAACTCCTGTCTCAGTAATTAAAACGTCATCCTCAATTCTAATACCACCCCAACCACGAAATCTTTCCAATTGTTCTCTTACGATAAATCGAGATTGTTTTGGATCAGTTAATGCAGCGTCAAGTAACTATCGTTGAATGATCATTGAAACGGTAAGTGATCACCATTGGAAACTTCAATAAAAGTGATCAGCCTTTAACTTACACAATCGATGAAATAACATCCTGGTTCTATCGTTAATACCATGCCGGCAAGTAATGTACGAGCTGTTCTTAACTTTCTTATGCCCGCTGATGTTGAACGTTCCGGATGTCCTGGAAGATAGCCACCAACATCATGAACATCCAAACCCATAAGATGTCCAAGACCATGAGGTTGAAAGATTTCGTTCAAGCCAAATTCAATCATCTCGTTCACATCTCCGATCAACAGTCCACCTTCTTTTAATGAAGCTAACATTCTCTTGTTAGCTAAAAGATGCATATCTGTCCAAGATACGCCAGGCTTAGCTGCTTCTATAACTGCATCTCTTGCATTCAGCACAGCGTTATAAATGAACTTTTGATCGTTCGTGAATTTTCCATTTGCTGGGAAACTACATGTTATGTCTGCTGCATATCCACAGTAATTCCCACCCATATCGAATAAGCTGTGTAAAATATATATATGTATACATATATATATATATATATATACACAGATATATACGCGCGCGCGCACACACACACACACACACACACACACATATATACCGTACATACGAATATTGTATTCTATATAGAATAAAAAGTATGTTTAGAAGGATGACTATCTCTGACATTTTCTTACCACATATCACCGTCTTGTATGATTTTACTGTTAGGTGCTCCTGCATGTCCATAATGCAAAACAGATGCATTATATCCTGATCCACAAATGCAAGTATAAGAAACGTGTCTGCAACCTCCAATCGAATATACGTAATTCATAAAAGCCGCTTCAGCTTGGAATTCTGCAAGACCCGGCCTCACCATACGCATTACAGCTTTATGGGCTTCTGAGCTTATCCTCACCACATATCTCAATACATCAATTTCCTTGGCGGTTTTTATTACTCGACTATACATAAAAAATAAAAAAAAAATAGAACGAAATAGAGATAAAATTAAATGTAACTTTATCATTAATAATACATAACGTAATACATGCAATCTTTTTCTCATAACTTTTATTCCCTGTACAAAAAACTCAAAGATCTACATTTTTATATAAAATATCAATTCTATAAAGACCGACCATTAGTGTTTTATAACGCGTCCTCGGCTGCTTCGAAATTTTTTATCAAATAATTAGATAATTCCTCTGGTTGATCGTACAATTTTTCTAATGTCATGTAATCTAAACATACTACGCGAAAACCCAACTTTCTTATCTGCCTTTTTCTTGTTACTTGTGGGCCTATCAAATGCTTTGTATTTCGACAATAATGTTCTGGCAAATGGATTAAAATGACAGTGTTTAAATTTCTATTATTTTCCAAGTTGAAAATTTCTGTTGACACGGACAATGAATGTATCAGTATATCGAGTACATAAAAATTAATGAATGGTAATTTGCTTAAAAGAACATTTTTACTTAATTTCTTTTCTTTACCTACTACAGACTCCAATGGTTTATATATTTGATTAATTATTCTTCTTAAACGTACATCCACGAACAATGATTTTGCTATATTATTCGAATTAACGCGAAAATTACGATAATGTTCGCATTCTATATACATTGAAGCATCAAATAATATTAGTTTGTATAACAAATCCTTGTTGAAGATGGTATTTCTCTTTTTGTAAATTATATCTAGAGAATGCGATTTAACTACCGTTTCCCAGAAGCTTAAAGGATATTTTTCTAAATGGATACAAGAAAGTAAAATATCTAAAATCTCGTTTGGTTTCAAATCTAAACATTTTTCAAATAATACTTCTTCGAATACTTCCCAAAACAATTTACTATAAGGTGGCCGTATGTCTAATAAACCAAAGGGCATAAGAATTGGTGCCAATAAGGATGCGGGCAACTCCTTTCCATATTTTATAAAATATTCTCCACAAATAGAAATAATATGGACGTTCCTGACTCTCATAGTTCCGCAATAATTCATAATAGTAGCTATTAATCGAGGATCTTTAATATGAATACCTTTAGCTTTCATATACTCCTCCAACGTTAATTCTATTCTATCATCGATATATTTCTTTGCATACAAACTTTGAATAAAATCAATAAGGTCTTTCTCTTTAGAGGTATTCATACTCATAGAAGCCCACTTACTGGCACTCATTAAACATCCTGATGATAATACATCACGGTGATAACAATTTAATATCTCTCCTATCTGAGAACCCGTTAATCTCAGCCAATGTTCAGAAAGCTTTCTCTCTAAGATAATTCTCACCATGTTCTTACTTTGGTTAAACAAATACATAAGCTTAAATAATGGTACTAATAAATCCGCATTAATTTCTTTCTCTCTATTCGTTATACCCACCCACAACATGTCAATAAATTCTTGGTATCTAGAATCTTTATAAGAAGACAAAACTTTTACGACATCTATTAATTGTGACAAAGTAAAGTCGCCATCCGATGCTCTAATTAATGCTTCGTCGGATAAACAATCACGATAGATATTTCTAGCTGGACTAAACTTGTCTTTCTTCAATGCACAAAGGCCTTCTATTATCATTTGACTGTCTTGACTTCTGACAATCATCTTAACGAGTTGTTTCAAAATGGCATCTCTGTTGATAGTATTTACAACCAATTGCTCTTGTCTTAATAGCTTTGCATTTTTGTATCTTCGTTGAACATTTTCCATTTCAATGATCTTTCTTAAACCTTGAAGGGCTATTCTACAATTAATTTCATCCGCAATTTTGTTCTCTAATAAAGAATATATTCCTTTAGTGGAATAAGAAGAATTCAATCCCTCTAAAATTTCCTCTATATTCGTATGTTTAAGACATTCTAAATCGGAAGAAAAAAGTATAGCAGTTCCTTCATCGGTTTCTATGTCTATCCTCTGTTTTGCAATTTTGGTTTCGATATCTATCTTCTCCGCCGCTTGCTTACGATTCCCTTTGGATATAACTCCAAGTTGTTCCTTTTTCTTAAATGTGTCCAAGTACCGAGAATCGAGAGGAGTCTCATCGTCCTTACCTTTAACGTTACATACAAGTCCAATGTCGTTGATCTTTTTCACGATCATGGGGAGTTCTTGTATATACATTCCTTCTTCCAAGAAAATAGTAGTCCGAGCGAGAGCTTTCGAGCTCCTATAATCTCCTCTGTTGGATTCTAACCTTAATTTTGAAGCGAATTCTTTTGTATGTAAAAACGAGCGGAAGAGAAATTTTCCACATGCCTGACCCGATATTATCATCTAAACGAAGCAGATATTAATTATAATAAATTTCTATTAAAATATTTCATTTCTCTTTACTTTTCTACATACTTACAATGACGTTTACGAACCATAATATTTTCTATTGACCAAAATGTACAAATGTTTTCCCATGCATTGTAAAACGTGTTATATTAAAGACAACGATTCGTTTGTCTTCAAAAATATTTTTAATTCTTAATAAAATTAAATTTGATTAATATCTCTAATTGTAAGAAAAACGTATCGAAAATTAACGAGAGATACTAAATATTAAAACACAAATACACGTCGAAATACATTGACGCCATATTGACTTTCGATTTTCTCGAAAGATGAAAGCACCAATAGAAAACTTCTCCGGAAGGAGAACGTTTATGATTGGACGATCAATCAAATTCCGATAAAATAAAAATTATACAATAAAAATATATTAATTTAACTTACCATTCGCATATTTCCGGATATAGCGTATTATTATCAACTTGAAATCTATCAAATAAAGAATAAAAACATACGATCAATGAAAACTTCTTTAAACGCTTTCTCTTATTTAATTAATAAATAAATAAATAAAAATAAAATTAAATCCGCTTACTGTCCTATTCCATCGAAGACAGCTTCTTGAGCGTACAATCCACTATCGCTATTTTTACCACTCTGAAATAAAAAAGAAAAAGATCATATAACATTTCCAAAAATAAAAATTCTCTTACATAATTCAAAAAAATACAAAATCATAAGAATTCCACAAATTCTTTCATTATATATTAAATAACCCTTACCAAAGTTAATAAAAGAGATGCACTTTTGCCTTTCAATATTCTCCCTATTTCATCAGTATAATAAGTCTCATCAACGCCATAACGTTTTTTAAAATCTTCCAGTGTATGTAACTTTCCCTCCCAGATAGCATATTCTGCGGGTAATCTTGGTACAAATAAAATTGATTTTTCTAAAGATAAATCAAGAGCTCCATAACATCCAGGTTCCTCAACACCAAAACACCATTGAAAAAAAGATTCCTATGGAAAAAGAAAATTAAAAAAAAATCAATTAGAACAATATAATAACATTTCTTTAAAAATGAAATTCAATTTCATAAATATTAATAACAATTATATTTTAATTGTTGAATTATTTCTAAAAATAACCTTTATCTTTAGGTTATCCCAAAAAAGTATTTATTTTTTTAATTCATTATATATACATGAATTTATAAATATAATACATTAAAAAGCTGAATTAAATTCAATTCTAAAAAAAAACTAGATACATTTAAAATCGATATACATATATACATAAATGTAAAAATAAGAGATATACAGGTACATATATATCTTTCTTTGTTTTGAAAGAGTGTTTAACGGAAATAGCAAGCATACGCAAGCAAGACAAGCATATCTTGCTTGTCTATCGTGTTCGAGAATTTTATGAAATTAAAATTTGAAGGTTTAATATATATTAAGAGTTAAACTTAATAAATATAAATACGAATCTCATCAGATGCTATTTTAATCAGCTTTCTGAGTTGGTAAATGATAGAATTCGAAATAAGATGTAAAGGCCATAATAGGTCAATGTACTTTTAGTATATATACCATATGACACGCACATATACATAATAAGACTTTTGAAGAAGTCTGTGTCTATATAGATGGTGAGCCAAAAGTTCCCAACCATTTTTCAAAATCAGTTACTAATTTTCGAGGCTTTTTAGGCTAATCCTTTTCGTTTTTTTTTTTTTTCTATTCATAAGACCTGTTAAAGTGTTATTACATAATACTAACAATAAGTATTAGTAATAAATAATAAAGTTTCATAATATAAATAGAAAAATCATTTCTAAAAATAAATCGATTTCGTCACATTTTCCGTTTAGTCCGGGACTTATATAAATAGGGAAACCTACCTGCCTAAAAGGCCAGTTGATGTCCGTATCGTTGAAAGAGATTTCGATCCCTCCTTGAAGAATAACAAAAGTATTAGCAGCTGGAAGATTGGTATTTCTTTTTAAACGAGCTAGAAGTCTTTCACGATTTTCTCGAAAAAGGGATATAGGTACTTTAAGAGTATGGTCGCCACGTGTAAAATAAGATTCCATGTTGGATCTGGAAAATAAAAATAAAAATATTTGTTGGAATTAAAAGGGAAACATTATTATTATTATTTATTTAATAAAAAAAAAAAGAAAATACATTAGTCATAAACTTTAATACATGAACATTCGAACGGAACAAATTGACGATGAATACGTTCCGAATAATTTCGAGCCGTGAGAATGAGATACCATATATTATTTTTTTGCAACGATACTTTCTAAAAAGAAAGTAGATCCGCAACATCAACGTTTACAATGTTATTATGCTCGTGCTGTTACTTCACGTAACTATACTTTTATATTTATGTTTACAGAAGTCGATAGTAGATTAAAATTGTTTGTCAACAAATATATTATGAATATTTTACATTATTGAAAGATCCAAACCTAATACTACTGCAACTCTTCTCCGACCAATGAAATAAATTATTAACTTTATCTACGAACTACGTCAGTCATTAATTTATATATATATATGTATATATATATATATATATATATATATATATAAATTTTCTATGAAAAATTATCATAGACAATTATTCACGTATTATTATAAAAAGGATATAATCATGGAAAGAGGAATAAAAAAAATAACCAAAATATTTAAAAATATACATATTCGCACACACACACAAACACATATATATGCTTCTTAATTGCGATTTATTCGATCGACCGATCGTATCGTTTTATTTATGATCATACATTTTGAAGATATCTTTGCAAAGAAGAATGAAATATTAATTTCAATAGAAATTTATTTTCTTCATAAATTAAATTAAATGATATAGAAAAATATGAAGAAACGTAGCAATAGTACGTATACATACGTGACCGTAGAATCACATTCGGCCATCTTGCTTTCTGTCCAGTAATACACAACAAGTATAATAACCCGTTGCTTTGTATTTATTTCTTACTTAATCTCATTTACCAAGGTTTTATGTCGTGAAATAATTTTTTGATAAGAATTATAATAGGATAATCAGAAATAAGTCATATATTCATATGTTATCATAACTTACCTTACGTCATTATATCGATGCTTATTGGTTGAACCGATTAAATATGTTTTCAATAACCAATCAGAATCCAGCTGTGTACGTTCGATGTCACTTATTGGTTGTTTGTCATTCTCTTAGCTCAGAAATAAAAATAATACGATAATAATTTATTAATCTTTCATGTAATTGTTCCACTCAAAAAAACAATTGAATGATGAAATCATGTCAAAAATATTATTAACAATATCTTTGAAATTTCAAATGCTTAAATGTGTGCGCTTTATGTTATCATAAGTTACGCTCATCAATGACACTCGAAATTACACTTTTTGATATCAAAGTTCAATGATTTAATCGAATTAAATTTCGCAATAATTACTTCTTATTGTTTACAATGTTATCGATCACAATATTTATACTAACGATGTACGTATGTATAGAGTTGAGATCGTATGTATATATATATATATATATATGTAACTAGGTCACACATCTATGTTCATTATCATTATCTCACGTTGAAATCTGTGTCAATATGCAGCCAAGGTCAAAAGTTGTCATTAAAATTCCTCTTGTTTACTTCGTGAACGTATAGTAAGCGAGACATTTTAATCAATTAATATTTTTTAAAAGGAATACTTTAAAAAAACAAAAACAAAAAAACTGGAAAGAAAAAATAGCTGATATATGAAATCTAAAACGATAAACTTTGTTCGAAAAAAGTCATGATTAAAAAAAAAGAAAAAAAAGAAGAAAAGGAAAAAAAAAGGAAAAAAAAAAATAAATAAAAAAGAAACTTCCGATAATAAATTAGCTGAGCGAGCAGAATGACAAATACAGTAGAGTCATATGATATTTATACCGTGCTATGCAATCAAAATTAACACTGCTTTCGAAAGTTTTCACAGTTGACGTCGTGCAACAATATAGAGGTTAATCAGATATCACACACATTTCAACTCGAGTTTTATACTATCTATTTTACTGCTACTAAGCTATTACTAATCGATGAATGATTCAAATTCGTATTATATGCCGAATGCAAAATGAAAAGATATATACATATAACACAACACAAATAATAAATATTTCGTTTTTTCGTCTTTACTCTCTTTTTATTTATTGTTTTGAATCGGAGACAAAAGAACCCGATGATCGTACAAGACGATTTATCATTTTATTCATGTATTCAATCTCTTAACGACGAACTTGAAAAAAAAAAAAAAAAAAGAAAAAAAAGAAAAAAAAAGTAGGAGCATAAATACTATCGTTTAGAAAAAGAAAAAAAATAAGACAAAACAAAAATAAATTTATAAACTTAATTCACACACACACACATATCCTCACATTCTTTTTTTTCTCTTTCGGTTTGATCACCAACACACAACTACGCAAAAGTATTTAGCATATTAATTTTCTTTAATAACCTAACTAAGGCGATTTCATCAAATAAAACATATATTCTTTCATTAGTGCCTCGCAAGCACCTTATACGCACAACCACACATTTCTACATTCATATTGAAGAGAGATACAACTATAAATATCGATTATATTGTATCGGTTTTCATATAGAACTGTTTCCTGTTCAACAATTTCCTTTAACATGAGATATGAATCATTCCGCACTATGGGATTTGCCCTATTACGGACTGATTGCGTCGTATTCTAACCTATAAAAAAAAAAAAATTCATAGCAGAGAAGTAAATAACTATGCACTAAAACATGCATAGCAAAATATAATCGTATTTTCTTGATTTTCACTCTTCTTCCTTTTCTCCTTCTTGATTGATTTATTAATTAATTTAATTATATTTTTCCAAATGTCCCTTCACACAATCGAGCTTAATCACGCATAATACTCTAGAAGAAATGCAACGGCTTCGGTAATAAAAGTTGCATGATCGCTTTTCTTTCTCAAAAAAAGAAAAAAAGATAATCTTAATGAAATAAAAATCAACTTAGAGATCTTATAATCGATTTAAAAGGATGACATAATAATACGATCGTATTCTCTTCTTTTGTTCGTTAGAGTATGCATTTCTCATTTTGGAGAAAAAAAAAAAAAAAAAAAAAAAAAAAAGGATTCGTCGGAGAGTTTTTTGACCGAAGTTCGTGCTTTTCAACATTTTTTCTTCTTTCTTTTTCTTTTTTTTTGGTGGGGGGGCTGGTGAGGGATTTTGCAATCGTAATTTTAATTTTAATTTTCTTTCTTCCCTATAGTATATTATTCTATCTATTTCTACTAGGAAGGATGCAATTAATTATTTTAGTGTATTGAAATGCGCTGGAGGTAGCCGATGAGAATATATATATATACACATATATATATATATATATCTCATTTATCGATGCACTTCGTTACTTAAATTATATTCATTTGATACACACTTTTATAACGTTACATATTTCCACAATATGATACTCATTTTTCGTTCTTGCATATATGTATATATATATGTGTGTGTGTGCAGGTGCGTACGTGTACGTTGTGTGTGGTTAACGATATATACGTATCAAAGGAGATACTCAACTTCATATTAATTCAATATTTTAAGTATCATTCGAATTCCTTTCGAAAAACAAAATATTCTTTTTCAGTTTTCACTTGACGAATTGTGACAAGTAAAAAATAAAAAACATACGTTTTCTTCTTCGTCGTTAAATCGATCAACTGAATTTATGTATATGTATGTCGAGTTTATTAACGTAACGTTCATTTATTAAAAGAAGTTATAACAGAGAGGAGGGACGTTCATAATTGTTTCAAATGACGTATTGACTCTGTAACACTTCTAATGATATTCACTTTAATTCAAGTTTCATCAATGAAGTACGAATCAAAAAAAGAAGAAAAAAAAAAAAAAAGATCGAATGATTGCATAAAAAAAATGTCTTACGACCGAATTTTAATTTTACTGCGTTATGTCCGGCGACACAAAAATAAAAACGTTGCGAATATGTAGAATAACGAAGAAAAAAAGGACCACGGAGAGAAGAATAATTCTTCCTTTTTTATCTTCGTTTGTCCTTATGCCCCCCTCATTCTCTCTCACTCTCTTAGTCGAAAAACAACGGTTTTCCAAGAATCTCCCCCACTCCTAGAAAATATCGTCATTAACGTTTGTGTTGCACGTAAGAGACCTCGTGACTCGTCGATACGCCCCTGTGCGTCCTTAGCCGATCTTAGTCGAACATTGCCGAAGATCATCTTCGTTTTCCGATGCCGTCATTGGGTGTACGCAATAATGGCGGCAATGTATTTACAAACACGGCCATTCGTAGTGGAGAATATGCTGTAAACGTGTTTACATACACACACACACGTACGCACGCACGCACGCACAAATACACATACACACACGTACGTACGTATACACATCATATTTGGAGAGCGCCAAAAAACCGTTACTCATTTTATTTTCAATTTTTAGATACGATTCCTTCAATCATTTGTGAAAACATTATTTAAACGAATAAATTAAAAAAGAAAAGAAAACAAATTAAATTCTTTGGCGCCTTCTTTTTCTATGTTGAATCAGAATGATTTAGTTTGAAACAATCGAACCTTTTCTCTAACCTTAATTCTTTATTATTATTATTATTATTATTATTATTATTATTATTGTTATTATTATTATTGTTGTTGTTGTTGTTATTATAATTATTATTCTCTCTTTTACTTCTTCTTCTACACTTTTGATCGTCTCTTTATCTCTTTCATAAGTCCACAGACTCGTAAACCGATGGTTCATCTTCGGAGTCATAGAAATAAGGTTTCCTCCGATACAACCTCGATCGTTCCTTCGCACCATTCAATACCATCCCATCTTCCAAGACGTCTTCTTCCTCCTCTTCATCATCGTCTTCTTCATCATCTTCATCGTCTTCGAGTTGGTCGTTTTCCAAACGTTCCAATTCATCGATATTCGCTTGTAATCTTTTAACTGCTTCTTTGATCAAGCCACCTTCTCGTAAAAGTTCTTGCAAAAATTCATAGGGATCATCTTCTCTATCGTTATTGGAACAATTATGATGATGATGATGATGATGATGATGATGATGATGACGACGATGACGATGTCGGTGATGATGATGATTATACCGGTGGCAACATTGTTGCTGTTGTTGTTGACGATAATGAGTCTGCTGCCTAAGTTCAGGCTGACGATGAAGTTGTTGATCGTGTTCCTGTTGAAGCTGAACACCGTTCAACTTTTCAGTTCGATTTTGTGCAGCACAAATATCGCAACCATTAGGATCGGCCCAAGAAGAATGGGATGGTATCCGATAAGGAGTAGCTCGATTTCTATGAACTACGTTCGATTTAGCTTTCAATCCGCTTAGTCGTAAGTTCTCCTTGATTTGTGATACGAGAAGATCAACGTCGCGAGAAAGAAAATCCTGAGTTGTTTCTCCTGGCATTACTTCGATCAGGTACGTCGTATCTTGAGCAGTTGGCATTCTGGAAGATGATTTCGAAATCCTCTTTGTAATTAATCTTTTTCTAATATTTTTTCTAATCCCTTTCAATCCTTTAAAGAGATTGACTTTGATAGAAACTAGTCGATACTGATACTTATATACATATATATATGTATATATGTATATATATATATATATATGCCTTCTCTCAACGATCGGATCGATTCTTTGTTTACAACAGAGACCGGCCGCCTCCTTGACTATTTGCACACAAAGATATATATATATAGCACACGGGCGCACACACACATACACACACACACACAACGTTCCTCTTGTTGCGTGGCTTGGATCGATCAATGTACTCTTTACTTTTTAGCCCATATACCGTAAAAGTGACAAGGCCTCTATCGCTCTTTACATACGTACGTACCCACACTTATTATATGTATTTTTTATACATATACATATATATATATATGTATGTGTATATATATATATATATATATAACGTAGAAGAAACACAAGTAGGAGTTCACGCGACAGAGAGATCACGTTGCTCTGTTATGCCGGAGCTTGAAGTACACGTCAATGATTCGATTGCCATGCGCTCGAACGCTCGCGCGCAATTACCATCACCACCAGAAGAGTACCAGCAGAGAGGAACCAGCAGTAGCACCACCACTATTACCACTCTACCATTAATCACGATGAGGACTATCCTTCTTCAAGCACGTTTGGACACCGCAAAGTGTGATTCATTCGATAAACACGCTCGATATTTATTCTATCCTCTTTCGCTTTTTTTTCTTCTTTTCTATCTTTCCTTGTTTTCAAAATTAATGAATTTTCCTTTCTTGATTTCTTTCCTTCGTACATTCACCGTAAAAATGTTGTTATTATCAATGAAATACAAAGCTTAATACGAAAGGAGTAACGCTTCATGTATATATTGTCCTTCTGTATACGTCATATATCAGTTTACTTTTATATAATATTTCATTTTCTCTCAAATACATTCAAACATTTTGTTTGGAAAAAGTAGCAGTGTTTGAACCCTGCCTTGTCCTTTATTTCTAACATTGCAGCTTCATCATCGCCGTCATCATCATCAATATTACTCTCTCTATTATTATTATTATTATTATTATTATTACCGTCACGTTTACTCTACTATTTGGATCGATTCAACGCTAACTATTCTCTTATTGATGTATACTCTTTCTACATATTAAATCATATTTTGGAATATATATACACACAGTAAAGAAATGATAACACAAAGCTTCTCTTTTTTTATCTTAACAACACACAATGTTAATGTAATATACTGAGAGAGAGAGAGGGAGAGAGAGAGAAAGAGAGAGAGAGAAAGAGAAACACAGGAAAACACACAAAGAAGAAGATCAAACTCTGTCGTTTGTTATATACTTGTGGAACGGGACGATGATCACACACGTTCGTCCATCAGCCATGAACCTTCTTTACTACTATGTTATTATTGTTTTGGCCACGTAGCGCATGCGCGCATATATTCCCCTCCACTGTCTTGTAAACAAACCGTTAACTCGCGAGCCCCGGCGAATCGATAATACCCTCTTCTCTCGCCACGTCCCAGTTCCACGTAACTTTACTTTCTCTCTCTCTCTCTCTCTCTTTCATCATTCTATTTACATCCCCACCAGTCTGTTTCAACATCTCCCACCATGCTTTCTCAACATCCCCACTCATGCTGAAAAAACGTTGAGCCTTCTGGCGTCACCGTTAACCGATCTCACACATGAAAGAGACAATTTCATCTAGCTATGGGTGATGTCTTTTATCTGCATATTTATATATGTTGTGTCTGTATATGTATGGATGTATATGTAAGAGAGAAAGAGAGATAAAGTAGAAGGGATAACATTTTAGACCTTTCAACGTTTCCTGCTAAAGGATTTCATTGGTTTTTTATTTATTTGTTTTTTTTTTCTTTTTCTTTTTTTTTTTTTTAAAGAAAAGAAGAAAGCAAATATAAATGTGAATCAATGGTATATTTTATAATATCCATTATACGTTTCCTATTCTTATTATATTGCTTTTCTTTATGTTGATCCTTTCATTGTTTGTTAAACAAATGTGTATATGTATATATATGTATATATATATATATATATATATTTATTTATTGTAATAAAAATTATAATGTTAAGAGAATCTTCTCAACTTATTATACCTATTGTCTTTTATTCAACTATCCCTTCCAAAATGGGATCGATCTGCCATTCGCTTCGTTTCTTCGTAATGTTTCTTTAATGTATCTGGATCAGCCAAAAATCTTTGCCATAAAATTTCTTTTTCTCTTTTCAAAGGATTATTATTTCTCTGAAAATTTAATAGAAACTGTGTAACTATGTATGTTACGTATAAAAATCTTCTTAACATAATTATAATAATTACCATTTTTTCTTTCAATACATTTCTTACTGTCGTTAAATTTGTTTTAATGTTTTCTAATTGATTGGATGTATTCTCATATTGCACATTCAAATCGTACGAAAGTGGTATGAAGCTTCTTGTAATTCCATTATTTATTTCTTTATCATAACTACTCGATATTTCCTTTTCCCTAAACGAAAGGATATTAAAAACTATTAATAAATCATTAAAGATATAAAAACGACATTCCGTAGGATTATACAAACACACACAAACCCTCATATTTTTAATACTTACAATAACAATATTCTATTGATTTGGTCGTTCATATAAGTATCGAGTATAGCTTGCTTCTTCTCTTTATTATTTGCTATTAGATCATTATATTTGACCAGTGCATGATTTAATGCATCTGGCGAAACGTCGTCAATCGACACCATTGATATAAATAACTCATTGAAGATATTTTGATTGATAACAGATGATTGAAGTGCATCATATTCTTCCTGCTGTTGTTGCATAGTTTCCTGAATATATTAGTAAAGCATTAGATGAGAAAATTCTATTCAGTTGTCTTATTGTCGATCTAAATTAAAAGAAATGTTACTTACGCAGCGCGTCGAAGAAAGTGAATATTCTGTAGCAAGGTAATGACGAGCGTCACCGATAAACTCGGATATTTCTTTAAGCGAATGAAATTGCATATCCATTAATATACATAATAGATCTGAATGTGCATGACCGTGTTCACGTGTAAAAGATAAAAGAGATTTTAGCTTTCCGAATCGAATTTTTCTTCGCTTCAATCTTGCACGTGTAGCTTGTCGCAAAATTTGGATTATTTCAGTTTCTACGTATTGTTCGATAGCTTCGGTAAGTTGTCGTTCTCTTAAAAGAGTAATGTTCTCTTCCAAAAAATTTCTTCTTCTCGTCAGGTCCAAAATCTCGTCTCTAGTAGTGAATAATATTGAATAGAATACACTAGTGATGTAATTTATTTTATTCACTCACAGTAAATGCGTTTGCTCAGGTATTTTTAGATTTCCATCGTTCCATATGAACTGGGCATATTCCAACATAGCTCTGCAAGAGGCTTCGTGCATTTTAGCATAGACTTCTCTTAACGTCGAATTAGTAAGCCTATAATAATGTGTATATATGGATTACATTTAAATTGATTTCAATTTTATTATTAATCATGTACTGGTAAAAGGAAAATACTTTAACTTGCATGATGCCAATTCCTGCGTCTGTTTATAGATTTGCTTTTCTTTGCTGTCATTCATAAATGTCTCAAAATCCGAATCATGTTGCTGTTCGATCTCCCGATTATCCAAACTGAATTGCCGCTTAATCAAAATATCTAAATAATCATTGTAAAGCTTGATCTGTTTGATAAATAAATCTATGGACATTTGTATCCACAATATCGGTATTCCTTTCTATGAGAATAAATAAATGTGCTTTTTATACGATTTATCAAATAAAATGACATTAAATCACTTACATTTTCAATCGCATCTGTATATACATTAAGAAGCTGTTCCGTTTCTCTGAAGAAGTTACGATTTTGTTCATCAAATTTTTCCAAAATAATATTACAATCGTTAAATGCTTTAAGCAGTTCAATTTGTTCCTTTTCAAAATGATTCTCTTCCTGTTCTATCTCATCTTCCAATGTAAATTCCAATTCCCTACAAATAACTTTCTGTTATTGGACTATGTTAAATTACGTTTTATAGGTTATGGTTAGGTAGACAAACACAAATACCTACTTTAAATTCAATATATTATTTTTTAATAATTCTATATAGTCTTCGTCCATTTTATAAAGATCTTTTAACGATTCAAATATAGAAAACGTTTCATCGATGTCCTCATTTTCGAAATCAATCAATTTCAACAATTCCGGATTATCACGAGTAAATTCTTCGAGTGCTCCATCTAATTCTTTTCCACTTAACCATTCCTCCGTACGTTGTAATTTGTTTTTTCTATAAAATAATTCAAATACAAATTGTAATGAGATAATTCATAAACATGGACGAATAAAAGATATCTTACAGATATAATTCTTCTTTGGACAATACATTAGCACGACTGACATTATCGCAAAACCATTCTAGAAAAGGTTGCGCCGTCGAAATATCGCATATTTTATCGAAAATGTCAGGTGTTATGCTAGTTGACAGATCTGGTCTTAAATATTCGATCTTTTTATGAAGAATTTTGCCGGACACGCTCATATCGAATGAGTTTTATATACAACATATAGACGAATCATGAAGGTTAACTGTTATGGCTAACACTACCATAAAATAAGCGCGCCTAATGCCTATTTGAGTTTGACTGCTCCATCTGGCGGAGGAGGGAAATTTAAAAAGAAATTACATTTAAATTAATACGATCGCATATTCTATTCCAAAAGAAAGAAAATGATACAAATATATGTTAGAAATTATTATGTTGGCATTTTTTTTTCTTTTTTCTTTTCTGAAAAAGAAATTATATTAATTTATACCGATTATACATGTTCATGTAAAGTTTAAAAAATATTATATAATTTAGAAAGAGAGAAACTATAAGGGCGATAAATATCTTCCGGTTAAGATTAATAAAGTCTACTTGAATAACTTCCATTTATGTATCCGGTATACTCGTGTATATTCGTATACCATGCATATCTTTGATTTCTTCTTTAAGTACCTGCAAATAAATATGATACATATAATAAATCATTATATTTAAATATCTAACCGTCGTAATCTCCATTCTTACCTCGTTTATAATTCGATGCTGTTTAACTGTGCTTAAACCCTTGAATTCCGGCGCAATAACGTTTATTTCAAACATAGCACCGCAGCCACCTAAGGAAAAAAGAAACGTTATTAATCCAATTTCACTTATTTGTGTGCAACAGATGAGAGCGAGAGAGAACATATGCCTTATATATTATTTACCAGAAACGTCTGTTACTTCTATAAGTCGTGCTTTAGGAAACTTGTTCCGTAATAAAGAAATCATTTTTTGTTCTGCCTGCTTCCCTGCAAGCGCACCATTTGGTCCATTCCACACTCGTGACAGTAACTGAAACACTTTCGTTTTAGTCGTCTTCCTCATTTTCGTTTGAAACGGTTACTATAGGAAAAGTTGTTTGGGTCGTATAAGTTTAAAATATAAGTAACGTAAATCGATCCTCAATTAAGGATAATAGTGAGAAAATATAACATTATATTTCAAATCGTTGTACATACAAATATAATGTGTAATATGTGATTAATAATGTTTTGTTACCTACCGAAATATTGCGAAAATTTGATGTAAATATACGACCGAACATAGCTGAGATATACTTGTTGTTTCTTTTCTTTTTATCTAAAATACATTTATCTTTTGTTACAATCTTTCTTAACTTTTATTTAAAAATAACAACAACAAAAATATCTGAATAAAGATACGCTCTCGTTCGATTATTTCACCGATATATAGGTTATATATGATAAAATCACATGGAATGAATCAGCTGATGTCCAATAGCGGGACAACAACGCCATCACCCGCCAAAGTTTGAAACACTATTAAAAAGAAAGACAAAAGAATGTCATTTCTCAATAATAAATAAAAATAATTGTGTGAGTAAATAACTGATGCCTGTGTGTGGAAACAGCTGGTACACAGATTTCCCAAAAATTTCAAAACGCAAAAAAATACATTTCATAATGATCACACGGAAAATCTACAGTAATTCAATCGGTCACTCTTCCGACAGATGATTCCTATGGAAAAAAAAATAAAATTCGTCTCCAATACCGGAAAGGTTATTGTGAACGTCTGGAACTTCAAAAGATTTCAATTTCACATTTCAATACTCGAAGTATACGAAGTCACTTCTGAATTCTTGGCCTCACATAAAATAAATATATAAGGTCTTTCAATTAACTTTGACGAGTATCGAATTAGTTTCCTATAGCATTTCGATGAGTAAAGATCGAAATTTTCTCTTTCCAAACGTAAAATCTTATAAATTAACATTTTCGATAATTTTATAATTATTGAAACAATATTTCAAGTACGCGGAGTAGAGTAAAGTAATATTTAAACAATAGTACATTTATTTAAACATTAAAAATACGGAAACGCGCGGGGGACTTAAAATAATTTTAATAAAAACTTCTAGTACTTTAAAATTTTAATTTCGGAATAGTTGGCCTTGTGTAATATAAACATAACGCGCTTTCATTTAACTTTGACAGTTTCCGAGTTAGTATTTTCTTGCACTTCGACCTGTGCACATCGCGACTCACTTTTCCAAACGCTAAAGCTTATAAATTAATACTTTCGCTAACTTTACAATTATTTAAATAATATTTCAAGTACGCGGAGCAGAGTAAAGTAATATCTAAACAATAGTACATTTATTTAAACATTAAAAATACTGAAACGCGCGGGGGACTTAAAATAATTTTAATATAAACTTCTAGTACTTTAAAATTTTAATTTCGGAATAGTTGGCCTTGTGTAATATAAACATGAACGCGCTTTCATTTAACTTTGACAGTTTCCGAGTTAGTATTTTCTTGTACTTCGACCTGTGCACTTCGCGACAGACTTTTCTAAACGCTAAAGCTTATAAATTAATACTTTCGCTAACTTTACAATTATTTAAATAATATTTCAAGTACGCGGAGCAGAGTCAAGTAATATTAAAACAATAATACATTTATTTAAATATTAAAAATACTGAAACGCGCGGGGGACTTAAAATAATTTTAATATAAACTTCTAGTACTTTAAAATTTTAATTTCGGAATAGTTGGCCTTGTGTAATATAAACATGAACGCGCTTTCATTTAACTTTGACAGTTTCCGAGTTAGTATTTTCTTGCACTTCGACCTGTGCACTTCGCGACTGACTTTTCTAAACGCTAAAGCTTATAAATTAATATTATCGATAATTTTACAATTATTTAAATAATATTTCAAGTACGCGGAGCAGAGTAAAGTAATATTTAAACAATAGTACATTTATTTAAACATTAAAAATACTGAAACGCGCGGGGGACTTAAAATAATTTTAATATTAAATTTTGTCACTTTAAAATTTTAATTTCGGAGTAGTTGGCCTTGTATAGTATAAACATAAACGCAGTTTTTCAAGACTTTGACAGTTCGCGACTTAGTTTTCTCTTGCTCTCCGACCTGTGCACATCGCGACTCAATTTTCTAAACGCTAAAGCTTATAAATTAATACTTTCGCTAATTTTACAATTATTTAAACAATATTTCAAGTACGCGGAGCAGAGTAAAGTAATATTTAAACAATAGTACATTTATTTAAACATTAAAAATACTGAAACGCGCGGGGGACTTAAAATAATTTTAATATTAAATTCTGTCACTTTAAAATTTTAATTTCGGAGTAGTTGGCCTTGTGTAGTATAAACATAAACGCAGTTTTTCACGACTTTGACAGTTCGCGACTTAGTTTTCTCTTGCTCTCCGACCTGTGCCCATCGCGACTCAATTTTCTAAAAGCTAAAGCTTATAAATTAATACTTTCGCTAATTTTACAATTATTTAAACAATATTTCAAGTACGCGGTGCAGAGTAAAGTAATATTTAAACAATAGTACATTTATTTAAACATTAAAAATACTGAAACGCGCGGGGGACTTAAAATAATTTTAATATTAAATTCTGTCACTTTAAAATTTTAATTTCGGAGTAGTTGGCCTTGTGTAGTATAAACATAAACGCAGTTTTTCACGACTTTGACAGTTCGCGACTTAGTTTTCTCTTGCTCTCCGACCTGTGCACATCGCGACTCAATTTTCTAAACGCTAAAGCTTATAAATTAATATTATCGATAATTTTATAATTATTTAAACAATATTTCAAGTACGCGGAGCAGAGTAAAGTAATATTTAAACAATAGTACATTTATTTAAACATTAAAAATACTGTAACGTGCGGGGGACTTAAAATAATTTTAATATAAACTTCTAGTACTTTAAAATTTTAATTTCGGAGTAGTTGGCCTTGTATAATATAAACATAAACGCGCTTTCATTTAACTTTGACAGTTTCCGAGTTAGTATTTTCTTGCACTTCGACCTGTGCACATCGCGACTGACTTTTCTAAACGCTAAAGCTTATAAATTAATACTTTCGCTAACTTTACAATTATTTAAATAATATTTCAAGTACGCGGAGCAGAGTAAAGTAATATTTAAACAATAGTACATTTATTTAAACATTAAAAATACTGAAACGCGCGGGGGACTTAAAATAATTTTAATATTAAATTCTGTCACTTTAAAATTTTAATTTCGGAGTAGTTGGCCTTGTGTAGTATAAACATAAACGCAGTTTTTCAAGACTTTGACAGTTCGCGACTTAGTTTTCTCTTGCTCTCCGACCTGTGCACATCGCGACTCAATTTTCTAAACGCTAAAGCTTATAAATTAATATTATCGATAATTTTATAATTATTTAAACAATATTTCAAGTACGCGGAGCAGAGTAAAGTAATATTTAAACAATAGTACATTTATTTAAACATTAAAAATACTGTAACGTGCGGGGGACTTAAAATAATTTTAATATAAACTTCTAGTACTTTAAAATTTTAATTTCGGAATAGTTGGCCTTGTGTAATATAAACATGAACGCGCTTTCATTTAACTTTGACAGTTTCCGAGTTAGTATTTTCTTGCACTTCGACCTGTGCACATCGCGACTGACTTTTCTAAACGCTAAAGCTTATAAATTAATACTTTCGCTAACTTTACAATTATTTAAATAATATTTCAAGTACGCGGAGCAGAGTAAAGTAATATCTAAACAATAGTACATTTATTTAAACATTAAAAATACTGAAACGCGCGGGGGACTTAAAATAATTTTAATATAAACTTCTAGTACTTTAAAATTTTAATTTCGGAGTAGTTGGCCTTGTATAATATAAACATAAACGCGCTTTCATTTAACTTTGACAGTTTCCGAGTTAGTATTTTCTTGCACTTCGACCTGTGCACATCGCGACTGACTTTTCTAAACGCTAAAGCTTATAAATTAATACTTTCGCTAACTTTACAATTATTTAAATAATATTTCAAGTACGCGGAGCAGAGTAAAGTAATATTTAAACAATAGTACATTTATTTAAACATTAAAAATACTGAAACGCGCGGGGGACTTAAAATAATTTTAATATTAAATTTTGTCACTTTAAAATTTTAATTTCGGAGTAGTTGGCCTTGTATAGTATAAACATAAACGCAGTTTTTCAAGACTTTGACAGTTCGCGACTTAGTTTTCTCTTGCTCTCCGACCTGTGCACATCGCGACTCAATTTTCTAAACGCTAAAGCTTATAAATTAATACTTTCGCTAATTTTACAATTATTTAAACAATATTTCAAGTACGCGGTGCAGAGTAAAGTAATATTTAAACAATAGTACATTTATTTAAACATTAAAAATACTGAAACGCGCGGGGGACTTAAAATAATTTTAATATTAAATTCTGTCACTTTAAAATTTTAATTTCGGAGTAGTTGGCCTTGTGTAGTATAAACATAAACGCAGTTTTTCACGACTTTGACAGTTCGCGACTTAGTTTTCTCTTGCTCTCCGATCTGTGCACATCGCGACTCAATTTTCTAAACGCTAAAGCTTATAAATTAATATTATCGATAATTTTATAATTATTTAAACAATATTTCAAGTACGCGGAGCAGAGTAAAGTAATATTTAAACAATAGTACATTTATTTAAACATTAAAAATACTGAAACGTGCGGGGGACTTAAAATAATTTTAATATAAACTTCTAGTACTTTAAAATTTTAATTTCGGGGTAGTTGGCCTTGTGTAATATAAACATAAACGCGCTTTCATTTAACTTTGACAGTTTCCGAGTTAGTGTTTTCTTGCACTTCGCCCTGTGCACATCGCGATTCAATTTTCTAAACGGTAAAACTTATAAATTATTATTACCGATAATTTTACAGTTATTTAAACAATTTTTCAAGTACGCGAAGTGAATAGAGTAATATTTAAACAATAGTATATTTATTTAAACATTAAAAATTGTGAATCGCGATTACGGAATCATTTCTCCTTTTTATTTGGTGGAGTGAACATCTCAAGAGTCTCAAGATGTCTTCGCTGCAAGTATCAACGAATATTAAGGTAAATATATTTTTACATCTTACGTTTCTTCAATAATTTATACAGTTTCTTATTATAACGGTGATATTAATAATTTTGTTTTCATTTTGTTGTTTCAGAACGTCATTGCAATCGCTCGAGAACCAATGTTGTAATCGAATATTTGTGTCTCTTAAATATGAATATCGCGAAGTAGAAGCAGTGTTCGTTCGTTCGCGTTTCGCGATTTAAAAAGCAAAAGTTTTTACAACGTCTGCGTGCAATGCAGTCGTTAGAGTCAGTGTTTGTTCGATAAATTTATTAATTTTTTAACAGTCGCATAGGCTGTATTTATAAAAGACAGTAGAGTTTCGCGAAGTAAATTCAGTGACCGTTCGTTAAAAAATAACTATCGCGATATA
The DNA here is from genome assembly GCF_050613455.1 of Vespa mandarinia. Classification (NCBI taxonomy): domain Eukaryota; kingdom Metazoa; phylum Arthropoda; class Insecta; order Hymenoptera; family Vespidae; genus Vespa; species Vespa mandarinia. The sequence continues at coordinate 4,062,498 of NC_140827.1, read as the reverse complement.
GAGTCAGTGCATCATTGAAGAGATTCTTGATCAACTTCGATGTCGACCTACCTAATTTTCAACCACATACGAATCGTCCCTCTTAATTTCGATCTGAACGAGTGTTTTGGAGCCATCGCAGAACTTCTTAAGTAGTGAGTGAATTTTTAAGTCCCTCCAATCACTCAATCATGTCGAGGACGAAATGTCCGAATCGGCACGGGTGATTGGTTGTAATTAATTAGTAGAAGAGCATTGAGTGACCACGAGTAAATTTCTTTGGAGATTTACTCGTGAATGGTTTCTTATTTTTTCATTTATTTATTAGATCAGGATAGAGTCTTCTTGCTCAAACGCGTTTAGAATTATTTGAGATTTTGAATATTTTAATACATTTTTAAATATTTTACTCGCGTGGAAATAAGTAAAGAATCGATATTTATAAGTTCTAATAAGGAACGAGTAAGAAGACACTCGCGATGGATAGTCTCTGGATTACAAACGAAACTGTGGATAATTTTATTACAATAATTAAAATATTCGTTTGTAAGAAGGAACGTCCAAGGGTTTGCTTTATATTTTTAAATAATTATTAATTAAATATTTAATCAAATTAAATTGATACAAAAAAAGTCTCGATAGAATTATTGGTTTTGATAGAGAAAAATCGAGTAGAATGATTGCTAAAAAATAAAGAGACGTAGTCCGTAAGCCTAGATGATAAATTAATTATTTTTTAGCTCAGGATTTTCAGCAATTAATATACTATTATCTAATTTCTAATTTTTTTATAATTAATAACTAATTTCTCCCACGCAGCGAAAAAGTATCTTTCGAAAGGATAATAATAAGTTTTCAGATTCGTTAGGGTTGTATTAGGGTTTTCTTTCATATCTCAGAATTTGGAATCAAATTTTGTCGTTACAGTTTTAGAGTGATAATCGATTAGGTTGAGGCACGAAGCAAAGAAGAAGCTATATGCCGAAGACAACATGTGGCTCCAGAGGACAACTATTAGGCTATTGAGTTATTTTCGAAGGTTCACTAAGAACTTTCGAGAATGGCTCTTAGTTTTACTATATTAATATTTTAATTTTACCATATTGTCACTCAAAATGCTCTTATGGTGATGGGTGTAGGGGTGTAAATTAAAAAAACTGAGACGAAGTAACTTTCCGTAAATAATATTCCCACATTGCCACGCGTACGCGAATAGGATTATTTCATATTTTATGCCTTTTTAATATTAAACTTTTTTTTAAAACTTAATTGAATTTATGATTCGAGTTTAATAAAATCAAATTTTACGTTAAAGTCAATTGATAGATTTAGCACATTTTTTCTTTTCTAAAGTTCAATTCAATTCATAATTTAATTTTAATAAAATCGAGTTCTATATTAAAATCGCATATCTATGAAATGTAAAAGTAATATAATATTTCTTTAGATCAGTATTCAGAATTTTTCATTCTTTTTTAATTAATATTTTTTTTTCTTAGCTTTTAAGTTTAATTAAATTAAATTCCGAATTTTACCGTTCGTATAATTAATATACATATATATATATTCTTTCTTTTTCTTTATTTCTTTTCAGCTAGGTCTAAGTCATGAGATCGCGAACACGGGAAGGAATAATTAATAAATAGGATTATCTTAACGATTAAACAATAAGATATTCTTAACAACGTTATAAAAATCATATACATGTATTGTTATTTACTATCGATTAATAAATATAATAATATTTCTTTCAGAGAGAATAAAATTTATTTATATTAATCGTTTATTTTTCTTAAGTTTAATCAAATTAAATTTAGCATTTTATCGTTCGTATAATTAATATACATATATACTAATTCTTTTTTCTTTCCTTATTTCTTTTCAGCTAGGTCTAAGTCGTGGGATCCCGAACACGTGAAGGAATAATTAATTAATATTTAAACAATAGGATATTCTTAGCAAAGTTATAGACAACATGTACATATATTATCATATATTATCGATTAATAAATATAATATTTCTTTCAGAGAGAATAATATTTATTTATATCTGTGTTCAGAATATTTCATTTCTTTTTAATTAAACTTTTATTTTTCTTAAGTTTAATCAAATTAAATTCAGCATTTTATCGTTCGTATAATTAATGTCATTTCTATTTTTTCTTATTTACTATCATTAATTATCCTCTATATATATCTCGGGTGGAACCCATGGGAGAGGCCCATGGGTGTGTACCTCTATGCGGGTTGCTGTCTCAGCATCTTATAGAGCTGCTTCTCTTTTCTTCTCTTTCTGGAGCTCTCTTTTCTATTTCATATTTTCCATTGTTATTTGCTCCTATTAATTATGATTTATAAGTCTCGGGTGGGACCCATGGGATGGGGACATGGGTGTGGGCCTCTGTGCGGGTTGCTTTCTCAGCATCTTATAGAGCTGCTTCTCTTTTCTTCTCTTTTTGGGGCTATCTTTTCTATTTCATATTTTGCACTCTTATTTACTATTATAAATTATGATTTATTAGTCTCGGGTGGGACCCATGGGATGGGGACATGGGTGTGGGCCTCTGTGCGGGTTGCTGTCTTAGCATCGTGTAGAGCTGCTTCTATTTTCTTATCTTTCTGCAGCTTTCTTTTCTATCTAATATTTTTCTTATTTAATTATGTATCTAATTATGTTATTAATATGTTATTTCTTTCCATTATGTCCTTTCAGATTATTATTATGTTATTTCCTTTTAATTATGTTTTTATGGTTTTAATTATGCTTTTAATATATTCTTATTAATAATGATTTACAGGTTTTAGATGAAGCGGATTGTTGTTTCAGCAGCATGCAGAGCTACTTCTATTTTCTTATCTTTCAGCAGCTCTCTTTTATTACTTATATTTTTTTCTGTAATTATGTTTTTAATTATTATATTAATATGTTATTTCTTTTCATTATGTCTTTTCAGATATTTATTCATATTATTTTTTTTAATTATGTTTTTATGTTTTTAGGTATGTTATTAATATATTCTAATTAATATTAATTTTTAAGCATTAGGTAGGACCTATGAGATGAAGCGGACTGTTGGTTTAGCAGCGTGCAGAGCTACTTCTGTTTTCTTATCTTTCAGCAGCTCTCTTTTATTATTCATATTTTTCTTCTTTAATTATGTTTGTAATTATGTCATTAATATGTTATTTCTTTTCATTATGTCTTTTCAGATTTTTATTTATATTATTTTTTTTAATTATGTTTTTATGTTTTTAGGTATGTTATTAATATATTCTAATTAATTTTAATTTTTAAGCATTAGGTAGAACCCATGAGATGAAGCGGACTGTTGGTTTAGCAGCGTGCAGAGCTACTTCTATTTTATTATCTTTCTTTTATTCATTTCCTTTTTTTCTTTTTCAGGATAGATCATCAAGGTATATTGTTCATCTCTGGTCGAATGCGTCATCGCCTGGCACGATTCATCATCGATTTTTACGCGGTTACGGGAAGGATAGGAAGAACACTCGCGTGCGTGTCGGCGTGCACAAGCGTGGGTGTTCTTGGGCGCGATTAAACCTCGTTTGATAGTTCGAATCGAAAACGCGAATTTAGAATAGAGTCACCGTTTTTCTAACACTCACGTGAATGAACGCGAGCGCGACATAAAAATCCTACCGGGGATTTCGTTTAAATTTGCTCGAATATTCGATTAGATTACCACGCGAACGCGTTTTTTTAGAGTAGAGTCACCGTTTTCCGAACACTTGCGTGGGTGTCCGGGCGCGATTAAAAGTCCTACCATGGACTTCGTTTAGTGTTGAAATTCGGGGTGCGCGAACGGTTTACCTTGTAGTGCTGTACATAGCTGGCTGATGTTATGACAATCCTAATGTTTGGTAGCGGGGCGGAAATCCCGACAAATATCATGGAAAGTCTAAATACCGGTTAGCATATGTCACTTTGGATTTCAACTTAGAGTCATCGTTATTCTAACACCCGCGTGGGTGTTCGCGTGCGCGATTAAAAGTCCTACCGGGGACTTCGTTTTGTTTGCTCGAATATTCGATTAGTTTATTTAGAGTAGAGTCACCGATTTTCGAACACTTGCGTGGGTGTCCGGGCGCGATTTAAAGTCCTATCATGGACTTCGTTTTAGTGTTGAAATTCGGCATGCGCTTAGGATTTCAACTTAGAGTCACCGTTATTCTAACACTCACGTAAGAGTTCGCTTGCGCGATTGAAAGTCCTACCGGGGACTTCGTTTTATTTCTTCGACATATCGATTAGATTACTTCGCGAATTTGGATAGAACAGTAGAATCTACGTAATTATAACACACGTGAGTGCCGCGAACGCGATTAATGCGATTTGATTGTTCGAAATTCGGATGCACGAATTCAGATGTGCTTAATAATCCGTTATGCCTGAGGCGGAGGGTGTCGAACGGTTAAGCTTTCTGTAAGTGGAGTCCCTGTAGCTAAGGCTAGATACTTCCTGTTAGCTTTGTCCCATGCCCAAGATATTCGAAGCGGAAGGCATAAGGGTCGGTATCGCGGAACGCGAATTTTAGAGTAAAGTAGAGTCACCGTTAGCTCGTGGGTCTCCACATGCAGCAACTTCCACGTAGTGAGACCTGGGTCAGTATTACTTGCATACTCTAATCATAAATTCTTTAACGCAAGTATTACTGAGCGAATGGCTGCATATTTTTCTACTTTTCCAATATCTTGTCAAACTAATTCCAACTAATCATTAACATATTTTCATTTTATATAGCTAATAATACTTCAAAGGAAGAAGTATAGCAGAAATCTATTCTACAATAATTTCTCAGAGAAACGGAAAGGAAATTTTTCTATCTTTCCTTTATGTCCACTGTCATTTTTATTAATTCTTATTTAATCTCATTAATTATCCTTTATAAGACTCGGGTGGGACCCACTGGCGGGGCCTGTGGGCGAGGGCTTCTGTGCGGGCTGCTGTCTCAGCATCATATAGAACTGTTTCTCTTGTCTTCTCTTTTTGGGGCTCTCTATTCTTCTCTTTCTTGGGCTCTCTTTTTTTTTCCGGCTCTCGTTTCTATATCATATTTTTCTTTTTCAATTATGTTTTTCAATTGGGTTATTAATATGTTATTTCCTTTTAATTATGTTTTTAATTATGTGTTTAATTGTATTTTTAATATATTTCTATTAATTATCATTTAGTTGCTGTAGGTAGGACTTATGGGATGATGCATGCTGCTTCTCTTTTCGTTTCCTTTTCTAGGTCTCTTATCTATTTATGTATATTTTCTATTTGTATTTTCTATATGTGTATATATATTATTTTTTGTTTTATATATTTTTTTGTTCTCTTTTTTTTCCTCTTTATCTTTTTCTTTTACAGGATAGAACATCGAGGGATAGCTTCATCTGCGGACGGATGCGTCGTCGCCTGGCTGGATTCATTCTCGATTTTTACACGCGAATACGGGAAGGATAGGAAGAACACTGGCGCGCGTGTCGGCGGGCACAGGCGTGGGTGTTCTCGGGCGCGATTATATTACGTTTGATTGTTCGAATCGAATACGCGGATTGTAGAGTAGAGTCATCGTTTTTCTAACATTCGCGTGGGTGTTCGGGCGCGATTAAAAGTCCTACCGTGGGCTTCGTTTGATTTCTTCAAAATTTCGTTGGGGGTACTTCGCGAATTTCGGCTTAACAGTAGAATCTACGTAATTATAACACACACGTGAGTGTCGCGACGCGATTAGTATTTCTAAGGAGTGCGCTTTGTTTGTTCGAAATTCGGAAAGCACAAATTCAGATGTGCTTAATAATCCGTTATGTCTGAAGCAGACGGTGCAAAGGGTGGAGCTATCTGTAAGAGGTGTGCAGTAGCTAAAGCTACGCATACCCTGTTAGTTAAGAAGCCTGTGCATTGAAGCGGAAAGGTATCGCGGATCGGTATCGCGGAACGCGGATTTTAGAGTAGAGTCACCGTTAGCTCGTGGGTCTCCACATGCAGCAACTTCCACGTAGTGAGACCTGGGTCAGTGTTACTTGCATACTCTAATTATAAATTCTTTAACGCAAGTATTACTGAGCGAATGGCTGCATATTTTTTTACTTTTCCAATATCTTTTTAATCTAATTCCAACTAATCATTTATATTTTTCCACTTTATATCGCTAATAATACTTCCAAAGAAGAAATATAGCAGAAATCTATTCTACAATAATTTCTCAGAGAAACGAAAAGGAAATTTTTCTATCTCTCTTTTATGTCCACTGTCGCTTCTATTTTTTTTATTTATTATAATTAATTATCCTTTATAAGACTCGGGTGGGACCCACTGGCGGGGCCTGTGGGCGAGGGCTTCTGTGCGGGCTGCTGTCTCAGCATCATATAGAACTGTTTCTCTTGTCATCTCTTTTTGGGGCTATCTTTTCTATTTCATATTTTGCACTCTTATTTACTATTATAAATTATGATTTATTAGTCTCGGGTGGGACCCATGGGATGGGGACATGGGAGTGGGCCTCTGTGCGGGTTGCTGTCTTAACATCGTGTAGAGCTGCTTCTATTTTCTTATCTTTCTGCAGCTTTCTTTTCTATCTAATATTTTTCTTATTTAATTATGTATCTAATTATGTTATTAATATGTTATTTCTTTTCATTATGTCTTTTTAGATTATTGTTATGTTATTTCTTCTTAATTATGTTTTTATGGTTTTAATTATGTTTTTAATATATTCTTATTAATAATGATTTACAGGTTTTAGATGAAGCGGATTGTTGTTTCAGCAGCATGCAGAGCTACTTCTATTATCTTATCTTTCAGCAACTCTCTTTTATTATTCATATTTTTTTTCTTTAATTATGTTTTTTATTATGTTATTTCTTTTTAATCATTGCTTTTCAGAATATAATTATGTTATTTATTTTTAATTATGTTTTTATGTTTTTAGGTTTGTTATTAACATATTCTAATTAATTTTAATTTTTAAGCATTAGGTAGGACCCATGAGATGAAGCGGACTTTTGATTTAGCAGCGTGCAGAGCTACTTCTATTTTATTATATTTTCTTTTATTCATTTTCTTTTGTTCTTTTTCAGGATAGATCATCAAGGTATAGGTTCATCTCTGGTCGAATGCGTCATTGCCTGGCACGATTCATCATCGATTTTTACGCGGTTTCGGGAAGGATAGAAAGAACACTCGCGTGCGTGTCGGCGTGCACAAGCGTGGGTGTTCTCGGGCGCGATTAAACCTCGTTTGATAGTTCGAATCGAAAACGCGAATTTAGAATAGAGTCACCGTTTTTCTAACACTCACGTGAATGAACGCGAGCGCGACATAAAAATCCTACCGGGGATTTCGTTTAAATTTGCTCGAATATTCGATTAGATTACCACGCGAACGCGTTTTTTTAGAGTAGAGTCACCGTTTTCCGAACACTTGCGTGGGTGTCCGGGCGCGATTAAAAGTCCTACCATGGACTTCGTTTTAGTGTTGAAATTCGGGGTGCGCGAACGGTTTACCTTGTAGTGTTGTACATAGCTGGCTGATGTTATGACAATCCTAATGTTTGGTAGCGGGGCGGAAATCCCGACAAATATCATGGAAAGTCTAAATACCGGTTAGCATATGTCACTTTGGATTTCAACTTAGAGTCATCGTTATTCTAACACCCGCGTGGGTGTTCGCGTGCGCGATTAAAAGTCCTACCGGGGACTTCGTTTTGTTTGCTCGAATATTCGATTAGTTTATTTAGAGTAGAGTCACCGATTTTCGAACACTTGCGTGGGTGTCCGGGCGCGATTAAAAGTCCTATCATGGACTTCGTTTTAATGTTGAAATTCGAAGTTCGCTTTGGATTTCAACTTAGAGTCACCGTTATTCTAACACTCTCGTAAGTGTTCGCTTGCGCGTTTAAAGGTCCTAACGTGGACTTCGTTTTATTTCTTCGACATATCGATTAGATTACTTCGCGAATTTGGATAGAACAGTAGAATCTACGTAATTATAACACACGTGAGTGCCGCGAACGCGATTAATGCGATTTGATTGTTCGAAATTCGGATGCACGAATTCAGATGTGCTTAATAATCCGTTATGCCTGAGGCGGAGGGTGTCGAACGGTTAAGCTTTCTGTAAGTGGAGTCCCTGTAGCTAAGGCTAGATACTTCCTGTTAGCTTTGTCCCATGCCCAAGATATCCGAAGCGGAAGGCATAAGGGTCGGTATCGCGGAACGCGAATTTTAGAGTAAAGTAGAGTCACCGTTAGCTCGTGGGTCTCCACATGCAGCAACTTCCACGTAGTGAGACCTGGGTCAGTATTACTTGCATACTCTAATCATAAATTCTTTAATGCAAGTATTACTGAGCGAATGGCTGCATATTTTTTTACTTTTCCAATATCTTTTCAATCTAATTCCAACTGAACATTAATATTTTTCCACTTTATATCGCTAATAATACTTCGAAAGAAGAAATATAGCAGAAATCTATTCTACAATAATTTCTCAGAGAAACGAAAAGGAAATTTTTCTATCTTTCCTTTATGTCCACTGTCATTTTTATTAATTCTTATTTAATCTCATTAATTATCCTTTATAAGACTCGGGTGGGACCCACTGGCGGGGCCTGTGGGCGAGGGCTTCTGTGCGGGCTGCTGTCTCAGCATCATATAGAACTGTTTCTCTTGTCTTCTCTTTTTGGGGCTCTCTATTCTTCTCTTTCTTGGGCTCTCTTTTTTTTTCCGGCTCTCGTTTCTATATCATATTTTTCTTTTTCAATTATGTTTTTCAATTGGGTTATTAATATGTTATTTCCTTTTAATTATGTTTTTAATTATGTGTTTAATTGTGTTTTTAATATATTTCTATTAATTATCATTTAGTTGCTGTAGGTAGGACTTATGGGATGATGCATGCTGCTTCTCTTTTCGTTTCCTTTTCTAGGTCTCTTATCTATTTATGTATATTTTCTATTTGTATTTTCTATATGTGTATATATATTATTTTTTGTTTTATATATTTTTTTGTTCTCTTTTTTTCCTCTTTATCTTTTTCTTTTACAGGATAGGTCATCGAGGGATAGCTTCATCTGCGGACGGATGCGTCGTCGCCTGGCTGGATTCATCCTCGATTTTTACGCGCGAATACGGGAAGGATAGGAAGAACACTGGCGCGCGTGTCGGCGGGCACAGGCGTGGGTGTTCTCGGGCGCGATTATATTACGTTTGATTGTTCGAATCGAATACGCGGATTGTAGAGTAGAGTCATCGTTTTTCTAACATTCGCGTGGGTGTTCGGGCGCGATTAAAAGTCCTACCGTGGGCTTCGTTTGATTTCTTCAAAATTTCGTTGGGGGTACTTCGCGAATTTCGGCTTAACAGTAGAATCTACGTAATTATAACACACACGTGAGTGTCGCGACGCGATTAGTATTTCTAAGGAGTGCGCTTTGATTGTTCGTAATTCGGAAAGCACGAATTCAGATGTGCTTAATAATCCGTTATGTCTGAAGCAGACGGTGCAAATGGTGGAGCTATCTGTAAGAGGTGTGCAGTAGCTAAAGCTACGCATACCCTGTTAGTTAAGAAGCCAGTGCATTGAAGCGGAAAGGTATCGCGGATCGGTATCGCGGAACGCGGATTTTAGAGTAGAGTCACCGTCAGTCCGTGGGTCTCCACATGCAGCAACTTCCACGTAGTGAGACCTGGGTCGGTATTACTTGCATACTCTAGTTATAAATTCTTTAACGCAAGTATTACTGAGCGAATGGCTGCATATTTTTTTACTTTTCCAATATCTTTTTAATCTAATTCCAACTGAACATTAATATTTTTCCACTTTATATCGCTAATAATACTTCCAAAGAAGAAATATAGCAGAAATCATTCTGCAATAATTTCTCAGAGGAACAAAAAGGAAATTTTTCTATCTCTCTTTTATGTTCACTGTCATTTTTATTTTTTTTATTTATTATAATTAATTATCCTTTATAAGACTCGGGTGGGACCCACTGGCGGGGCCTGTGGGCGAGAGCTTCTGTGCGGGCTGCTGTCTCAGCATCATATAGAACTGTTCCGCTTGTCTTTTCTTTTTGAGGCTCTCTTTTCTATTTCATATTTTTCATTCTTATTTACTATTATTAATAATGATTTATTAGTCTCGGGTGGGACCCATGGGATGGGGACATGGGTGTGGGCCTCTGTGCGGGTTGCTGTCTTAACATCGTGTAGAGCTGCTTCTATTTTCTTATCTTTCTGCAGCTTTCTTTTCTATCTAAAATTTTTCTATTTAATTATGTATCTAATTATGTTATTAATATGTTATTTCTTTTCATTATGTCTTTTTAGATTATTGTTATGTTATTTCTTCTTAATTATGTTTTTATGGTTTTAATTATGTTTTTAATATATTCTTATTAATAATGATTTACAGGTTTTAGATGAAGCGGATTGTTGTTTCAGCAGCATTTAGAGCTACTTCTATTTTCTTATCTTTCTGCAACTCTCTTTTATTATTCATATTTTTTTTCTTCAATTATGTTTTTAATTATGTCATTAATATGCTATTTCCTTTCATTATGTCTTTTCAGATTTTTATTATGTTATTTATTTTAATTATGTCTTTTTAATATTTATTTATACTATTTTTTTTAATTATGTTTTTATGTTTTTAGGTTTGTTATTAATATATTCTAATTAATTTTAATTTTTAAGCATTAGGTAGGACCCATGAGATGAAGCGGACTGTTGTTTTAGCAGCGTGCAGAGCTACTTCTATTTTATTGTTTTTCTTTTATTCATTTTTTTTTTTCTTTTTCAGGATAGATCATCAAGGTATAGGTTCATCTCTGGTCGAATGCGTCATTGCCTGGCACGATTCATCATCGATTTTTACGCGGTTTCGGGAAGGATAGAAAGAACACTCGCGTGCGTGTCGGCGTGCACAAGCGTGGGTGTTCTCGGGCGCGATTAAACCTCGTTTGATAGTTCGAATCGAAAACGCGAATTTAGAATAGAGTCACCGTTTTTCTAACACTCACGTGAATGAACGCGAGCGCGACATAAAAATCCTACCGGGGATTTCGTTTAAATTTGCTCGAATATTCGATTAGATTACCACGCGAACGCGTTTTTTTAGAGTAGAGTCACCGTTTTCCGAACACTTGCGTGGGTGTCCGGGCGCGATTAAAAGTCCTACCATGGACTTCGTTTTGGTGTTGAAATTCGGGGTGCGCGAACGGTTTACCTTGTAGTGCTGTACATAGCTGGCTGATGTTATGACAATCCTAATGTTTGGTAGCGGGGCGGAAATCCCGACAAATATCATGGAAAGTCTAAATACCGGTTAGCATATGTCACTTTGGATTTCAACTTAGAGTCATCGTTATTCTAACACCCGCGTGGGTGTTCGCGTGCGCGATTAAAAGTCCTACCGGGGACTTCGTTTTGTTTGCTCGAATATTCGATTAGTTTATTTAGAGTAGAGTCACCGATTTTCGAACACTTGCGTGGGTGTCCGGGCGCGATTAAAAGTCCTATCATGGACTTCGTTTTAATGTTGAAATTCGAAGTTCGCTTTGGATTTCAACTTAGAGTCACCGTTATTCTAACACTCTCGTAAGTGTTCGCTTGCGCGTTTAAAGGTCCTAACGTGGACTTCGTTTTATTTCTTCGACATATCGATTAGATTACTTCGCGAATTTGGATAGAACAGTAGAATCTACGTAATTATAACACACGTGAGTGCCGCGAACGCGATTAATGCGATTTGATTGTTCGAAATTCGGATGCACGAATTCAGATGTGCTTAATAATCCGTTATGCCTGAGGCGGAGGGTGTCGAACGGTTAAGCTTTCTGTAAGTGGAGTCCCTGTAGCTAAGGCTAGATACTTCCTGTTAGCTTTGTCCCATGCCCAAGATATTCGAAGCGGAAGGCATAAGGGTCGGTATCGCGGAACGCGAATTTTAGAGTAAAGTAGAGTCACCGTTAGCTCGTGGGTCTCCACATGCAGCAACTTCCACGTAGTGAGACCTGGGTCAGTATTACTTGCATACTCTAATCATAAATTCTTTAACGCAAGTATTACTGAGCGAATGGCTGCATATTTTTCTACTTTTCCAATATCTTGTCAAACTAATTCCAACTAATCATTAACATATTTTCATTTTATATAGCTAATAATACTTCAAAGGAAGAAGTATAGCAGAAATCTATTCTACAATAATTTCTCAGAGAAACGGAAAGGAAATTTTTCTATCTTTCCTTTATGTCCACTGTCATTTTTATTAATTCTTATTTAATCTCATTAATTATCCTTTATAAGACTCGGGTGGGACCCACTGGCGGGGCCTGTGGGCGAGGGCTTCTGTGCGGGCTGCTGTCTCAGCATCATATAGAACTGTTTCTCTTGTCTTCTCTTTTTGGGGCTCTCTATTCTTCTCTTTCTTGGGCTCTCTTTTTTTTTCCGGCTCTCGTTTCTATATCATATTTTTCTTTTTCAATTATGTTTTTCAATTGGGTTATTAATATGTTATTTCCTTTTAATTATGTTTTTAATTATGTGTTTAATTGTATTTTTAATATATTTCTATTAATTATCATTTAGTTGCTGTAGGTAGGACTTATGGGATGATGCATGCTGCTTCTCTTTTCGTTTCCTTTTCTAGGTCTCTTATCTACTTATGTATATTTTCTATTTGTATTTTCTATATGTGTATATATATTATTTTTTGTTATATATATTTTTTTGTTCTCTTTTTTTCCTCTTTATCTTTTTCTTTTACAGGATAGGTCATCGAGGGATAGCTTCATCTGCGGACGGATGCGTCGTCGCCTGGCTGGATTCATCCTCGATTTTTACGCGCGAATACGGGAAGGATAGGAAGAACACTGGCGCGCGTGTCGGCGGGCACAGGCGTGGGTGTTCTCGGGCGCGATTATATTACGTTTGATTGTTCGAATCGAATACGCGGATTGTAGAGTAGAGTCATCGTTTTTCTAACATTCGCGTGGGTGTTCGGGCGCGATTAAAAGTCCTACCGTGGGCTTCGTTTGATTTCTTCAAAATTTCGTTGGGGGTACTTCGCGAATTTCGGCTTAACAGTAGAATCTACGTAATTATAACACACACGTGAGTGTCGCGACGCGATTAGTATTTCTAAGGAGTGCGCTTTGATTGTTCGTAATTCGGAAAGCACGAATTCAAATGTGCTTAATAATCCGTTATGTCTGAAGCAGACGGTGCAAATGGTGGAGCTATCTGTAAGAGGTGTGCAGTAGCTAAAGCTACGCATACCCTGTTAGTTAAGAAGCCAGTGCATTGAAGCGGAAAGGTATCGCGGATCGGTAACGCGGAACGCGGATTTTAGAGTAGAGTCACCGTCAGTCCGTGGGTCTCCACATGCAGCAACTTCCACGTAGTGAGACCTGGGTCGGTATTACTTGCATACTCTAGTTATAAATTCTTTAACGCAAGTATTACTGAGCGAATGGCTGCATATTTTTTTACTTTTCCAATATCTTTTTAATCTAATTCCAACTGAACATTAATATTTTTCCACTTTATATCGCTAATAATACTTCCGAAGAAGAAATATAGCAGAAATCTATTCTGCAATAATTTCTCAGAGGAACAAGAAGGAAATTTTTCTATCTCTCTTTTATGTCCACTGTCATTTTTATTAATTCTTATTTAATCTCATTAATTATTCTTTATATATCTCGGGTGGGACCCACTGGCGGGGCCTGTGGGCGAGGGCTTCTGTGCGGGCTGCTGTCTCAGCATCATATAGAACTGTTTCTCTTGTTTTATCTTTTTGGGGCTCTCTATTCCTCTCTTTCTGGGGCTCTCTTTTCTTTCTTCGGCTCTCGTTTCTATCTCAAATTTTTCTTTTTGAATTATGTTTTCAATTATGTTATTATTATGTTATTTCCTTTTTAATATGTATTTTTAATATTTATTTATGTTGTTTCTTTCTAATTCTGTATTTAATTATGTGTTTAATTATGTGTTTATGTTTTTAATTATGTTTTTAATTATGTTTATTTTCTGTTTATATTATATATATATATATATATTGTTTTCTGTTTTATATATTCTTTTGTTCTTTTATTTCCTCTTTATTTTTTTCTTTTACAGGATAGGTCATCGAGGGATAGGTTCATCTGTGGACGGATGCATCGTCGCCTGGCTGGATTCATCCTCGATTTTTACGCGCGAATACGGGAAGGATAGGAAGAACACTGGCGCGCGTGTCGGCGGGCACAGGCGTGGGTGTTCTCGGGCGCGATTATATTACGTTTGATTGTTCGAATCGAATACGCGAATTGTAGAGTAGAGTCATCGTTTTTCTAACATTCGCGTGGGTGTTCGGGCGCGATTAAAAGTCCTACCGTGGGCTTCGTTTGATTTCTTCAAAATTTCGTTGGGGGTACTTCGCGAATTTCGGCTTAACAGTAGAATCTACGTAATTATAACACACACGTGAGTGTCGCGACGCGATTAGTATTTCTAAGGAGTGCGCTTTGTTTGTTCGAAATTCGGAAAGCACAAATCCAGATGTGCTTAATAATCCGTTATGTCTGAAGCGGACGGTGCAAAGGGTGGAGCTATCTGTAAGAGGTGTGCAGTAGCTAAAGCTACGCATACCCTGTTAGTTAAGAAGCCTGTGCATTGAAGCGGAAAGGTATCGCGGATCGGTATCGCGGAACGCGGATTTTAGAGTAGAGTCACCGTCAGTCCGTGGGTCTCCACATGCAGCAACTTCCACGTAGTGAGACCTGGGTCGATAGTACTTGCGACCTGTTGAAATCCAATGATAAATCAACGCAACGCAAGTACTATCGAGCGAATGGCTGCATATTTCAATGCATTTTATAAATCTCTTCGATCTAATTCTGCTTAAACATTATATTACTAACACTTTACCGTAGCCAAGTAGTAGTTCTTTTAGAATAATACTTCTACTTAAATTCATTATGCCGCGGCGACGACAACAAAGTCCCAAAGAGAAACGACATATTTGCGTTTAAATATTATATAAAATAATTTCATTTATTAATTATACTCTCCTCAGTTCGCGATTAATGTTTCTCTCGAATGAATTTGAAATTGAATTTGTTATACGCACTTAACGCTCATATTATACAGTTGTTATCAACAGTCGATAAAATTGCACTATGTTATCGACGATCGGCAAATCTCTATCTATATTATCGACATGATACTAAATAACTTTTATAAATGTATTAGCGAATAAAGTAATGGCGAATGAATGTTAGGTTCAAAAAGAGAATGTATTATTTCAAGTTAGCGATAAGTGCGTTATAAATATTGCTTTTGGAATACATTGCACCTTATTTCTTTTTATATCAAGTCCGATTAATGTTTTCTGGTATTTTGACCTCTGCCCTTTGTGTCGGGCTGAGCTCATAGATAAACCTCCTCTTTCTTTTTTGTTTGTCAGACAATCGTTAATGATACGAATGATGTGAATTAATTGGTAGTTTGAGTTATTAAGTCTTGTTGAAAACGTGCGCCGAACATGAATTGTTTGACCGGTGAAACCGATCGTTTAATTAATAATGATGTCTTTTTGTCAACTGCTCCTAGTCCTTCGGAGATACGTACTCGTGAAACTAGAACTGGTTAGTTATGGTTCCTTCTTCTGTCATTTCAACAAAAATTATACTCTAAAAGAATACAATATTTATATGTACATTATCGATTATAGGATCTAGCATTATGGGTACCATATTTTTGATCGTAAATGCCACTCTGGGAGCAGGACTCTTAAATTTTCCACAGGCCTTCGATAAAGCTGGTGGTATCGTCACTTCCATAACCATTCAATTAGGATTTCTAATATTTATTACGGCTGCTCTTATCGTCTTAGCAAATTGTAGCGATATTACAAACTCCACGACTATACAGAATACGTTGGCAACTTTGTGCGGACCAAGTGCACTTTTTCTCTGTGCACTGTGCGTTGCTGTATATAGTTTTGGATGTTGTCTAACATTTTTAATCATAATCGGCGATCAATTGGATAGAGTTTTAGCTACGTATTATGGAATGGATTATTGTCACACTTGGTAAATATATAATTCAATTGTCTATTAAAATGAAGTTTTACGCAACCAAGTAGAATTCATACCACGGTCCTTGTTTCAGGTATTTGTCTAGACAATTTGTTACTGCTGCAATTAGTTTCGTCTTCATATTTCCATTGTGTTTTTTTAAGCGATTGGATGCTTTAAGTTGTGCCAGTTCTGTCGGTTGTATAACCGTTCTGTACATGGTCTGTTTGATAAGTTACAAAAATTTTACAAGGACCACTGCTACGATTGTGAAAATATGGCCTGACAATGCATACGAAGCATTACATATAGTTCCCATCATATGTTTTGCATATCAGGTTTGTTACATCACTGTTTTTACCTCAAGAGGATGGTATCGATCCTCATTATTATTATTATTATTATTTAATATAAGAATAATAAAAGAAAATAAGAATAATATGTTTCATTTTTTTCCTTTTTTTTTTTTTCCCCCAATAGAGCCACATGACTGCGATACCAATGTATGCCTGTATGAAAGAACGACAGCTTGGAAAATTCACGATAACTGCTGTAATTAGTATGATCATTTGTTTTACGGTTTATACGATAGTTGGCATTCTTGGATATGCAACATTTGGAACGGGCAAGGTACCTAGCGACATACTTCAAGGATATTCGGATAAAAGTATAATAGTTACTATAGCCGTCATTTCTATCGCCATAAAAAACTTTACGGTATATCCAATCGTTTTATATTGTGGTCGGGATGCTATTCTCTCACTGTTTGGCACGTTCGTCGACGAGAACGTTAAAATGAGAAACTTCATTACGTTCGTTTGGTTTATAGCGTCATTAGTTATAGCCATATTGGTACCAGACATATCTCCGGTTATTAACTTATTAGGCGCATTATCGGCTACGTTTATTTTCATATTGCCAGGAATATGCCTTCTTCAAAGTACTCTCATCAAAGATCCTGAATTGTATTTGAATAAGGATCGTTTGCTTATTCTCTTAGCAATTACGATTACTGCGATAGGTGCTTTTGTCTGCGGTATAGTATCCATTCAAGCACTTAAAGATTTAAAGAAACCATTGGCAGAACAACCATTGGTAACAGGTTTCAGGATACGACTTGGAGAAAATTTATGCTCTTAATTATTTTTAAATGTAAAACTAATTTTATCAAATCTATTGAAAATATTAAGACGTCAGAGAAAGACTGATGATGTAGATATTTGTTTATTTTTATATTGTCACATGCCAAATAATTGTAAGAAATGGTGGTTTTTTTTTCTTTTTCTTTTTTCTTTTTTTTTTTTTTTTTTTTTATTTTATTTTATTTTATTTTATTATCAAGAGACTCACCTCTTTTCTATGTAGCAACATCTTAATTCTGCATTTGTGTTATTGCGCATGTATTGCAATGAAAGATGTATCGGATAAATAAACTCCTATTTTATTATAATATTTTATAACATTTACCTTTTACATATTAGCTTTTGTTAGAATTTAATTTCAATTGTACTTGTATAATTTCAAATTTTTTTAATATACTTCTTGTAACAGAGTGTACATGATTTTAATGACGTTTCCATCAATGGATCAAGGATTCTTTGGTACTTGTCGATTCCATAGAAAAGTCGTGTAAAGTATTACCGTAAAGATCGATAACTTTACTTATCGTCGCTTTGCAAAAAAAGCATTCTCTTGTATTGAGAAGGTGACGATCGATGCAAAAGCGACAAGTTTCATGATTACAAGGTTTAAACTTTGCGCTTATTGGAAAGGCATAACAAATGGTACAAATATTTTCATCGTCCATTAATACTTTTGAATCTGGTAAGATATCACGACAGTAATCCAAATAATTTATCATTGCTCTGACTTGACTGATCTCTTCGTCCGTTACATAATCTTCATCTAAAATTAGAAAAGAACAATTAGATTAAAAATCATTTAAAAATCATTCGTGGCTGAATAATACTTACAATTTAAAAATGAAAATTGTTTTATTCTTTTTCTTTTGTCCTTTGGAATTTTTATATTACTTTCCCCTAATACGAAGTACAAAGAACTGATTTGAAAACTCGGTTCTATTAATAACGTGCGCGTAACCTTAGGGACTTCGGCCGATGGTCTTGCTGGATAATAATTGTGAAATAAATAATCTAGAATTTATTGCATTACATTGTTCTCTCATGCTTACGCGTAAATGCTGCCATGTCTTCTTTAAGTAATGCCAACAATATTCCAACAACTGCCGTAAGTATTGGAAAATGATCTATCAATTCTAAATCTGGAATTTCCAATAGTACAACTTGTTGAAAACAACTGGTTTGAGAGCTCATCCTGTTTAATATTTGACATAGTAACTAAAATAATAATGAAGATTATGTTTCATTATATCTTGTTTCTTTGTTAACGAGTAAAACCATCGTCGAAGAAATGAATGTGAAAAGATATAACACCTACTTGACATAATCTGGATAATAAATTTTCTCTAGAAGACTGACGAAGATCAATGAATATGTCCGGTGCAACTGTGCAAAACATTTCTAAAACTCTTAATAATGCAACGCTCAAGTCGAAGCAAGTAGCACAGATTTTGAGTTGTCTCGACTCAATGAATACCCTTTCGGGTCTTGACGAAATATTATGAATCTCTTGTATCATACCGATAAACTCTGAGAAAGCCCAATTTAATTGATTCAACAAAGAATTTAAAAATTGTACAGTATTTTGTGATTTCCCTAATAATCCATCTCTTACATGTAATTGATATATTAGAGAAGGATAAGGTTCTGAAATATTAATAACAGATGAGGACACAATAAAATGGAGATCGTGATTGAAGAATGAGTGAAGAATAAAAAAAGGACGCACTTAACGGCTGATGGAATAAATTATAGATCATGATTACTAATAAGTAAGAATCAAGAAAGGACGCACTTAGCAACTGATGCATAGGTTCTTGTTGCAATAATTTCGGTCCGACTTTCCTACATAAATGTGGACTTTTTTCATAACGAAATGCAAATCCATGACCTTGCCAGAATCTCATGAGTATCCAGTTCGACTGAGCCCATGTTTTAGCTTCAAAGGGTTTCAATAGATTTCCGACTACCTTCAATCTATTTTCTAAAGATACATTTTCTAATGCCTCGAGTGTAATGGGATTCGACATGAATCCAGCAAATGTTATCATTAATATCTCTTTCGAATTTGTATTAACGATACGTGGATCAAGATAATGGGAGCAAAGGAACTCAGCAATATCCAATAACATCTTCTGATAATCTGGTATCGTCTCGATCGGCATAGTAGGATGAATATGATTACGTATACTAACGCATAAATCGGAAAGGGTTTCGAGATAAAAATCAGGTACAAAACTGAACATGTTTCCTTCTCCGCTTGCTTTTTGCAATGTTAACGTTAACATTTCTAAAAACCATGCCAGCTCTACTAGCTTTTCCTCTGAAAATACTGCGGCACGAATCCAAGCCATTTGCCTCGCCTGTTCGGACAATTTGTTAGTGAACACCTCTATCGAACGTAATAATTCTTCCTGAATTAAATGAGACGTCTCATCCTCATAATTGATAATATAATCCAATCTTTTTTTAGCCTCGGAAAGAGCGGCTTCAAATTCAGATATGTTGTCCTTAAGAACAGCAAGTTTTGCCACTTGTTTTCTCGCTGCCGCGTGATAAAACAATATAATCCCATCTAATAATTCTAACAGAGACACGGCGGCGTCTAATGGACCTAAACGCAGTGGCGTTCTGTCCTCTCTGCTAAAATATCCCATTCTTTCCACTAACATGGTACTTCCTTGAGCTGATGCATTAACATTAATCATGTGAGCGAATGCAGGTATGACGACTGGTAAATCCGACAGTCTTGCGAGGAATGGTTGATCTTGCGATTGTTCCATAGAAAGGATCACTTCGTGATTTGGACCCAAAATTTGAACCAATTCTGTTCTGAAGGTCTTGTTCAAGTGAGATAACACTCCTCCCAATCTGTCAATTCCGGAGTAATTGATTGATCCATCGTAGAATAATCTATGACACATTGATATTTTAGTTTTCTACAGATAAATTAAGTAATTTTCTACCAATTACGTAAAATTAAATATTAAAATTAAAGAGGGGGGAGAAAAGAAAAAGAAATTTGTGTCGGCTTACTTGCACGGTACGAAAACGGGACTGACCCCAATTTCATCGTTCCATAAATATTTGAATACAGACAAAAGCCGATGAAAGCAACAGAGACTAAGAACCAAAGGAGTCTGAAGATGCGGCGTTGTCTGGGGGAATACTGTGACTGAATATTCGGAATTAAATGTAATCCGTAGATTTAGAATTAGCGTAACAAACGCCTTATACTTACACGAGTCGTTGTTAGATTTTCATGAACGAAACGTTTGAATTTTCTTAGAAAAATAGTCCTCGATGTAGGTCTATTCGGAGTACCATCGGAATTATCAAGCAGAGTCATTAATAACCAAAGTTGTATATTTTCTAATTCTGTAATAATAAAATGAAGATAATGGGAAATGGATCGAAAAAGAAATCATTTAGACATACGTACCCTCTACTGAGTCTTTAATACTTTCGCACGCTTCTATATATGCATCTTTCCTTATAGCAATAGATGGATCTATTGGATTGGTTTCCCACCAAGGTTGCCGAACTACATTTGCTAGACCAACATCGTCCATCGGTTTAATGTGAATAAAATTAGCAAATCTCACACGATCGAAAAGCAGGTACTTTAGAAAGTGTTGCCGAGTCGTGGTATGTAGACAAAATTGTATCAATAGTATTAAACTATTATACTGATTCGAATATTCAAGGAAAAAGGAAACGTGCCTGAACGTCGAATAGAGATAGATGAGCGTACTGTCTAAACAAGACCTCATCTCTCGTTCCTCTAGAAAAGTCCATAGAAGATCTAAGCAAGTCATTAATCTTACTTTACTTTCACGAAATTTCAACGAGTCCCTTGCTCCGTATTTTTGTATTCCAGAAATTTCGTGTAAAAAAGGAATGAACACACCTTCGACGATATATGGAATGGTAAGCAAAGGACCGATATGCATTAAGATGCTTTGTGCAATGCACATGAGAAATGCATGTACTGTCATTGATCTATCAGTCAACGAAACGTTTGTTTGTTTTATACTAACTACGTAATCTATGACACGGGTAAACCATTGAAATAAAAATGTAGCTTGTATAACTTGCGATTCTGGCGGAGCTTGAATAGCTTGATAACCTTCTAAGGGATATCTTAAAGGAGTGCCTCCAAAAAAAGCCGTGACATTTTCGGTAAATGTCAGGCTTACAGTTGGAAAGTAAGCAATACCAGGACCCATGGATATATTATCAAATGCTCTCCCAAGATGTCTTCCATTTCTATAAAAATCTATCGTTCCATCATCCATATTTAATGTACATCCTATAATATCTCCTGTAAGCCATGACTCTCCGTATTTAGTTGGTATCACGTTCCATTTTCTAACACGGTGACCGTCATAAGCATAAGAGTTAACGGTGTCACCTATTAAAAAATTACAAACTTTATTCCTTGGGATAATTCATTTGGGATTAATCGTTTTCCTTAAAAATATCTTAATCCAATTTGTCGGACGTTATATTAATTTATAATACGTACCAACTCCACTCTCCATATCGTATTTACATCGTGAAGTTCCCCAGCCTACTTGCATTACACCTTTAGAACCAAGCTGAAGCTCGTACATCCATTTTCCTTTGTAAAGTGCTGTATTAGCCTTCATTGTACAAAAATTCCCTTGAGCGATAATACTCGATCTATCTGGCGAAACAATGAACAGGCCAGTATGCGTGTTAACATCAAACTTGACAGTTTTAGGCCCTATACGACCCTCCCTATCGTCTGTCAATTTTTCTGCACAAGCATACTTGGCCAGTGTCTCGTTAATGAAAATCTTAACCACATCTAAACTTTCTGAAGTACTGCAAAAGAAAAAAAAAAAAAAAAAAAAAGAAAAAAAACATTACAAATATATAACTTGGTTAAATTAAAAGGTAGAAAAGGTAGAAGGATATCAATTAGAATTAGGATTATTTCAATATAACCAATGTTATAGGTTACCTCAAAAACTTTACGTTGGACGTTTTGGATTTAGTTTTTGACATTATTATGGCATCATTAATTCCAAAAATATTTTGTATAACTTCCTCTGCCTCCATATTCTAGACAATTGTCAAGTGTCAAAATTAGCATTGAATGACAAATATATGACGAATAATGATTTTTCTAAGAATAGAAGATATCTTTTTAGATACGAGAACAAAATGATTTTCGGCCAAAGTTAAACCAGACAATAAAGATACACATCGCGCTGACACAATTTCTCTTGACAATTTCTTCGTGATATATGTCAAAGTAAATATCTATTTAAATCAATTGATTCGTTTACAAAATAATCGTGCCATTATTACTCTCTTCTTGTGACATTGCCGATGGTTATTATACTGAAATTTTCTTCTCAATTTCGATATATCAAACGGCTGTCCTTTTTCTCCCTGTCTCTCTCTCTCTCTCTCTCTCTCTTCTCATATAAATGTAATATTTTTTATTATAGATACCAGACAAGAATAAGCGAATAAAAGCACAATGTTCGATAAACTGTAAAAGAACTAAAAAATCGACGGTTAACATATATGCGCATGAGCACATTTCTGACATTCTTGATACAAAACGGCATGCCGATCAGCTGATATGTCAGCTGACTTATCGACGGAGCGCGCTTGTTATCGACTGTAAATGCGCGCGAATTTTCAATCTTATTCTTTGACAGATGGCAACACATTACGAATATCGTGAGACTCCATTTATTCTATATTCTTTCTCATCCTTTTCCTTCTCTGAAACTTTATCGGATAATTAATATAACAAATACCTTCGAAGGACAAAACATTCATTTCATTTCTCAAAATAAGGATTTTAAGGAATAAACGAGCTCAATGGATGTTTTACTCGATCGAATGTTACAGAGCCTATAAGTTTCCTTTATTCATGTTATATTAGTGATATCATTAGCCTTATAACAGAGAATCATCGAGATATTAGGCATTTATACTTTCTTAAAATCACCGATATAAAGATGTAACTTTTTTTTTTCTTTTCTTTTTTTTTTGTTTTGTTTTGTTTTGTTAAAAATTACATATTCAATTACAATTAATCGAGAGAAAGAGAAAGAGATCACAAAGAGGAACACAGAGAACGGAGGAAGGAGAATTAAAATTACTTATTATACTTTAGTGTCCCCATTGGGTAAAGAGATTAAAAGTATAGTCAACGACGACGCTATAAAACCGGACAATTATTGTACACAACTCTGAATAATTCACAAAGGGATAAGGGAGAGGAGATTGTGTATTCACAAACTTTGGCATTATCTTATTGCGGTGGGTATAATAATAATAATTGCAATTTTTCCTTCGTTATCTCAATATCATACAGATCGTTGGATCATAATAATAATAATGATAATGATAATACTAATATTATTATTATTATTAATAATAATAATAATGATAATGTTGATGAATGAGATAATAAAATAAACGAGTTATACAAGTTATTTGATCATTACCTTTTATAATTTATTCTCGGTGAGGAGATTAGGATGTAATGAAATCCACCGTTGTGTAGTTCGATTCTTCAAGAGAATATTAAGATGATTATGTGAAGAGAACTGTATAACCGAATATATATATATATATATATATATATATATATGTGTGTTATATGCAATGTCGTTACATTAATATCGATTTAGTTAAGTGTACGAGTGTGTTATGTACGTATGTACGTATAATGTATAGATGCTATTTTATTCGCGAATAATACATTTTTCCCCAATAATATGTGTACGAATAGCTGAAAAATGCGACGTGATTATGATGAAAAGGCGTTAACAACACATTATTAGTCTCTTATGTATGTTGTATGTATGTATGATGTATGTATGTACGTATGTGTATGTATGCGTGTGTCCTTTCTTATATTTTCGTTTATAATTCTCTCTCTATCTCTCTCTCAATGTTGAAAATTCAATATAAATATTTCAGATGCTGAGATACGCGTTTGTCTCTCTCTCTCTCATTGTTAAATACGTTATTATTGTACACTTATTATTATTATTATTATTATTATTATTATTATTATTATTATTATTATTATTATTATTATACTTATTGATATTTTTTTCTTTTCTTTTCTTTCTTTCTTGCTTCCTTCTTGAATATATCGAACATTGCTGCGGCATTAGTACCTACAATTAAGGCGTACGCAATATATATGTTAAATATATATGTTTGTGTGTGTGTGTGAGCGTATATATATATATATATATATAAATATAGAGGATCTGCAATGAAACATCCAGGTTTTGTTATAAAAACAAAAGAAATTAGGGCGTTCCATTTCATACACTCTGTATATATATAATACATATATATATACATGCACACTCGTACACATGTATACGCGTACGTAACTACACACTCATACATACACGTATACTTTTACATATATGATATATGTTTATAACTATTAGATACTGGCACGTATAAGATCACCATATCGATATCACTCCAGTATCATTTATCTCACTCACTTTTCCTCTTATTCTTATTCTCTCTCTCTCTCTCTCTCTCTCTCTCTCTCTCTCTCTCTCTCTCTCTCTCTCTCTCTCTCTCTCTTTCTCTACTAATTATGCATATATTGTGAACAAGAAGCTCGCAACGTTAAATATAGCTTCTTCGGATAAAACTCATATATTCGTTTGCGCATTAAAGGAACATCGAACGTGTTTATAATAATCACAAATATGATCATTAAATCGTTAAGAGGAGGTTCTTGGATATGCTGATATTTCGCGATTTAAAAATAAATTACATACATAATATAATCATAGATTATTCTCATGTCGACTAAGTAATCTTTTTTATCTTCTTCTTCTTCTTCTTCTTCTTCATCTTCTTCTTCATCTTCTTCTACATGAAATTATTTATATTCGATGCATCGTCCTATTTATCTTCTTTTCTTTTTCATTCACGGTTTCTTCTCTTCTTCTCTCTTTCTTTCGTTTGATGACTAGAAACGTCTCCCTTCGCTGGTTCATTTTATTTTATTTTATTTTATTTTATTTTACTTTATTTTATTTTACTTTATTTTATTTTTTTATTGTATCGTATTGTATTTGTATTTTATTTTATTTCTCGTTCATTTGGTAAAAAAATTATATGCGAAAATGGAAAAGATTCAGTAGAAAAAATAAACTCACGCCCATAGGACGGTAGCGGCCCGTTCTACCTAAGCAAAAAGCTTTCAATGCGAGAATCTTTCTTCCCGCATTTCCGTTTCCTCTGTCTTTCCTTCAAAAGATCCTTTAAATATAAATGATAAAACAATGTAAGAATCAATGTATTATAGATCTCGTATGCCTTGAGATAAAACGGACCATGCTATCGGCCACAGACGATTTTTCTTCTTTTCTTTTTCTTCGTCGTGTTCTCGTTTTTTTCCTTCTTCTTCTTCTTCTTCTTTTCGTGTTTCTTTTCTTTTTTTTTGTTTTCTTTCTTTTTTTTTTTTTTTGTTTTTTTTTCTTTTCTCTAGAGAAACTCACGGAGTAACACATAAGTCCTTGCGAAGTGTAATGGGCGGAGTGACTGGTCGATGTGGGAGAAGATAATGATGATAATGATGATGATAAGGATGATGATGATGATGATGATGATGATGATGATGATGATGATGATGATGATGATCGTAGATCGGATTTATATCTAAATCGAACAAGTTAATCGATATTATTATTTTTTTTATTATATATATTATTATATTATATTATTATTGTTGTTATTATTATTATTATTATTATTATTACTTGCGTATATCTTCAATTAGCTTGTTCGGCACTCTGAGCCTGCTTTTCGATCTTCCTCGCGAGTTCTGGGCTCATGTGAGGATGTGGGAAAGGTAAAACTGGTTTTCGAAGAATTGTTGGCTTGACTTTGACCTGAGGCTTGAACGAGGATACTTGGCTACCACCTGTCAAATGCATATCCGCGAATTTAGCGACGATTTTTGGCGTTGATCTAGGTGGCAATGGTGAACGAAGCGCCAGAGAATCTGATATTTGATTGGTACTGGCCGATCTTACGATCTCTTCCGTTCCTTCTATATCGGTAGATTCCAAATGATCCGCTGTTTCAAGACGTTTCAATTTCGAACCTTCTGGATTAGTCTTAGTATTCTTTTTCAATGTACACTGATTCTGTTTAGCAAAACGTTCGGCAGCGGTGCTCATGTCCGGTGATTCAGGACCACCTGTTGGTGAGGTTGCTGCTTCGGTGGTTCTGTTAGGTAAAACAACACTAGTCTCGTCGTCGGAACTACTTAAGCTACTAGACGAAGCAGACTTTTTACTAGCGTCCTGTGCCGACAATGGTAAATCCATAACGAGATCAGGTGTCTGTTTTTGTCGCATTTCTCGAAATTCCTGCGAGCTACGATAAGATTTGGAAGAAGTTGTAGTTGCGTTGCCGCCTGGTGGTATTGGGGGATTTAATTGGGTTTGAGAGGTCGCTCTTCTTTGCCAGAGCTCTCGATTAGCTGAGAAAGTTGTTTGTTCGTGTTGTATATCCTCCTCGGTGGATTGTCCACCATCACCACCAGGAAAGTTACAACCATTGCTCGAGGAATTCTGAGAAATACATTGATTATGACCGTCCGAACCTGTTGTCACTGTCACCGTTACCGTAGACTCCCCTACGCTTTGCGATTTCCAATGATGTTGTTTTCTACCAGCTCCTCGACTTTTTATCCCGCTTTCGTTACCTTGCCCACCACCACCTCCAATTCCTCCTCCTACTCCTCCAGCTTCTTCGTTTTCATCCATCCGTTCTTGTGCAATCATTGACAAATCAATTGAGTTCGATACCAAAAGATTTTCTGAAATGTTCTCATTTTCAGGAGTCGATACTTTGGTAAACTTCCCGGACGTTGTGGATTCCTGAAAATAATTTTAATCGAATTAATTCAATGTTCTTTTTTACTCTCTTCTTCCTCTCTTTCTCTCTTAAAATTTATCTTTATCTTCCTTTCTTTTCCTAACAGCAATTAATCCCCATCGACTTCACATAATAATTCAATATTATTCGCCAGTTAAATTGTTGTATAAAATATTGACAAGATAGCGAACGATGTTTAACGAAGCAGAAGAAAAGGGGATGCAATAATGATTAGCTTCGATGTTCGATAACGTTTAATTCCAATGGATAATTTCATTTTTCATAATTTAAATAGTCGATATGGTGTTTAACGAAATTGAAGGAATGATCTACATGCACGTGTAAAGAAAGGAAATCCAGAGAAAGCGTATATGCTGCTATGAATGATGAATGATGGATGAATGAATGTAGTGCAATGATATATATGTATTTTTTTTTTTTGTTTTTTTTTCTTTTTTTCTTTTTTTAAGCAGGATCAAAAAACTGCTCGTAAAACTGTTGGCTAAATGAGAGAGATGCTAAAACGACACAAAACTACAAGCATCTATTCTAAGCGCATCGAATATGAGAATAGATACCTAGGGCTCTCCCTATCTTTCACCATGATGGATGTTGGTGGTGGTAGGATGTTAGCTGAAAGGGAGAGACACTTGCTTGTTTTTTTTTTGTTGTTGTTGTTTTTACTCACCTAATTGTAAAGAATATCCCATTGGAAAAGTAGATCCTCTCAGTCGAAGCGCAATTGAATCATCAAACTCCTTCAAAACCAAACGAATAAACAGAAAGAAGAAACACAAAACTACTAAACCACACAACAAAACACACTCTTTTCGTCAGCAGTTTTATCGAACAGTTTATATGTATATATACAGATATATATACATAATATATATATATATATATATGTGCATACATACATACATACATACATACATATTATATATATATATATATATATATATATATATATATATATATATATACATATATGTATACATAATATCTGTTTTGCATTTTTCTCTCACACACTCTATGTATTTGCACACGATTTACTTTGTCGTCAACGATTAAAAGGCTGACGTTAAACGTATATCTGGAAAAACAGGAACCAACCCAACTATTAAATACATTCCAAATGTTGTCCAACGGGAATAACAAAAGAAACAAATAAAAATGACATAATAACGTTGCACGATGCACTTTTGTATGCACGATGCACGTTCTCTCTCTCTCTCTCTCTCTCTCTCTCTCTCTCTCTCTCTCTCTCTCTCTCTCTCTCTCTCCCTCTCCCTCTCTCTCTCTCTATGTATGTATGTAGTGTATGTATACGATGCACAAAAAACAAAGGGCACAGGCGGCACAAAAGAGACAGAGACGAAGGCACATGCAGCAACGAACAGTGTATATATTTCTATTTTATATATTTACAAAATATATATATATACATACATATATATATATGTATGTATGTATGCATGTATGCATGTATGTATCGTACAAATGATGTATAGATCATATCTATCCATTATATATTTCTGATAAATTATATCTTATATCTATCGATAATAACTTTATCAAGTTTTTTTCTGCCTTTCCCACTGCTTTTCAATGATTTTCCTTTCGAAATCAACAATCTTCTAATCTCAATTCGATGTGAGAGTGAGTGAAGAAAAACTTTGGTCTCTTTCGTCTCGATCTTCTCGATAAGAAACGAAGCAATGCGTGTTTTCATGGATGCTGTGCATAGGCTGCGATAGGCTCGTGTTTTACGAATCATACGATGTATGTGCATTCAAGAAATAACAGAATCGCAGAGATATCATCGACGAAAAATGCACTCGAAGGAGAGAAAGAGAAAAAGAATTCAAGGAAAACAAAAACAAAAAAACAAAAAAAAAAAAGGAAAAAAAAAGGGAAAAGTATATATATATATATATATGTGTGTGTGTATATATATATATATAAAATAGAAAAAAAGAAATACACAAAAAAATATTAGAATAAATATTTCTAGCACGATAGCCATGCACTTGTGCCTAGAGCTTACGATCCATTTGTGTCTTTTACGTGTATGCGTTTTGTGCAAAACACGTACGCACGTACACGTAATAAAAAGAGACATATACAGTTACGACAAAAGCAGAGAAACCGATAACGAACAAGGAAACTAATTAGAGCTATTGCGTAGCTAAACGGTTGTTTCTAATACCTCTCGACTGATGATAGGTTGAGCCGAAGAAATGCAGGGCACATGTGTAACAACAGTTGCCGGTACGATACCACTGCTAGTACTATTATTTTCTCCTGACATCGTGTTCGTTGTAATAGATATATCTGATACAGGAGTCGAAGACCATGCGTTCGACGTACCAGTTGAACTCATCATCAATGGTGAATTGTTGTTAGGTAGAACACTGTCTGCTGAACTGGAAGCTCTTCGTCTCATGGATTCTTCACTGGATGATTTCAATAATTCTTTTTCTCGTTCTTCATCTCTGTCAAACGTACGAAATATTAATTTCTAATCCTATTGTTTGAGATAAATAATTAACAAGGCAGAAGCCTTACTTTATTTTCAACATGATATATTTATCAGGTATTAATCCTTCTCTGCCAGCCAATGAGCCTCGCCACCAGTCGTTGCTAACTTGCGTAAATAAAGTTAAAGTATCACCCTTTTTAAAGCTGAGTTCTCTCTCCGATCTAGCGTTGAAATCGAACTGTGCTGTTGCTTCCAAATTTTCTGATTCTGCATTTGAATGTTTTCTTATCAAATTTGCATTGTGATCCTTATATATGATCTTTACATTAATTTAATACCGACCATCCTCCGATGGATAAACTTCAGAATCCATGTCCTCTTGAACCTGATCTGTTGGCGAATCACCGACGTCTCTGGTATAATAAAAATGAGAAAAAAAAACAAAAAAAAAAAAACAAAAAAAAAATAGAAAAAGAAAACTATAAAGCAACATTTTGTCCAATATATAATATATGAAATTTACATGATATACATAATACTAACACGTCGTCTGGTTCTCTGCTGATATATTTCTCATATTGCGTACCACCTATATCTTCAGGAAATATTTCCTCGCAGAAGGTAATAATATTCTTGATCAGTTCGTTCACCTGATTTTGATACTGAACTTGATCCTTGTCCTCTGGGACAGGTACTAAAGTTGGACCAAAGCAAATGGCCAAGTTGTAAGGATCCATCATATTTTCATCTGAGAATTCTGAAAGACTGGAGAACACAAAATGTTCGTAAATCTCATACATGCGATTCAAACAAAACTGAGACATTTTAATTTTCTCATACTTACTGATTGAGGAAAGCAAAAAGATAACGCATTACTATCACCACTGGTCTTGGAAGACTCGCTATTAATTCCTTCATCTTGTTAACAAATTCTTGCTTCGATTCTAATTGTGCCAATTCCATAAGATGCTCGAAATAAATGATAGGGAACAATGGTTCTCTCAATTCCCTCAAATAAAGCTTCAAGACACCAGCGACGCTATTAATATCGGAAGCATCTGTTACATCTGCCAAAGGATCTTCACCTCTTTCGAACCATTCCCTGAAGTTATTGATTTCCACCTGTGAACCAGATACTCGAAATATTCCTTGATGATGTAAACCGTAAAGGTTGATAACCCTTATACAACTCTTCATGATCAAAGGTATTTCTTGATTCGTGCTTTCTAAATATTCCTCTAAAGAACCACCGAATAATTTTGGTTGGCCGTTCATCTGTAAACGTCCGATTCGTTTTCTACGTGCTTGTTTTTGCTTGGTAGTAGAAATGGATGGATTTGGACTGGCCGTAGAACCATCCAATAGACTTTGACGTATATATTCCTGCTTTGCATCCAATCTGGCTATTCTTGAAGTTCCAAGAAGGTACTCTCTGAATTTCTGCAAGTACAACACGTTGCATACACCACAACATGCAAATCAAATATGATCACAAACGATTCTTCTTTTTCTAACGAGACTTTGTTATCTTATATAAGCCCGGATAAAAAGATTTGAAAGTAATATACTCAAACTTACGGTAAGATAAAATTCTTCTGTCTCTTGTCTATCAGCTCTCAATTTGATCTGTAAAGTTTCCGGTGGTCTAGACGTTGGTACAGCATTTTCGCCGAAATATCTCGAGCAGTCGTAATCTTTGGCGGTTAACATTTCAAGGAGACTCGCCTCCGCCGTTTCTAAAGTCTTCCATACTTCCTCCGACTCTGTTCTAAGAGACGTAACCCTCTGTTGCAATTGAGTTAATCGCTGTTCCATTTCCAAGTGTAGCACCTTTTGTAATTCAGGCTCGGGAGTCTATGTAATAAATTGAGAATAAAACGTGAAAATCTTCGACGGGGTTGAGAGGAAATAATCGTGACATAATAAAAGAATTTTTATACCTCGTCTCCACGTTGTCCTTGAAATTCAAACTTTTTAGGAATCATAAAAGCAGCATGATGAGATTCCAAGAACCTTTGCTTGTCCGCTCTCGAATCCAATGCACCCACGCATGCAGCCAATTGCTCTGCACCAGTTTGTAACGAACGCTGCCTACCCTCTTCCGCACTACAATGCATTAACAATGCTCTAGCGATGCAATTGTGGAAGCCAAAATCCATACACTATACAAAAGATTGCACAATTTTAGTATCAAGGATTTCAATCAATCAACGCACTATATGTATATATATTTTTTATCTTTATAAAAAATGTAAATTACATATTTATGGCATATTTATGTAATAAACAAATTTTTTTTTAATAATTCATCATTCATTAAACTTACATCTATGAGATCTGAAAGATCATCAACGAAATACTTTGTAATTGTCGTATTGGAAGCTTCCAAGCATAATATATATTCGTTTCTTGCTTTCAAAGCTTTTAATTTGGCTTCTTGATACTTGTTCTTTCTCTGAAACATCAAACCAATGTTAGAAATCTTAAATTTAAAAAGCTTGTAAATGTATTAAGATGTGATAACAATTTGTATAGGCTGAATAATTTCTATTTCTATTTCTCTCTCTCTCTCTCCCCTTTCTTTCTTCTTTTTTGATTAGACTATCGTTTCTACAACGATAGAATTACATATGGTATAGACATAGATGAATAGAAGGGAGATAGAGAAAAGGTGGGGAGAGTCAGCACACATGCTGTTAATCCTTGTTTTTCTTCTCTCTTCCTTTCTCTATCCTGCTCTTTCCAAACCGTTAGAACCATCTGTCTTATCGCTATAGTCACATTAAGAAAGAAAAAGAGGGAGAATTCTCTCATTTATTTTTCTAACCAGCAGCAGCTTGCTTGGCTGTTGCAAGAAAACGGTAGACACAAGTCGCTCGTTTTAAATCTTCGAGCATCTGCTAACACAGATCAACAAAGAAAGAAAGGGCGCGCGCGCGCGAGAGAGAGAGAGAGAGAGAGAGAAACGTGAGGCTGCTCTTCAACCTCTACATTTTTAATCTCTTTCTTTCATGATCTCTATACCATAACAAATTCATGATTTATAATTCCGTGAGGAGAGAAAGATCTTAAAGACAAAGAACTTTTCTGATGGATCCTCATAAAGATTAAAAATTCATAACAATAAACAATACATTTTGAAGCATTGCATTTAATAATACATTTTATTCATGATCCATATGTCATAACAAATTCACGATTTATAATTTAATAATGAGGGAAAGAAAATCTCGAAGGTAAAAAAGTTTTTCGATGGATCCCCATAAAGATTAAAAAACTCATGACAATGGAAGAATATTTTCATCGATAACAAGATTCCTAGGAGTGGAATTGGTTTTCAAGTACACTCGAATCATTTTCAAGCTCGTTGAAAATGTAGACTAAGTAGAGTGGGGTCTGAAACTTGTAGTTACCTTGTTCACCTCTTTCTCGATGAGCTTGTACTTTTTGCTCCTAGCTAATTTTTCTGGTGGCGCATTAGCAACCTCTAGCTTACTACGCTGTTGCTCAGCTACACGTAACTTAGTTTCGG
Organism: Vespa mandarinia; assembly: GCF_050613455.1. Taxonomy (NCBI): domain Eukaryota; kingdom Metazoa; phylum Arthropoda; class Insecta; order Hymenoptera; family Vespidae; genus Vespa; species Vespa mandarinia. The sequence continues at coordinate 4,029,379 of NC_140827.1, read as the reverse complement.
CTTGTCTTGACTCTGCTTGATAAGCCTGATAAGTCTTCATCGTTGTATGTAATTCGTGAAGAACTCTGAGTATTTCTTCGTGTGTTTCGTAGCCAATCTCACGACACTTAAATATTTATATAACGTGTATATATATATATATATATATATATATATATATAAATGAGTGAATTATGAATGAATCAATTAATTGGTTAAATAAATAAATAAATAAATAAATAAATGCTTACTCGTTTGTATATCCTTTGAACATCTTCCATTACTTGATTAAGCCTACCGACAAGATGTGTGCTGTAGACTTCTGAAAGGGCAGCATGATCTCTACTTAAAGATTTCGTCTCATTTACAAGCTGTTGCCAGCAGGCATAACTGGAGAAGAGGGGCCACTGTTCACGTCTAAAAAGAAAAGCAAGCACCAGAAAAGTATGAAGACACATTGTGAAGTCTATGTTAAAATAAGTAAAAATGTTTTCGTCCTCTTCAGGGGACAAATATTGATCTACTTATTGCTTCATCTACAAAAGCTTACTTTTGCTTTTGCTCCTTGTGTCTTAATTGTATACTCCTAGCCATTTTGTCAAGAGACTTGCTGTAATCCAACTCCAACTCTGCCCTTCTGCGAAAGAAATCTTGCAGTTCGGCTACAAGGGCAACTTGTGCCTCCATCCTTACGTCGAGACATCTCAACTGTTCGTTCAGTTGCAGCCTTATATCTGCAAGAAAGAAAAAAAGAAAGAAGATATGAGGTAGGGGAAAAAGTATATAGTAGTACGTTAATCGTTTCGGTCTACCGCAGGTTGCGGTGTGTGTGTGTCTATATCTGTGTTGAATGTATTTCGAATATCGACTTATTTATATTTTAAAAAATTCTCTCTTCTCTCTTTTATTTAGTTGTTCTTTTTTTTTTTACAACGATTACTTCGACTCTATAACAATGTTTTATATAATTAAAAATAATTGATAAGTAAATTCAAAATTTGTATAAAACTTTTAGATAGACCTGAAAATTCATTTCCATCGAAACAAAGAATTCGACATATTTACAATTTCTCTTTAAATCCAGACGGTTTAGAAAACGTAGAGAGAAACATTGTTCGAGTTTTATCGGCGACACGTCGCCTGGGACAATGACGCTTGCTTGGCTGAGAGAAGGGAGGACTGACGAGAATGAACGAAGGACAGGAAAGAGAGAAAAGTCGAAGAGAGGCGGGACAGAATAATAATGGCCATGAACGAAGAGGAACAAATGTCCTTTCCAAGATGGCTACACACCTCCTACCACCCCGAGATTCATTATTCTTTTTCTCCCCTTTACCCTTCGTTTCTCTTCCTTTATATTCTAATCCTAGAAATATCTAAGTCTAGAAATACCAACTCCATTCTTTCCTTTTCCTACATTTTCACAAACAATTAAAACATCTCTCTGTCTTTCCATTTCTCTTTTCCTTTCAAAACAAACGACAGATATAAATGATTTATCTTGCTTATCAAATCATCGCAGCAAATACATATAGTAATTTTGCAGTATTTTAATATTTAATATTTAATATTAAAAAAAAAACAAAAAAAAAGAAAAAAAAACTAAATTTATACTCGATTGAAAAATGATAAACAACACACTATATGTACGTGTGTCTATGTGTTTGTAGTGTGTTGTTTATACACACATATACACATGATAATTTAATAAAATAGAATTTAAGTCTAAAATCAAATTTAAATTAATTATTACAATTACATTACACAATAATATTATAATATTATAAATTAAGTAAAATTACAATAATAAAATAATAATATAATGTATGTATATATAAATAAATAAATAAATAAATAAATGACAGAATGTGTGTTTGTGTGTGTAATATATTGCAAGTTGCATCCATATAAAACTCTCATCATTTCAAATCAAATAACATAAGCGGATGACTAACCAACCCGATAGGGGTACCGTGTCGAGTTACACACACATATACAATTCATTTACCCTTATTTCGTGTGTCTCCCCGGCACCTATCCGGTCGTCGCCTACGAATACTGTCTATACTGTCGTGTTTTTGGCCTGGCGAGGGAGGACAGAGGTCAAAGATCTCGCCACAGTCTGTGCCCCTTCGAATGAATCACGCCCGGAAATATAAGCCGATCGATGTGCGGCTACTCTCTCTCTACTTACATTGGAAGAAGAAAAAAAAAAAAAAAAACACCGCCCCTTTGCGTTTTTATGCTCATCTTTCTCGATTATTTTCTAAGGGCAGAAGAATACTAACATATCTGTTATAGTATAGATCCAAACAAATATCGTAGATCTCAAATGGTTTTCAGTTTTTAATTATCTTTTAATTTTATTTTTATTAATCATTTATTTATTAATCATATATATATATATATATATATATATATACATGCAGACTGGGCTAAAAGTTCTTAGATGAGCCATAAGTTGTTAGGTGAATTTAAAAATCAATTGCTCTTTTTACAAATACATGTATATACGCGCATACATAAATTTACATATGTATGTAAGAAGAAGAAAAAGAGTTCGTTCTTTCGAACGAAAACGATAATTAGTAACACGTGAAAAGAATCATTACGAGCCTAAACACACACGCATACACAATATACATTCCTTCTTTCAAACATACTCTATTTATAATTATATTTTATGTCTTAAAAGATCTGTATATATTTCATACATACATAGAGAAAGAGAGAAGGAGGGAGAGAGAGAAAAAAAAAGGAGATCCTGGTCCACGTAAATGAATATCCTTTTTTTTACATTGGCCTACTCGATATCATTTCATCTTTTTTTTCTTTTACAACTTCATTGTATATATATATTTTTTTTTTCTTTAAAATTTTTTAATATCTTCTTCTTTATATATACAATTAAAAATAATTTTGTTATAAAACGAGTAAAACGAAATAAACAAACAGAGAGAGAGAAAGAGAGACAAAAAGATTCTAATTCCGCAATCATTTATGCGATAAAGATCAATGTTGTTACATTTTTGTCAAATTTCCAGAAAAAAAGAAAAATCTTTAGGAAAGATCGATTGCATAGATTTCTACGTGTCGTTAACCGAGGAGGATAAATTTAAACAACACATTATCATTGATTCTTCGAAACCCTCTATCGTAGATGATTATTCATGGCTGAGGAAGTCTCGCTTTGTTATACAGGAGAGAGAAAGAGAGAAAGAGAGAAAGAGAGAAAGAGAGGGAGGAGTGTGAGGAGAAATGGAGGGAGGGAGGGAAGTTTCCAGTTTCACGGAGCACAGCATCCGATGATGCACGTTGATCCGAAAGGAGGCCGCGGCTAGGCTCTAGCTTTGAACGATTTTCTCGTGGCAACGAACGTTAAATCTTTTATCGAAGCAAGAAGAAAAGAAAGAAAAAAGAAAAGAAAATGATGAGAGTGAAAGAGAAAAAAAAAGCGGTTCATGGTGATGTGATGATGATGGTCATTAATGTGCTTTCAACCCATCACCTACCACTCCCTCCCACCATTCCCTCATCCCCGATTGCTCTCCTTTTATACTCAATTAACCCATCTTGCATCCTTTTCTTACTTCGACGATTTCCCACTATATCCCCTTAAGACTTTTACTTTCTAATCATTAACCCATCCTCTTTCTAAAATAATCAGTTTCTTCTTTTATCATCCGAATGTTTGGAGATTAATGAGATTGAAATTTATTAACAGGCTAAATCTTGTACTTTTTGTTTGGATATATCCATTTAGACAAATCGATCAATAAGCTGGTCTATATGCATGCATCTACATACACAACATAAAGGAGGAACGAGAAACCAAAAAGTTTTTAGGTGACATTAAAAAATTAATTAATTCTTTACGAGACTTTTTAGTTTCGTAATTAGGTTCATAATTTAATAAGCCAGGCTCGTAATTTTACAATCTGAAAACAATATCAGCCTAGAAAGTTTCAATGAAGGAAAATAATGGATTTAAAAAAAATTACTTAGAAACTTTTCACCTATCCTGTATCATTCTAAATAATCTAACACGGTCGTAATTCGTCAAATCGAATCATCAGATTTCTAAACAATAGAAAAATATAAAGATAGGAAAAAAAAATTGCAGGTAAATACGATTTACCTTTCGTCCAGACTTCCCATTCCTGTCGTCCACTGAGTTTGAACATTTTCTAAGCCTTCTTTTATTATAACTAACATTGGCACACTCCACAAATTTATCTTTCTCTTATTTTAATTATAGTTCGCCAATATGCACAGACTTTGCCTAATCTCTAGACATATCTTTTCTTTTTTCAATTACATTATCTCGCATATGTGTGTTTACCAATAATAATCAATAAGAATATTGGCAAACTCATATTATGAACTCATATCAATGAAGATATCAATTTTTATCGGTGTTTATAAATAAAAAAAGAAAAAAGAAATCATTATTTATCAAACACGTTAAAAAAACATTCGACGATAATAAATAAAGTTTTATATATATATATATATATATAATCCTCTTTGTATATGAGAAACTTTGATCTCTCTGTGTGTCACACACTAATCGTATCGTCTTTTCAAAGTAAGCCTGATCGCGTTTACGGGACACTCGGTATTATGTAAACGTTAGCGATTAACTATACTGCAGGCATACGACCGCAGATATACATAGTAGCTTTACCGGAAAAGGAAGTCATACTTGTATTATGTATATACAATATGTACATACGTACATCAAAAAAGCTATGAAACTATATCAATAAATTGGCAAAAAAATAATCTCTTTTCCTTTTCTTGTTTTTTTCTTTTCGAATAGACAACGCTTAATATATAATTCACCTAATTAAATCTAAATCACTATTTTTGCAAGTAAATACACGACGGTGACTCACTTTGTGTACGTATGTATGTGTATATACGCGACGCATGCTTGTCGTGTCGTATCGTGTGCGTGTGCAAGAATGGAAAAGTCAATGCAGAGTCAATGAGCGAACGATATAGAATCTATATAATCAACGTGAGATAAGAATTAATTAGAACGATCGGCGAAAAAAAAAAAAAAAAAAAAAAAGAAAAAAATAAGTACGTGTAAAGAAGTAGACGCAAAAAACGACAAAGGAGAAATTATAAAATTAAGCAACACTATTTCGAACCAATTATAAAGAGTAATGTTAGATTAGAATCGATTAGAAAAAGTTTAAAAAGAAACAAAAAAAGAACAGTATAAATAAATTAAACTAAACGACGCGCACAACAACACTGTTTCGAACTGATTATATACCTAACGTTTAGAACAATGATTAGATTAGAATCGATTAGAACAATTGTTTAAGACAAAACAAAGGGGGGAAAAAGCGGTATAAATATAGATCCAAACTTAAAAGAACACAACACACTGTTTCTAATGAGTTTACGTAATGCGTTTAGAGGAGAAATAAGTTAGAGCTGGATTTTGTTAGAAATGTTAAAAACTGATAAAATAATGATAATAAATAAAATAAAAAAAAAAAAAAAAATGAAAAGAAATAGTAAACTTCGCGATTGAGAGAAACACGTTCGATAACGACAAGAGGGGGCTCTGGTTCTCGACAAACTGACGAAGAGAGCACTACGAGTTGTGCGTCGCTGCGTTTGCTCTCCGTTGCGTTGCGTTGCGTTGCGTTGCGTTGCTTTGCTTTGACCATCGTTAAATTAACCACAATTACTGGCGCGTCGTACGCTAGCTAGCCGCGCCGCCACCACCACCACCACCACCACCACCATTCGCCATCGCCATCGCCATCGCCATCACCATCACCATCACCATCACCATCACCATCACCATCACCATCATCATCATCATCATCATCAACGCACACCGCCTCTGCTTATGCGAAAGACCGATAGCGATTCCATCGACGTCCGTCCCTATCTGAGAGAGCTTCTAACTTGTAAGATATTACATGTATTCCTTTTTTCTCTTATGTTATATAGGCTCGTTAATTAATTAGTTTTCTACGTGTTAATAAACAATAATCCTTCTTCTAACGATAACTGTAGGAACGTGTAAAAATTATCTAATGAGAGCTTTTCTAATACTCGAAGTTATGCACTTCTCTTTCTTTTCCAGATATATAACAAATTTCTCTCTTTTATTATGATAAAGAAGAAGAATGATGGCAGTTTCAAATATATCAGATGTTTTTTAAAATCAATTTATCCTTTTCCACAGATCTTTATATTTCAGAGTAATAAGGATTTTCTATTTTGTGAATGTTAAGCGTACCTTGACGGCAGTCAATTGATATGCGACACACCGTTTCTCTATCGACTTCCTTCCTGCGCGAATCGAAGGGAAGCGCGACGAGTAGATATTACGTCGACTCATTTTTCGTTATCTCTCGAATAACTAACTGTGTCATGATCTCGAGTATTCGTTCGTTTAACGTCCAAGTCATCCGATGGATCACTTACATTTTCTTTTTTCTTTTTTCCTTTTTCTTCTCTTGCAAATAATGATAATCATGTCAGACCAAGAATGAGACAGAAATCTTCATATACGATTTATTATTATTATTATTATTATTATTATTATTATTATTATTAATATTATTATTGTCGCTATTATTATTGTGGTCTCTGATCTTTTCTTAAGCTGAGATCTATCGATCATGTATTTTTCTACCAATTGGGATTCTAATATTACTCTAATTTTTCTACGAATTTAGTTCGAATTTTAATTATAATTGTTTTACTGATTGTCATTTCTCTCTAAGAATATCTCCTTATGTATATTAAATACGTAAAGAGTCTCCGAGAAAAAGAGATACCATTTTCAGGGTTAAACGCGTTAGATCAGATTTCTAAGTGGCTCGAGTCTCCCAAGTGAGATTTCTTTCATTAAATTCCTTCGTCTTCTTAAAAATCCTTAAAATATCAAAGAGATGTAAAAGATTATACAAACGAATGTTCACAATCTCGGTATTGTTATATACACATCAATTATACACATGAATTTTCAAATCCACAGAGTGGACCAAAAAAAGTTCCTAGATGAATCGAAAGTTGTTAGGTAATTTTCAAAATCGATTACTCTTTTTCACCTAGCTTTAGGAACTTTATTAGCCCATTATGGGAAAAAAGAAAAGAAAAAAAAATAGATTATTTAATGAACATTTAAATGGCAATAAATTCCATCTCATCTACCAATTGGACCGATAAGAATGAATTTAGATTGGGTCGATCGTTGATTCTTCAACATTGTTACGTCAGAGAGACGTGACATTCGTGAAAACTATTAATAGTACATACATAGTATATACCACGTGTGTATATAGACATATATACGTGATGCTTTTGCCAAAGTAGTCTTTTTAGTAGTCTTAGATTTAATCGTAGAAACGAAAAGAGTGATAGTAATAACGCGGGTACATTCGTACACAAGTCGATCTTTCGATTCTTCCTCTCTCTCTTTCTCTCCCTCCCTCTCTCGACCTCGACACAAGAGGCTAACGCCTATCATTTCGCGTTATTAACCTCACCCACGCAAAAAGACCTCGGGACAAAATTGAAAGACTTCCTGTGCGTTTGAATTGCACATTCGCGTACATTGTGTATGAGCTAAGCAGGTTTCTGTCGGTCGGTAAAACGGAGCAGCCGGATAGAAAAGAGAGAAAGAGAGAGAGAGAAAAAAAGAAGAGAAGAAAACGGAACAAAATCATTTCTTTCATAATTTCGTTGGCAAACTTTATAATTTGTACGTGAAAAATGTGTACTCTTTGATATAAATAAACTCTCTTATACAGGACGGTGTGCAAAAGTTCTTAGGTGTGGCCAAAAGTCTTTAAGTGACTTCAAAAATTAATTACTCTTTTTTCAAGACTTTTCAGATTCTTAATTGGCCTTGTTATTGTACAAGCTAGGCTTGTAATTTTACAATCTGAAAAAAGAAATAGTTTAAAAAGTATAAAAAAAAAAAAAAAAAAAGCAAAAAGTAATTGATCTTTTTAAAATCATCTAACAACTTTTGTACACCGCCCTGTTATTTTCTTCCTTAAGATTTCAGATATCAAAGGAAAGATCTAAAAGAGATTTCAAGATTAAAAAGAAACTTAACATTAAATGCAAATATATAAATATATACATATACATACATATATATATATTTTTTTTTCCTTCACATAGTATATATATAATATACCTGGGAAAACATCCTTGGTGTCTGGACTGTAAGGATGAATCCATCCGTTTCTTTGTTGTATGATGCACTGGAACATGTTGGTTGATGGTATATTGAAGAGAAAGAGAGGGAGATATAGATATTAGAGTGAGATAGAGAGCGATAAACGTTTTAGGTTCCTTTGCGTTTGTTGAATTATCGTTAGGAATACTTGCACTTCACCACCATTAGATCTTCTTGATCCCGAATAATTATCTCACATATAAAGAAAGAAAGAGAGAGAATGAGAATGAAAAAGAAGAAGAAGAAGAAGAAAAAGAAGAGAAAGAAGATTGATAGCTCGGAAAGCTATCAATAATTAGAAGAAGCACACGTAACTTTCACATTTTGTTGTCGAATCTTGCTCGTTGTACGATAAAACGAAAACGATGATCTTCGAAAGATGCTTGACAATTCGACATCGTTGTTAACGATATAATAATCGTGGTAATGTTTAAAATATAATTATATCTTCTTCTAACATATAATGTTCATATTAAACATATAGGAAATGATCCTTGACAAGGTGGTGGTATCGTCGTCTTCTTTTAAGCTTCCTCTTGAGATAATATCCTCCATCGTAGATCCATGACGATCAAGAAGAAGAAAATCCTTCTTGATCCTTATATGATAGAGATATAACTATGTGATGTAATGTGTGATGACACAGACACGGTATATAAAAACATATACCGATATATTTTTCAAAACACTAATCTTCGAGGGAGTTCAACTGGCGAATAGGATAATAAAGTAATTGTAATAATAATAATGATAATAATGATAATAATAATAATAATAATAATAATAATAATAATAATAATATTGTGATAATATCGTTGATAATAATAATAATAAAGCAACGACGAGACGAGATTGCCGATACTCCTTGGGATCCTGGGAACAGCAAGAGAGTCAGAGTTGGAATCAAAATTGGAGGCAGAGAGAGAGGCAGAGGCAGAGGCAGAAGCGAAGGCGGAGGCGGAGAAGAGAGGAGAGAGGGTGGTTGGACGGGCTGCTGGGATCGAACTAGATGGCTCGTCGCCAGGCAACCGGCTTCTCTTTCTCTTTCTCTCTTTCTCTCTGATGCCCCTCCACCGTTAGGTCCCTCTTTATCTCTCTCTCTCTCTCTCTCTCTCTCTCTCTCTCTCTCTCTCTCTCTCTCTCTCTCTCTCTCTCTCTTTCTCTTTCTCTCTCTCTCTCTCTGTCTCTTTCTCTGTCGACTCCCTGTCGACTCTCTCGTAGGTTTCTTTCTCCCCTCCAAATGGCAGTACTACTCTCTGCGCACCGGTTCCTATACTCTCCAGAGAGAACACCCTCTCTCGTACAGCTTCCTCTTGGATATGAAAGGATTCTTTCTCTCTCTTTCTCGTTCAAACTTCAACCATGTTGGATGATTCTTCTCTTTCTTCTGCGTATATTCCTTCTTAATTCGAAATACTTCGATAATATATAATTATTAGTTTCTTGATAAACCTGATTCCAGCATTGTTATATTTATTTCTCTTCTGGTGTATATATATAAGTATATAGATATTTATATGAAATTTGAACCATATTGGATATCCCTTGTATTCCTTCTCAATTCGAAACTGATCAATTATCTTGATAAACTTGACTTTCACCACTTACATACTCTTATCTTCTTATATATCCAGATATATTTACATGTGTGTTTGTGTGTGTATGTGTATATATGTACATACACAGATTGGATCGATTGGAGGAATTTGTGTATATCCAGTATATTTTTTCTGGAACCAAGAAAGATGCTGAAGAGTAGACTTCTCTTAGGAGACGTGCAGCAGTTCGAAGAGATGGTGTTACACTGACTGACACGAGTAGAGTTAGCGAGCGTGTCGCCCGCGTACAGAGAAAAATAATTCACTAGAGAGATGAAGAGTGAGTGAGGGAGAGAAAGAGAAAGAGAGATGGAGGTATGAAAGAGAGTAGGGGAATCAATGGACGCACAACTCGTACTCGAAGCACTCTCTGCTGGTTGTCCTCTCTACGCGCCGGTGAACTCTTCTCCCACCGTACTGTGTTCTATATATGCAGAGTGTTCAACCCTCGAAGCGTGACCATGACTGTGACTCTGACCGACTAGTGTGCAAGTCAACCTGTCTCTCTCTCTCTTTCTCTCTCTCTCTCTCTCTCTCTCTCTCTCTCTCTCTCTCTCTCTCTCTCTCTCTCGCCTGATACATTTAGTAAACATCCACTTTGTATTTAGTTTTGTGTTGCTATTTCTTCATTAGTGTTATTTCTGTTCTCAACAATCATATATATATATATATATATATATATATTAATTTTAGGCTTGTTTTATTAATTTCACCAAAAATATCATCTCTATCTATCTCTATCTCTTAAGAGTGATACATTTGATAAACCCCCACTTTGTGTTATTGTTTCATTAATGTTATCTCTATTTTTCTCTCTCTCTCTCTCTCTCTCTCTCTCTCTCTCTCTCTCTCTCTCTCTCTCTCTGTCTCCGTCTCTCTCTGTCTCTATCAATGATGTACGAACGAAAATTACAGTCTTGTAATATTTATATTATTAATAATAACTTTATTAATCGATATTTCTATCTTTCCCTCTTTCTCATAATGATAACATAATATAGGATTTAATAGCGATTTTCATTGATCGATCAAATTCATCGTATGTAATCTTCTTGATAAACTATAACTTCCTATCTCTCTATCAATAATTCCATAACGTATGAATTAACTCTCATCACACTCCAATATTATACAGTAATACTGCCAACCGAATTTTTATTTTATTTTCAATATTGCATTTTAATATTGATAACATTTATATAAACAATTTTATTATAATAAACAAGTACTTTATATAAAAATAATGTGACATGTTAAAATTCATAGAATTATGTATAACAAATACAAAACTAAAATTATGTATTAAGTATTGCCAGTAAAATAAAAATAAAAAAAATATTTATACAAGCATATTTGTTATAATAAATGCTATATGGCACGTTAAAATTTACTTAATTTCTTCAAAGTTGGTTTGCCAAATATATTACAATATTTTTGAAGTAACTGATAAAAGTTAATCATCTCATTAATGTTATCCCTATCTCTCTCTCTCTCTCTCTCTCTCTCTCTCTCTCTCTCTCTCTCTCTCTCTCTCTCTCTCTCTCTCTCCTCTTTCTCATAAACTTTTGATAAAATTTGTGTCGGCATACGTTTGATATAAAGATATTACATGTAAATGAAATCCATTGATCCGTTTGGGAAGCTTAATCAGGATGAGAGTTTCGTTAGAAAGAACGTTAGCCAGAAACATAGTGGTAGAAGCCAGCAGTTATTTCCGACGTGGGATTTCCGGAGGAACTCTTTTTTGATTTTTTCATTTTATGTATATACACCCACATTGAAGAAATCGCGTGTACCAGAAACGGAAGCAACGTGTGCTTTATATACCGTGTTCTGCTTCTTCTTCTTCTTTCTTCCCTTTATTCACCGACCACCCGGTATTGGGGTTACGTATATATGTATATATATCCTTCGAGCCTTTCTTTCTTCCTACCCTATAAGATATTTTACGTTTCATTGGTATCGTATTTTTCACCATTTACTATGTACCTAATTCCGATGAGTAAAACCACTATCGATGCTTTTATAATATACTGAAGAAAGATTATTATATATTATTATTAATATTTCTCTGTTAAAGTTGGAAAAAGAGAGGAGAGAAAAAAAAATTAAAAATCATAATAATAAATGTCATTTTCTCGTTATCACGTGAATCTCTCTGTCTGTCTCTGGCTCTTTCTCTCTCTAAAAAACAATTAGATTTAATTAAAAGTTAGGAATAAAAATGTTGCAAGTTGAATAACAGTAAACAATGATATATAATGATAATAAACTTGAAAACGATTATCTAATGAATATCATTATTACCCAGTACTCTGAGAGATCGTTTTCATATGGATAACGGTATAATGATCGGATGAGAAATCCTCTTCTCTTCTCTAGACGCAAACGTAATAAGATTTTCCATCTTTTTCTTCTCATCGAGGGCGTGGCGTTCATTCGCCGGCATAGCCGATGTTACGACGACTACTTCTTTATCTCTTGTTACACTTCATGTATTTAATACATCGAGAGCATATGTAGAATTTTGTTGAACCAATGACTAATTGTTATTGCTTTTGTTGGAGACGAGTATTAAAAATGACAGAGATTAAGATTTATGATCGAAATTCTTTTCCATCCATTAAAATCCATTAAAATTTGATAAAAGTCGATGAAATTTAACGAAGGTCGACGAACTTTGAGAAAATGCGGAGCGAGGAAAAATATTGCGATGGTCGGGAAAGCAAAGAAGCATGCCAAAAAAGATGGTCGATAGTAGTCTTTTTGAATTCTCCGGAGTAAGGAATCGTGTATGTTAGAAGAGAAGAAAAAAAAATAGAGAGAGACTTTCCGTCGTTTCTTTTTTCGAGAAGTGCTTATCCTGTATGTGTAAAAATATCTTTTCTGAGAGGGACAGGAAGCATCTTTTATTTTCTCTCCCCTTTTCAAAACTCTCGTCGTGTGTGCAATGCATATATACATACATACATATATTTATGCATGAAAAGAAAACATTTTAACATTTTTGATAGAATGAATACTAAAAAAAAAAAAAGAAGAAAAAGAAAAACAATTTGGCAGAGGGTACCGTTGATTCTGGCGACGGTACTACCTGTTTGTGCGAGGTGCATAACCGCGTACTTGCGAGAACTAGCCGTTAGAGAGAGAAAGATCGATATTGGACAGGGAGAGACGCGCACGCATGCACACACGCACGTGTATTCTCACGCATACTCTCCCTCTCCCTCTCTCTCTCTCTCTCTCTCTCTCTCTCTCTCTCTCTCTCTCAATCTATCTCTTTCTCTCTTTTTCTTTCACGTGAGAGAGAAGCAAGCTGCTCCTAAGAAAAGGTAAAACGCACAAGCCGACGACGAGTTATTTTCCGAGATAATCGTTTCTCTCTTGTGTGCGAATAAATAGCAAAAGAGAATAAAAGAAGCTTAGAAAGAAAGAGAGAGAGAGAGAGAGAGAGAGAGAGAGAGAGATAGAAAGAGAGAGAGAAGGCTTTTAATCGTTTTATCGACTAATTTCATTCAAGCGTGAAAGAGTAAAGGTAGCTTCGAGAAAAGACGATATAAAAAAAGAAGAAAAGAGAACAGAAAAAATAATATGTTGCACAAATGATATTAATAATAATATAAAATATAATAATAATAATAATAATAATAATAATAATAATAATAATAATAATAATAATAATAATAATAATCCTTTTAGTAGATCTGTTAGACTAGGAGAATTCTCAACGTGATATGTACACGTAACCCTTAGGGTATACACTTTTCCATAGGGGTACGTAAAACACAAAAGATCGAGAATCGCTGTTTTAGAAACGATAGAAACCGGAAATGTATTTTTTGCTTCCGGGAATAAAGATAAATATATGACAAGTATATAGGTAAGAAAGAAAGAGAGAGGTGTATATATATGTACATATATCGAAGTTGAAAAGAAGGCGAGGCGGCTAGGTTGGCAGGGCTCTATCCTGCTGCTGCTGCTGCAACAGCAGTAACAGCAGCAGCAGCAGCAGCAGCAGCCTTCGTTTCTCGTATGCACCACCGACATTCCTCGAGAACGGTTATAACTGTCGATTGCCTCCTCTCTCACCATTGACTAGTATATTACTACTTACATTACTATTACTGAGATAACCACAAGCCAGCCCACGTTCTTTTTCTTTGCCAATTTGATATTGAAAAAAAGATTCGAGTGTCAGTTCGAAAGTTATTATTATTATTAATATTATTATTATTATTATTGTTGTTGTTGTTGTTATTATCGTTATTAATGTATATATATATGTGTGTCGAGTAAAAGATATCAAAATTTTCTTACGATTCTTTCGATAAGAAAATTCCATACACACACATACCACACGCACGTGGTGGACAGATACACAAATGCTACATAAATTTTCTTATGACGTGTGCGTGTTTGTATACGACGAAATAGAAAATATAGGAGATTTTCTAACAATCGTTCTAAAATAAAACGCATTATATTGACACACACACACACACACACGCGCACGCACGCACGCACGCACGCCTAGCTCTAATATACAACGCAGAAATTTGGTTATGATTTTTAGGACCTATTAACATTAATTAATATATTGATGTAACTTAATAATCGTGAGAAATTGTTATTTCTAAATAACGATATTACCGTGAGGTTACATTCCAGGGAACATTTTCCAAGGTCTTTCTCTCTTTCTCTCTCTCTCTCTCTCTCTGTGACCGTCTATCTTTCGTAAGCCTCTAAAATACATACGCGTATGTATGCGTGCGTGTATGTGAGATGTGCATCGTGCGCGTGGAAGAGTGCGCACGCAATGTTTCGCGCGGTTCAAGTAAACGAATTCATGTTTCGAAATAAACGATAAAATATGTATCTTCGTCGATGTGAAGACAAACCAACAAAAATGCCTCGTGTTTCTTTTCGTTCGAGGTGAATATACAGACGACCGACGTACGTCGAGAGGAATAATAATTACGAAAGAAAAAAAAATGGCGGAAGGGGAGAATGCAAAAGAGAAATGAAAAAAAAAAGAAAGAAAGAAAGAAAGAAAAAAAAAGATTAAAAGATGGTAAGGACGAGAAGGACAAAGAATAAAAGAATAAGGATGGAAGGTACGACAAGAGTATATAAGAAGATTGTGTATACCGCCAATAGAGAAAAGGACGCCGTTGATTTGTTTCTTCTTATTTTCCCCCCTTAAAAAAACAAAAAAAAAAAAAGAAAGGCGAACGAATCTCACGCTTGTTAAAATAAAAATAGAGAATAAAAACGTAAGAAAAATAAAAAAAAAAGATATAAGAAAAACTTACTGTTAAAAACGAGTAATTTCCTAGTTGATCCAAGTCTTTTGATGGGCGATTTGACACCGTCGATTTCTTCCTCGTCCATTATCGTAAAGCGAACCCCACGTTTTCGACAGCAGCTTTGTGTTACTTCTCGTAGTGAACGACGTCGTCGTCGTCGTCGTCGTGGTCGGCGTCGCGGCGCGTCGGCTGGCGTCGCGTCGCCTCGTCCTCAGAGTTTCTCGATCAAGGCTAAGGGCAAGAGGATCAGAAGAGGTTGACGAGAGAGAGAAAGAGAGAGAGAGGGTTGAGAGGTGAAAGGGGAGTATAGTAGTAGTAATATTGTGCACCTCCGCGTGCGTACCTGCGCGCGGTTGGGCGCACGCGCGCACTATCACTCGCACTCGTTCTCGGCACACGGTTCGTTCGTTCGTTTGCGAGAACACTTTTCGAAGCGTTTAAGGCGCGCGCAAGACAATAACGTTTTTTTCACCGCTATCAAATTATATAATACATAATCTTTTATATCCTATTGAAATTTCGAACGTATATATATATATCACACTAAGAGACCAATTCGTTTTTCCCTCCCTCCTCCATTTAATAACATATATATATATATATATATATATGAACGTATATACTACGCGACGCTTGCTCGATCAGCGTCTGTTTCCTTTCGCAAAGAGAAAGGTACGAGAGACTACGTTCGCTTTGCCTTTCGAAAGATGAAACCAAACTAAGGTCTCTCTCTCTCTCTCTCTCTCTCTCTCTCTCTCTCTCTTTCCCTCTCTCTCTTTCGCTCGTACGAAGAGAATGCTGCTACCTTAATCGTTTCAACGATGCTGAGAAACTAACTCGTGCCACTTGCTTCGACGATTCGTTGTCGTCTCTACTCCGTCGGGAGTGTGTGTACCTACGTGTGTTGAGAGAGTGAGAGAGAGAGAGAGAGAGGAACTGGAGGGAGCACACGCTACGGTCGATCGGTCGCTCGAGCCTTCGTTCGCCCTACTGCCGCTCCTTTTCTTATTCTCTCTCCTATCCTCTCTCTCACTCACTCACTCACTCACTCACTCACACTCTCTCTCTCTCTCTCTCTCTCTCTCTCTCTCTCTCTCTTGATTGCTCTCGAGCCAACGAAACCAGCATGCCGGTAAGATATTCTTGGATACCGAGAGCCGCTGCGTATATTTATTCGATTTGATTCGACTATATATGTATCTATATATGCGTATACTCTCTTGCGCATTACCGTTTCTCAACTTTTCGTCCTTTTCGTTACCTAGCAACCGCCAAAACCGTTATAATACATAAATAGAAAGGAATAAAAACAATTTATGATATTAATCGCTTAAATTTTACAAAATGTACATATTCAAATGTTTATTATACGAATAATGATACATAAGCTTACCTAATATTTGTTGTAACGCTTAATTAAAAGAAAGTACGACGAGAGTTCAGAAGCAATGACGCCATTGTCTCCAAGTATTTGGCGCCAGAAAATTGTTCGCTGATTGGCTGTTAAAGCAGCAATCCAAGTCGAGCCATAATTGGCTGTAACTGTGGGAAATAAAGTCTAGCCATTGGCTGTAACAGTAGAAAGCGAAAGTCGAGCCGTGATTGACTAGTGCAAACATAAAAAAATAATACTGGTATCTCATTGGTTCCCTTAAGAGGCGCTTTATTTTGAATTAGTTCTTTGCATTTTAAATATCGTGGTAAATACATATCATTTACCATGAATCCTTCTAACATCAATCGATGTAACACTTCTTAAATTTAATCAAATTATCGATCGTCATTTATTGTTTTTAAATAAACACATTTATATATCACGATACACTTATTTTATCCACAAAAAGATGATAAAAATCTAACTCTCTAGATTATCGCATTTAAACAAAATAATAAAAATTTAAAAGAGAATTGTTTAAAATTAACATTAAAAATGTACTGCTAAGGCACATATAAATAATAAACGTAAGATAAAATATATGTATTGTATAAAAGTAAAGGTTAAAATATCGTTCCTCTTGTAATTTTTCACATTAAAACATTGGTCCAAATCCTGAGAAGAAAAGTTTTCTTTTGAATACTGTTGTTATCATACAGCTTATCCTAGAGAAGAACTTACTGTAATTAGGTGGGGGACCTAATCTATATACGTTGGGTGGTATAATACGAGGTGGAAATGGTCTTATTTGTCTTATTAGCGGATGAGGTAATCTGCCTGTAGCCATAGGAATTCGGCCCCTAATCGACATTATTGGTTCTACCATCATAGGTCGTGGCTGAAAAAAGTTTACATATTGATTATATCGTTTTTTGTTTATTAATTACAATAATTAGGAGAATAATCAATGTATCATAATATGTACCCCATAATAAACAGGATAAGGCACCTGGTTGAATGGATGGCATGGTACCATTTGTCGCTCCCTGTACCTATTATCTCTGGATCTAGAATGAGATCTAGAACGAGATCTACTAGAACGAGATCTAGACCTTCTTTCCCTTTCTCTGTTACCTACTGGACGATTTCTGGATTTATTGCTGCTATTGCTTCCCTCTTCCTTACGCGATTCATTTCTATTTTAATTATAGTAAATGTATAAACTTGATTATATCGACATAAAAAAAACAATACTATGCTCTTCTATTTTCTTTCTTTCATTATGCTCACCTATGACGAAAATCTTGCTTGGAATAAGAATCACGTCGATGATCTCTATATTCTTGAAATGGGCTCTCTCTATTTCGAGATGATCTGTATCTGCCGCTTGAACGATCGTCTCCCTTGTATTTGTTTCTTCTTTCTTTACTTCTTTCTCTACTTCTTTCTCTTCTTCTTTCTCTTCTTTGACCTCTGCAAAACATATAATATTTTTAAATATTTTAATATTAAGCTCTTGTAACCAATCGTCAAGACATGTATTTTAAGATAAAATAGATAAATTACCCATCACTTGTTCTGCTAGTATAACGATCAAATTTATAACTTGAATCTTTTGAATCTTTGGATCTATAATAAAACATTCCAATAAATAATCGAATAGAAATATATTTCCAACATATGTGTCATGTACCGATCTTAATATTTTCTTCAATAAATGATAATTTGTTCAAAACGTATAATTTTATAATTTTTTATTAATATATAAGAAAAATGTCACTAAAGACTCCTCGGTATATCACACGAATGTAATCTATAAATTATAGCAATACTCTATTTAAAAAATCCATATTTTATTTTTATATCCACATCGTTCTTATTGTTAATGATTATTATTACGACTAGAATTTCAGTGTAAAATTAAATATATCAGTTAAATGTAATCTTCTTTTAGTGTTATGGATTAAATAAAATCTTTACAATAAATATTGCCTATATCTGTAAAAGTATTAAACAATTCACACTTGAATTTATTATACAAAACATCTATATGCCAGGATAATAACAGATCATGCATATATATATATATATTCTCAAAGTATGGATCTATTTGGACATATTTAATATACCTTATTTAAATAAGAAGAAAAATAACATATTTCATAAAAGAAAATAGAATAAAAAATAATTATTTGTATATATAATGAAAAAATAATGTAATATATTTACAGTGTATACGACTCACCTCGTAACATAACTCTAAAATAATTATGTATATTGAATTATATCAAAGTACATATGTCAACAAGGAGACAAATGTCTATCGAATAAGCAGAGATATTTAATAAGTACTGTGATAAGCAATGTGATGATCAGAAGGTTACAATAAAAGCCCTAACAAAAGCCCTTGTACTATAAGTATGTCGCAAGAAAAAAATTGTATGAACAAGAATAAATAGCATGATTAATGAAAAGAAGCATGTGTAAACTAATACACTACACAATAGAGTTTCATCCATATCGTTGTTCGTGTCTCTTCTGCCAATCCTTGTGAAGCATTAGTAAAGCTAGAACAAAACAAATTATAGTAACAAAAAGCAAACATGCATAAAGTAAAATTCAAATGGATTTTGAATTTTAAAGTAAATCTATAATTATCTGCAATAAATATGATAATTATTCTACAAAACAGAAATACATGCCTCAATGTTTTCTTACATTGAGAATGTAGACATCACTGTACATTACTTTTTTTACATCTTGCATCCATAAGTGTATATTATGTATAAAGACATTTGTAAAACGTGTAATCACATTTCTATTTAAGAGAAATATATATGGTGTATATCGATTATAATATTAATTAAAGCTAAAGGCTAAATATATACTGTACTCTGGGAATGTGTTTGAAAGGATAGCTAAATTATTAATCCTTATAAATGAAAGGTAGCATTCATGAAAAATGAAAAATGAAAAATGAAAATTGAACAAGCATAATAAAATAAAATAAAATAAGTATGAGTGCAAAGAATATTGATATTACACTGTAACCTTCTTCTATTTTTTTAAGAAAAGAATGTCCAGTAATATGTTTAATCCTTTATATATAGGATCATTTTATAAAATTTTCTATGGCGATTTCTTAAGATTCTTTTTCAAAAATACCCTGTATATACCTGTAACATTTGATTGAAGGACACAAAAATATATGTCCATATATTGCAATACTCGACATGATCTTGAGCAATACTATCTAATTAACGAACTTTACAATACTTTGTATAGAATCCACTTCTTATTCCATTTATTCCAAAATTAATTATTATTTTTGTTATATCCATATTAATGTATTATGTATTAATACGTATTAATATATATGTATTAGTAAAT
The DNA here is from genome assembly GCF_050613455.1 of Vespa mandarinia. NCBI lineage: Eukaryota > Metazoa > Arthropoda > Insecta > Hymenoptera > Vespidae > Vespa > Vespa mandarinia. The sequence continues at coordinate 4,009,504 of NC_140827.1, read as the reverse complement.
ATGTTATATACTAATATATATATAGTAATTATGTTATATACTAATATATATATATATATATATATATGTATATATATATATATACACACATATACATATCCATATAAATCCTTTCTATTAACCCAACTACATACTTGGATCGATAAGATGAAGAACGTTGACTACGGTGTCGTAATGAATTAGAGGATGGAGAGCGTCTTCTAAAGGATTTTGACCTGTTAACTGATATCAAATGTTGAAGAGTAAAAAAAACTCAATCCTGGAAACACATATAATTTTCATATTTACTAATTATATAAACCACCTGAATCTCCACTTTCTACAGCTGTCACCGTACGACGTTCTTTAATTTCTTCAACTTTCTTGGAAGTACTCTCTATTTCTTCTCGCTCAAATATAGGCTTCGATCCTTCTCCTACTCGACACACATAAAATGAAAGAATTAATTATACATGTGTACAACTATAAAATATTTAATATATAAAGCGAGAAAGCAATAGCAAATAACATAAGCATTCTGCATTTTTTGCACTAACTCTGTTATTGTGATAATCTGAGTGCTTTTAAATAATTGTAAATCGTGTCATTTAAATTTTTATGCATTATTAATATTTTATATAAATATTAAACATTTACCATATCTGTTACATGTTCTTATACCATTTATAGTTTCTTTATAAAAATATTATGAAATATTCTGTATCAAAGCTCAATAAAAATAATTAAGTTAAATGCTACATATGAAACTTTCTAAGATTCTTTCATTCACTTTACCCTATTTTTTATATTAATCTTCTATGTGTTATATATTATATCAATCAATTTTAATTTAATATATTTATCAACTTTAATTTCATATATTGATTAAGATCAAAAATTTTGATTGCTGAAATAAAACTCCTCAATATCTTCACTGGGTTGGTCTTCCTGATGAAATATTTCCAATTAGTAAAAATAGCACTTGGACACTACTAAAAACACAGATATGAATAAATTAACAATATAGCAATGAAAAAATAATTTAATTAATGAAATTCACTGCACTGTTAATATCACTGTTTTACATATCTTCCGAGACGTTCATTTTCTATAACATTTCTCAGCTTATGACAATGTAATTCTAATTAAATTAATTCACTATCACAAATAAATGTAATTACAACCACACTATCATACAGAAATATTTCTATCTTTGTCTATATACACTAAAACATAGACAGTTTAGTACACAAGATATTTCCACAAAGATAGCACTGTTCACTGTACGACAGAACTTTAGTAATCAATATTTTTTTTTTAATTTTACGAAGCAAATTATATACATGATGTAGTTATAATAACACATAAATTTTTTTAAATAAATAATCTTCAAGTTGAATAAAGGCTTGATTTTGAAGAATTCTCAATATTTTTAATATCCTTTTAAAAAAATATTGTCATGCCACAAATGATTTTTCAACTGATGGACCATATTAGTATTTCATAAAGAATTATTAATCATGCAAGAAAGTTATCAATTCAAATATGTAATAAAATCTATATAAATAAAAGATATGCAATAAAAACGTATAAATATAGAATATTTCTCTTTACAAATATATATATATATATATACACACACATATTACAAGGATATATCCTTAACTTGAATGTTATAATATTTGCAATCATAATCCTTTGATCATCATGTATTAAAAAAGTATATATTTATGAATACTTATGAATTTAAAATGTATGAAAAAAAAAAAAGAATAATCTCAATTATATGCAATATATTGCTCAATAATAAAAGAAGAAGAAGAGTAGAAAGCAAAGGAAATATTAAGCAAATCAATATTAGCAATTGTAATATCTATAAAGTCGTGCTTACACTTAACTGTATGAATAATTCATAATCCAGCGTTGCATTTGAAGTGAACTATATCCTGAATGGATAAACAGAAATTAATTATTAAATATGAAAATTTATATATAAGTAAAAATTGTGATTATAATAGACGATGTCTTATCTTCTGCTATCTTCATAGTGGAATATTACTATAATAAGTATCTTCAAGTGACGCACGCGGAAAGAATAATAAATATTACCCTAAAATATCTAGAAAAATTCTTTCTTTTTTTTTTTTTTTTTTTTTTTTTTTTTTAAAGACAAAACTTGTGAAGGACCATTTATATGTTAATAACGAATATAATGCAGATTTTAAATAAGAAAGAACAGAAATACAAGTATATTCACGATTGAAAATATACTCATTATTTATATTATGCCTTAAAAGGTCTATTATTGTATCTATAAAACAGTAGAACAGCATATGTGTTTCTATATATTTTAATATATTTTCATTGCAGTCAAACATCCTATACTATTTCTCTTTTCATTGATATTTGGTCTCTGAATAAACATAAAGTAATATAATAGTTTACCGCTTCTTCTTATTATGATTACATCCTCAGGATTAATAATGTCCCGTTGCAATTCACTTATTTGTCCTTTCACAGGTATATTTCTATGAATATCTACTTTTATACAATGAAGTTCTTTTTCGCTTATTTGAATTCCTTCTGGACCTTTGAATAGGGATGTTGTACCACATGAAGTATTTGATCTAAATATTCAAAATTCGTATGTATCTATTTAAACTAAATCGAGTATTAATTGAACCCTCTCGGAATATAAATATTGTTTAAATCGAGTTGTATTCATATATGTAATAACTTTACTTACTTCCCTGGTATAGCTGGTGATTTAGAACTTGTAGCTGTAGCATTTTTTATACATACATTTTCTAAAGATCTATCTCTAGTTCTACTTTTACTATTACTTTCATCCGTTAATCTTCCTCTGCTGTGACTTGCGCCTTGTTCACGAACTCGTTTTAATTCATATTCTAATATCATTTTTTGTTTTAATCTTTCATGTTCTCTTTCTAGTTCTTGCTGAATTAACCATTGTTGTCTTCGTCTCTGTCTTCCTTCCTCCAATCTTGAATGTGGTTGACTGTTATGATCATCTTTGCGCAATTCTTTTCGCCTCTCATCATTACTTCCAAGACTAGAACTACTCCTCTTCATCTTCTATAAAAAAAATATATGTAACATAGGCTTATCACTGTTAAATCTATTACTAAAGTTTTGTCATTAATCTCATATAAAAATTTTATCTGTAGTAAAGATAAATCCAAGATTTAATTAACCAATGAATAGAATTCAGTTTTATTTTCATAATAATTAACTATCAATTCTAAATATTATACTAATATCGATCAGGTAATACTCTCAACTAAATCTTTATTCAATTATATTAATGATCATGAGTCTATATAACTGATTAATAAAAAACAATGCCAAGACTGTCTAAAATATATTACTTGAATCGCAATATTCAGTATCATTCTTTCTAACCTAATAGTACTCAGTACAGAATCCATATTATTTTCTTCTGCAATACTTAATACAATACTCATATTAAATAAAACTGAATCTTTCGTATTATATTATTATCTCGGCAATACTTAGAACTACATCCATATTATTTGTATTACAATATTTAACATTATATAGGCAATATCTCAATACTATATCCACCACATTAAATAAAAAGCAATACTTAGAAACATTATTCATCCACATGAAATAATATGCGATACTTAGGACTATATCCATATTATTTGTATTACAATACTCAATACCATATCCACATTAAAAAAAAAAAAGCAACACTTAGAATTATATCCACATGAAATAATATGCGATACTTAGGACTATATCCATATTATTTGTACTACAATATTCAATACCATATCCACATTAAACAAAAAGCAATATTTAGAACTACATCCACATGAAATAATATGCAATACACTTGGGACTATATCCATATTATTTGCATTACAATACTCAATATTATATAGGCAATACTCAACACTACATCCACATTAAATAAAAAGCAATACTTGGAACTATATCCATATTAAATAAAACATTTTGGTTGTTTTATTATATCCACATTATTTTTATAGAAATACTCAATACTATATCGATTATTAAATAAAAAGCAATCATTCACAGTATATTACGTATAATTAAAACGCAATCCTAATTAGACAACGAAACAAAAGAACTACCAAATTTAAATTTATCAATTATATTTATATTAATTGTACAGCATTATTCGATTATTCAAATTCATAATAGCTATAAAATGCTTCGAATTGATGTAATGATAATGTTTCTTACATTCGACAGCTTCATTTAATAATATTAAAATCGAACGTCATATATTTGTAGATTACTGAATGAAAAGAAAAATGTTACATCGCATGTAAAAATAAGCGCAATTTAAATTTTATGATAATATTCATTTTTATCGCATAGACGCCAATATGGAAATACGCATTTGCATTGTCGCAGGTATAACGATTAAATAAAATATATTACCTTTAAAAAGACCAACAAATCGAAGATTGATCTATATTGCAATCCAGTTTTTTGGATTTGATCGTTTGATCAATTTATTTCACCTTCATTGATTCGAAATGAAGCAAATTTATCTTCTTTGCGGCACGAAATGAAAGTCCAGCAGTCTTCTTCAGCTACTCAAACAAGAAAGTTAAAGATGGTGGAAAACACTACTGCCACTATCATGCGAACGATGACGTCGTGTGTGATTGAACGATACGATCAATTACAACTTTCTATCAACCAATGAGCGACGAGTAAACATATCTCTCTTTCTTTCTTTTGAAGAGAATTTCTAAAATTTCTTTTTATCATTTGTTGTCTTATTTCGTAAAAGCTAAAAAATAATAAATCCGTGTAAATATTCGTATATTTAAAAAAGAAATTAAATTATGTTGTATATACCTTTACATACTGACTGCGTTATACAATCAATCAGAGTTAGCGATTGGATTGATAACGAGACTCTTGATTGGTTGTACTGAGTTTAGCTGTCCAATCGCGAGCGTTATAATGTATCGATATGCATACAATCGTTTTATGTATGTACCATCTATAGAAAATTCTATAAGTATAAATATTATTTGTAAATAATAATTTTTTTTGTGGAATATTGTGATTTAACGAAAAATTATATTAATTTTCTATTTTTCCTTGTTAAAATTAATTATGTTACGGAACGTGCAATAACATTTTCAAGAATAAACATTTACCACGGATTTTAGGAAGCTTCTCTAAATATACAGAATAAAGTCTCAATGATTAAGCGAATGAAACGATGAAAATATAGCAAAATGGATGACGATATACGTACATTGTGGTGTGGAAATTTAAGTGACAAAGTTACAGAGAATATTCTTTACGAATTATTTTTACAGGTTGATTCTTGTTTTATTCGTATAAATAACAAGAATACCGGGAAAGATATAGTATAGGGTTATTTATGTAATATCTGTATACCTAACATAAATCTATAATTTGTTCATTGCCATAGGGTGGTCCAGTACAAAGGGTTGCTATTCCTAAAGATCGTGATGGGAAGCACAGAACTTATGGATTTATAACATATAAACATGTAAGTTCTGTACCATATGCTTTAGACCTTTTTGATGGGACAAGATTATTTGACCGGACTATTAATATGAAAACAAGAAATAACATAGAATTACCGCAAGTAGAAAAACAAAGACAGGAACACATTTATAATTTAAATCATCTACTTCATTTGGGTCAGCAAACGTTTATAGGAAACTTTATGCCAAATGTAGGTTCAGGTATGCTTCCTACGAATATAGTACAAAATACAGTTTCGTATACTGGCAAAATTGATACTCATCGTGATGATAGACATTCTAGAAGTTATCATCCTTATCATCGTGATCATGAAAATAACAAATATGATCACCATAAAGAACATAGATCCTATGAAAGTAGAAGTAATAGTAGTCATTCAAGTGATTATTCAAAACATAGTAATTATAAAAATAGTAGAAGACATTATTAATATTTAAAAATATAAATCTGATAAAATGAAGAGAAGGTATATATTTTTTCTTCAATGGGATACATTTATTTAAAAAAGAGCTAATACTTTTCTGAATATTATAATAACTAAACTTCTGATATAATAACTTTGTTTTGAAGTAAAAGTTGCTTTAAATTATGGATTATTGTTTGTATTCTTGATGGGTGAAATTTTGAAAAAAGAAAATTCTTTTAATTTCAATAAATACATCTTTTCAGTTATTTTTTTCTTTTTTAATTGTATTATAAAAAATATTTAGTTTTATAATCGTAGTATTAAAAATGATTAATAATCATAATATTATTATTTGTATGAGCATATATGTACAATCTTATTATAGAGAATAATAATTAATTAAATAACTAAATAATTATTTCTATAAAACTAAAATGTAATATAATATATAGGAAGACTTCCCTATTGAATATATCTTAAACATCGTTCTTGTTATTTAGAATAACGAAATATTTTCTTATTTTTAAATACAAGTAATATATTGCAGATAAAAATAATAATATTAATTTAAGAAATTCAAGTTAATTATGGATAACAAAATCTATTGCAAATATTAAATGTATAACATAACAGAGATGTATTATTATAGTTCCTAAAACTGTGCAATTGTTTATTTTTTATTTGTTTTAAAATATCAACAGCTTTTTTTGCCATCATTATGAGAGCAGCATTTATATTGCCGCTAGGTAGAGATGGTAATACTGATGCATCCACAACATATAAATTTTTTATATTATATACCCTACAATAAATTTTTATTTCTCAATAAAAGCATCAAAACTAAATTAATATAAAGTGGATTTTTTTTATAGTGCGAATTAGTAATGAATGATTACTTTTGAAAATATATATTAAAAAGTAACTAATCTCTTATTTACCTGAACGATGTATCAACAACATCTCCCATACGACATGTACCTGCAGGGTGATAAGCAGTTAATGATAAATGCCGTACATAGCATTCCCAATATTCTAAAGAATCAAATTCATTAGCCTCACAGCCTGGAAAAGATTTTTTGTAAAGAGATGCACCTAACTTTTTCATGGCATTTGTGTTAATGAGCTTCTTTAAATATTGTATACCTGTAAAACGCATAATGTATTTATTATATGATAAATAATAAATTCATTAATTAATCAATTATCAAACATTGTTGTTACCATCTATAAGAGCATCAATATCGTATTTATTAGACAGATATTTTGGATCAATTAAAGGTTCATCAGAAGGATCCTTGCTACGAAGTTTCATTTCTCCTAAACTTTTTGGATGTAACAAAACTGGTGCAATTGTTACAACATTATCATTCTCTAAAGGTGAGAAGTATTTACCATACACCTATTAAAAAAAAAAAAAAAAAAATATAATAAATGTACATTATTTACATGTATTAGTTTCAATTGATATCTTCCTAATTAAGCTCAAACTTTAAATTATATTATTACCTCATCAGATATTCCCATTGCTTCTTTGAGAACTATGCCATAATCCGTTGATATACCAAGAGGTAATATCATTAATTGTAAATCTGGTTTTGAAAATTTATTTTCTTGTAAAGTACTGTGAAATGTTCCTAAAACTTCAATACCCGAGGATGTCCATGGTCCTAAAATGATAATATTAGATGTATTTCTTCCTCCTTCATTATATTATAATTATTTACCTTTGCCAAAAAAGAAATAATTTAATAGTGCCATAGGATTAAGAACATTAGTCATACTGATAGATAAACTTGTCTTCAGTCTTACTAAATCAATACCAGTGAGAACATGATCCATTAAATTTTGACCCACTGGCAAGTCATTGATCACTTTGATCTAATAAATTATACAGTTTTTACATTAGAATATTAATTTTAAATAATTATGGAAAACATTACTTCTAAAGTAAATGTAAAAAGAATTTACATTCACATCTTTTAAATATTTTTCTGGGCCTATTCCAGAGAGCATCAGTAATTTTGGACTACCAATTACACCAGCACTAACGATGACACCATCGTTAGCTGTGATTTTGGAAGTTTTACCAAATTTTGTAAACTGTATTCCTGTAGCCTTTTTTGAATTTAGTAAAACCTATTAAAATATATAATATACATATATATATATATATGTATGTATATATTAAATAGAAATATATAGTTTACATGTAATAAATATGATAAACATACTTTATCAACTCGTGCATGAGTAATAATGTCCAAAGTATGTTGATATTTTCTATATAACATATCATCCGTACTCCATCTTCTTCCATTATCAGCAAATAATTGAACCTTCATGAAACCTAAATTAATAAACTTCTAGATATTCTTATAGATTTTATACATTATTAACAGTTTAATAAAATATATTAGCACCTGTATCTAAAGCTTCATTTATATTACTAACTTTTCCATCAATTTCCACTATACCCTTTAATATCGCATTAACAAGATCAGTATGCCATCTTGATTTTTGTATTTTCACTGAATCATTTTTCCCAATTATATAATCTATAATGATATAATTATATCTATATGGTATAAAAATATTAATAGTGCAGCAGATGTAGAACGTGATACAAAAATACATAAAGTTATATTATATAAATACCATTAAAATCAGGAAACCAGTTGGCATAATCTTGAGGATGTCCACGTACATATGTCATATAATTCAATCTGCTCGTTCCTCCAAGAATTTTTCCCATTGGCCATTTACTTTGCTATAAACGAACACATTATTAGATATTAATACAAAATATTGTAATTTGTGTTATTTACATACATTGTTTTTTAAAGCTTTACAAGCATTATGCTGGGGTACAGTTATATATTGCCAATCATATATACTGTTTTGTAATAATGGTGACAATAAGGGTATATCTAAAAATGGTGGTGCTGTACCACCAGCTTCTACTAATAACACACTTTGTCCATTCTCTGCTAATCTTGCAGCAATAATTGCACCAGAAGTTCCAGCTCCAACTGCAAAAGAAACAATTAGAAGATGAACAATGGAAAATATTAGCTTATTGTAACTATTTGTGTGTTAACTATAGATAAAACGTACCAACTATATAATCATAGTTTAGTTTAAAGGCATTAAATGAAAACAATTGTCCAAATACATCCAACAAATAGGCTAAGTTAATATAACATGTAAATAAAAATACTAATGTACCACTTGTTATAAATATTAAATATTTTAGAAATAACATTTTCTTTCTCTAATTGTACTTAAAAATTATTTATATATTCATTATAAATATACAATTTTTGTGTCTTTAATAAAACGTTTGGATCACTGCATTGATTTCTTTAAAGACGGTCTATATAATTCTAACCTATATAATAGGTTACAGACACGTAAGCAAGATATTTACCTAATTCTAGGGAATATATTCAAACTAGGAAATAAAATATTTTTAATTACATTCCTAAAAAATATAAATAAAATCTTTTGTCTAAAACTTACTAAGCAAATAATGTAATATTTTCAATATTGACTCCGTCAGATCAATGTGAACAGAAATTTGTAAATCTTCAAATATTCATGTTTAGTTTTAATTTCATTTTTCATTGCAGAAACAAAGATTCACTTGAAAGATTAGAAAAGGGAATAAGGAGGTAATTCTGAAAGATAAGACAATATAGCATAACTTCATATAAGTATTTTATAAAAAAAATATATATAAGAACATAATCATTAAATTCCATTGTTAATAGACACAAAAAATCTTATCTAGTCATGATTTCCATATACATAGGTAACACATGTCATGTAACAGGAACTTTTAAAATAATATCAGTGAGGAGAGATTTAAATTTAACAAACTTTTTTTTAAACTCAATACCACAACCTTTTGACAATCTGAAATCTACCAATAATTTATTATCCATTTCAACAACGTTCGCTTTGAACACTAAAGGCATATTTCTTTTGTCTACGGTTGATATAGTAATCTGAAAGAATATTATGCACAAAGTTGCACGTTGTGTGGAAAATAATATCACAAAATAATATTAATTAAACTACTTACAATGCGAAAATCGTTAATACGATAAGTATAACTCTCATATTGTAAACAATTCAATAATCTTTTTACTGTCATTTCGAAGTCTGTTGTCACAAAAAATCTAGTCATACGTCTTACAAGTTGTTGGAAAGGTGTTTGCTAAAATATACATAATATAGATTGCATTATTCATATTTATGTGAATCAATATACACAATGTGTGTATATATAAATAAATGCACACAAACGATTTAACATATAAACTTACTTGACTTGCATGCGCAGTACATTGCATTGGTTGAGTACAAAGTAGCAAATCTTCAATGTGAGCAGGTTGAGAAAATGAGAAACCTGATCTTTCATCTAATCTCATATTCCCAATATTAACATTTTCCTCCCCAACTAAGTCAGGTTGTGATAAACAAGATCTTGATGGATTTTCTCCATCTGTTTGAGTACAGTTCCTAGCAGGCACACTATATCTACTACTTAAATCATCTGCAGCAAAAAAAAAGTGAAATATCACTTTTATTTTTATTATATGAATTATCATATTATAGAGTAATATATTATTACTTAATACCACGGTTATTTTTTTTAATTTTACTCTTCACTTCACTTGGATGTATATGCCGATGCTCTTTGCTTTGGTAATCTAGCTTTATGACCATTAATTAAAATCATAGAGCTGTATTACCAAAGAAAAGGCAATAGCTATTTATAATATTGCCGTCATAATGAAACGGTGAACAACACATTTGTAATTATATTGCTGAAAAAAGAATAATATCAGTGATAGTGATATGGAATAGTATATAGAAACATGAGAGAATGTCTCTTTCAAATTTCGAATACTTACATTAATAAACAAAAAGAGAAAATCCGTAGAAACAGATGTCCACACAGTTAGGTACCAAGCAGCTTTGGGTAATTTTGTATATGCTCAAAGTCACTCAGTACCTGACTAAGTAAACACTGATACATTTTGTAATGTAGTTCAAGTGACCATAAAAATTTGAAAAATAATTTATTACTAATATAAAATCTAATTATCATGAATACCTTTTTCCAATTGCAAAAGAAACCATCGATGATTTTTAATCTCTTTTATTGTATATCTAGTAGATGGTACGTGTGCAAGGATTTTTTTGATTAAAGATAATTCTAAGTTATCCAATTTTTTCCATGGTGTAAGTGACATGTATTTTCCATTCCTCCATGCCATATACTCTGGGCATTCTGCCAAGGATTGATCCCAAGGCAGTTCTATATTTCAGAGATGGACCAGTTAAAAACTAAGGAATGTAAGCTACGCATTAGAAGTTTTATTTAATTCAAACTACAAGGCACATTGATCTATGAGCGATAAATATTAACGATCTTTCTCATTTATTTATAATTTATAACGCCAAACATATAGAAATCGAATATAATAATAATATATAAAAACAACATAAGTGAAATAAAATGTAATACTTACCTCCACAAAGTAAGGACACCAGAATTATACCACAAGACCAAATATCAGCAGGTTCAGCATAATAAGCTTGCACAAGAACTTCTGGTGCCACATACGGTAATGTTCCACATTTTTTTTCTAAAGTACGTTCTTTTCCTTGTACACGATAAATGGTTGCTAATCCAAAATCAGTAATTTTTAAATTATCATTATCATCTAATAATAAATTTTCTGGTTTGAGATCTCTATGCGCAACTCCTCGACTATGTAGATATTCAACTGCATTAATTAATTGTTTAAAATATCTCTGAGCTTCATAGGTTGGCATACCAATGTCAGGTTCTGTTGAGAAGGATAGAAAAATTATTTTCTTTTTTTACAATTACATTACAGACATAGTATAAATAAAATTATGTTAATGTTTCCAACCAATTCTATCATAAAGTTCTCCGCCAGAAGCATACTCTAAAAATATATATTCCATGGTTGGTTCGCTGCGCTTTCCAAAAAACTGTATAATATTAGGATTTGACAACATTCTATGAATAGTAGTTTCTTTTCTCACACATTGTCGAGCATCTGGATGTCTTTGTACATCTATCATTTTCATAGCAACAGCTTCGCCCGTAGTCTTATTTATAACTAACTTAACTCTGAAAAAAAAAAATATATATATATATGTATGTATGTATGTATGTATGTATGTATGTATGTATGTATGTATATATATATGTATATGTATATATATATATATACATATATATATATATATACATATATATATATACATATATAAAAAGAAAAAGAATCGTATTAAAAATAAAAATTTGTTTGGTGTTATGGAGGAGCATTCTAAAGTGAACTTAAGAAACATAATTTACAAAGGTGAAAATCCTTATATTTTTAATGTAGTATTGATAAAAGCCAATAATATATCTATGACAGAAAAAATTGCCCATTAGAAAAAGCTTCTCAATGTTCAATTAATATCTTACGAAATAAATGTTAGGTAGATAAATAAAACATTAAATTATTTTAACACTTTTTATTATTTTTTTTCTTAAGAACTATGAGACGAAGATGCAATATTTGAAAGGATAGAATACGTACGCAAATTAGAGAAAAGAAAAAGAAAAGAAAAAAGAAAATACATACAATTAAATTTTAAATATAAAATTTGTAAATCTAATTGAAAATGTTTCTATCGTTTAATATAGAAAATAATATACTCACTCGCCATAAGCACCTTCTCCTAATGTGTGTCCTAAAATCCAACCTTCCACAAATTCCGTCATTTTGCTTCAGCATGCCTCTATAACGGGGTGACGAGCTTAATCTGTACAGTCGTAATATTTACCAAAATTTAAATATACATAGTATGTCGTCGTAACGGTTTTTCATTTTAATATGGCATTTCTTAACGTCTTCTGCAAATTTTATTTCAATGGCTCGTAAAGTCATTTACATTAAGCTTTGATTTCGGCTAGAACGATAAAATTCAAAACACGTGGTTATAAAACGGCAGGAAGAAATTCAAAACATTAATTTTGTTAAAACGATATTATATATGAAAAATATATGTCTAACATTTTTATTAACGATTAATCAATATTCGTCTAATTCAAATAAATATATACGGTTATTAATAGTAAGCATATAAAAACGATCACCAATCGATGTACAAACCGATATAGACCTTCTTCGGAACACCGTAGAAATTAACACCATCGTACAATCGGCGTTGCTAGCCAGAAATATTTCTTCTCCTATCAGATGGCGCTTTCGAAATTTTTGGCTGGTTAGAATTTTAAAATTGTGTAATCATTGGTTGTTGAGAATCTGGCCCTTTCAATGTTTCGGGCAAAGCCCCCCCTAGTAGCTTGAAACTGACTTTAAATCAATCAAAGGAATATAAGAGAACTATCGAGGAATTGAAATGAGAAGGCAATTTAAATAATAAATCATAGATGAACATAGAATAATGGATTACAAACGATAAGCCATATTATATTAAACAATTTAATTTTTACATCATATTTTTTATTAAACCTTATTTTATCGATTACGCAATAAGCAAAGCTTCCTTCTATATAGATAATATTAATTGTATAAACTTCTACTTTGATATCTTATTTTATAGCAAGCCTTGTCTTTTAAGATCTTCATATGTTTTACGATTGACCACATTGCCAAGAGAATCTTCAAATTCTTCTTCTTGTTCTGGTTGCCACCGTTCGGCTTGCTTCTGCGTCTTAAGTTTTTCCCACAAGGCAAGAGCATCTTCTATCTGAGTTACATTAGCAAAATGTGCGGTATTTGGAATGCCGAGACAACGCATACCATGAGCATGTCTCCATTCTGCAAAATGTCTTTGAAAAGCTTTTGGTCCCTTATATGTAAAATTTCCACAGATTTCACAATTGTAACTAATATTAAGGCCATGCAATTTATATAACCAATATGGTATAGGTTTGCCATCCCATCCGAGAGGTAAATTTTTAGGATTATAAGGTACTTCATTATCATCTTCTTCTTCGGATTCGCTTGCACTTGCTTCTGCATCGGAATCACCCCGTTCACCTTCCGTTCTAGCTTGTTTCCTTTGTACATTTTCTTTTGTAGCTACTCTTTGACTAGATACCAATTCTGCGAGTCTATAAACATGAGACTCTAACCTTGCAATCTCCTTCTGTTTCTCAGTATCTTTCCCTTTACCAGACTTTCTGTTTTTATTTTTGGCTAATAAATTAGGATCAAGAGAAGCTTCACCCTTTGTGCTAAAAAGTCTCTGGGCTCTTTCTTCCAAAGTACCGCCACATTTTAAACCTAAAGCCATTAATGCAGATTTCAATCTATCTAATCCAAGGGATGCAAGCTCTTCCCAAGATGAAAAAGCGGATAGTTCCAAATGTGCTCCAACGTGTGTCAATGCACTTCCAGTTTCCTTCGGCCATCCTGGAAAAGTATTATTTTCCCACTGCGTCTCATAATCCTTATTGGCTTCCTCAATTTCTGCATTTATATCCAGCAAAGGTCTAACTCTACTTAAATAATCAACTAAATAGGATAAAAGGGCTTCGACATATCTCGTGTATTCAGCATTTTTTCTTTCTCTTGGAATATCAAACAAGTGATCGAAGGTAGACAAATAAGTGATGTAATCAACCTTTTCGATTCCTTTAAGATTAATATACTTTTCATAACATTCATGGAGATCTAAATATTTCCCATAACCTTCTTCGTCGGTGAATTCTACAAGATTAGATAATTCCTCCGTAGGATTTTCTCTCATTTTGGCTAATTCTTCAAATTCAACGGACATGGGTACACTAATTTCATTTGGATGTCTACGATAGAATTCTTTAATTGATTTTAAGCGAGAATAAAATTCTGAGAATTCGTTGGGGCCTGAAAGTGCTTGTACCTGGAAATTGTATAAAAATTATTAAAAAGAGAAAATTATTAGCTCATAGAGATGCAAAAACATAACCTCTTACCTCCTCTTTTCTTTGACCATCTTTATCTTCGTACAAATCTTGTAAATTTGCAGTACTATCCATATACTGATCTAACAACATCTTTAATCTATGCTCAGAATTTATATTTTCACGATGTCCTGGCTTTTTATAAAGCATTTCTTTCACCATAGCATCCATCAAACGTTCTCTTTCTTCATGATAACGTCGTTGTTGCTCTAATATCGTTTCCATTGTATACTTTAAAAAGTAGCAACGACTGCACTAATCGATTATGTATATATATATATATATATATATGTATTATAATAATTATTTCTTTAATATAACTTTTCTTTCTTTATCATCAATTTCAACTATGTACACACTGAAGAAGAGATATCACTGAATAGATCGATACTTAACATATTGAAGTTGGTTATAATAGTGTCGTTGCGATATTAAATATCTCTCTGTATCGATATTAAATATCTATATTATCGACCTGGGAGTTTTATCACTTTGCAATTCACGCAAAAGAATTGTTATTGTTTAAATAATAAATAAAAAAAATCATATTACAGTATTAGATATGCATTATATATTCTTTAAATAAATGTCAAGTAGAGTTGATATACTGAATACCAGGGGGCGTTATTCTCTTGTATTTAATGTTTATACATACGTACCTATACTGACATTTATCTTTCATTTTCGTTAAAAAAAATTGTCGGTTATTTCCATAACTCTGTTTACGCTCGATCATTCTAATCTCCAAGTAGGAACAAATAGTAGTGATATATGCTTTCTTCTTGCACGGTTGTTCATTCGTGATCCATTTCTCTTTCTCTCGCCTAGCTTTTAAAATATAATGTATATGTATATATATATATATATATATATATAAGTAAAGAATAAATTATGTGTATTTGATAATTTTTATATGAATTTTATTTGTTTATATTTGACAATGTTGTCGAAAGTGTTTCGTTTCATGACCTCGATCAAAATATGTCAAAGGTTCGATATGTGCAAAGTTGCTTTAGTAGTACAAACGGTAATCGAACAATTTTTTTTTTCTTTAGAAATGAAATGGCAATGATTTTTAATAATTAATGACTTTTTGTTATTAACAGAATCAGAAGTGTAACTTCAGTAATAAACTGACTTATGTAGTACCCACTATGATGGCTCTTTGGACTTTTCAATCCACAAAAGACAAAGAGAAAGAGAAAGAGAATAATAACGAAGTAAAAAAAATTGCTACGAAAGAAAGTTATATTATAACGGCAGATGTTTTGTTTGACCAAGGCTTATACAAGCAATTATATAAACATTTATCAAATTACAAGGTATAGAGTTATACTACAAGGTATCGAGTGCTCTTTGTTTTATTTTTTATGAAATATTATTTATTTTTTGTATATCTAGCATAATGAGGACGTAGAGATTCTATGGCGTTTGAGTAGGGTTTTATATAATTTGTCAAAGACAGCTAATGAATCAGAAGCAAAAGAAATGATTCTAGAAGCTTATAATTTGATACAAACTGCAATTAATATCAAAGAGGATCATTATGCTGTACAAAAATGGATGTCAATATTACTTGATAGTAAAAGTGCTATGGAAGGCATGAAGTCTAGGATACAACAGTTATACAGCATTAAGAAGCATATGCTTGTATGCTATTTATGTTTTATCTACCTTAATAATGCATTATCCAGAATTCCTTTTTTTGTTTTTATTTCTTATTTTTTTATCATAGAGGGCAATAGAATTAAATCCAAAGGACCCTACTACTTTGTACATGCTTGGCAGTTGGTGTTATCAAGTATCTGATTTAGCATGGTATCAAAGAAAAATTGCATCATTAGTATTTGAAGAACCTCCGAATTCATCCTTTGAAGAGGCATTAATATATTTTGAAAAGGCAGAAGAAACAAGTCCTAATTTTTATAGTTATAATTTACTTATGCTTGCAAAAACTTATTTAAAATTAGGTAGGAAAGAAGATGCTCTCAGATATTTAAAATTAACCACAGAATATCCGACTACAACCCACGAAGATGTTCAAGCTAAGAAAGAAGCACAAGAAATGTTGAATGCTTTTTAAAGCTTCGTCAAATATTTTTCTTAATATTCAAGTGCACAAGTATGCCTTCCTGTTCAGATTGGAATTACAAAGATGAAGGTTGTATAAAAATTTCTATGCACAATATCAAAAATATTTCTTCATAGTTCATATTTAATATTTTATTATATTTAAAGTATAAAATACGAAAAAGAAACATTTACACATTCATATAAAAGAAACACATAGATTGGATTTATTACAATGTTGGTTTACAATATTGATATGTTGCTATATATATTATATAAGTTAGATTTTTGATATGCATTTATTAAAATATTTTTTGTAAAGTCATGTATAAAAAATAGTACAGGAAGTTATTACATTTTTAATAACTTTTTTAATTTTAATACTGAAAGAGTAAATCATTAGAAATGTTGAAAAAAAAGAATTTTATACATGAATTTACATCGTTATGTATCTCTTTCTCTCACACACACATGCACACATATTCTCTCTCTCTCTTTCATTTTCTCATGCTTTCTCTCTTTTACTTTTTTAATTTATTATATAATTTATTATAACTATTGTGTCTATTAACTATTTTCAATTAAAATAATTTAATTATAGATTTTATTTTAACGATCTAAATTTTCTTCTAAATTATTGTGAACATCAGGTGGTTCGTTCACTGATGGCTCTATTCTTTCTTCCATGAGATTTTCTTCCAAGAAGATTGGTTCCGGCTGATCTTCTAGTGGAATTGCTTCCAATGGTGGTGGATTTATTTGCCCTTCATCTTCTTCTTCATTTCTTTGTTCATATCGATTTACAACTTGTTGTGCTGCAAGTTGTAAATATCTCATTTCTCGTCTTCTTCGTTCTATACGTTCTTGTTCTTTTTGTTGGAATTCCATATGTTGAAAGTATCGTCTTCGTCGATACTCTCGTCTTATGGCATCCGGTTCCCTTTCTTCTAGTCCGATTGGTAGATCATTTTCGATAGGTATTTCATCATCAATTTCAACATAACTAGGGCCAACGTGATGAATCGGATGTTCAATCGGTACTGGGAAGTGCACATGATGTCTGTTGCAAGTGCAAGAAATTGCCATCCAAATATAATTTGACGGTAGTTGTGGTAGTGTTAATTGTAAAATTTCTTCTGGATATTCATCGTCGTTGTTTGGTAGAAGAAAATAGTTTGCTGCCATCATTCCGTTCATTTTTGATAATTGATGTATCTGTACAGAAAAAAGTTATTTTTATATTTAATTATTTATTTTATATTGGCCAAGAGATAAATTTAATAATAATATTAATAATAATAATAGAATAATTCTGGATGAGGAGATGACTCATTCTTATATGTTGTAAATATAGTCAGATTTTCAAATATTTTTAATAGTAGAACTGACAATTATTAAAAGACAAAAAAAAGAACTAATAAACAATACTGTTTGTTTGTTTTTAATTAAGAAATTAGATAAGTTGTTTTTAATGTAGAGATTAAATACTCGTTAAAGTTTTAAAGACCTGGAACTATCCTACTAATATTTATTTTTGCAATTAGAATCAAAGTATAATCTAAAAATTTCTTTTTGGATATTAATTTGTTATATTTATAAAAAAAAAAAAAAAAAAAAAATGTGTCGATCGTTAATTCATTACATTAAATAAATTCACATATATCACTCACAATTTTCAATTACTTATTAATTACAATCACACAAGATTTGCTTATTTATTATTATGGAAAAAATTGGTATATTTCACTATTAAAAAGAATTCAATCGTACTTACATTTTTTCTTTTTTCACAGAAACTATATAGTGTACTAGTATCGTAGTGTCTTAGACTGGAGTATGGTATTTGACAGAAGAAACCAAAGTTTGAATCTGACACGATGCGTCTCAGTTGAAAATTTGAAAATAACTGATAAATTGAAGAAAATTTACCCATTTATATAGTAGTTTTTCCCCACCACTGCAATTCATAAATGATTCTTTTTTCTTTATTTCGCCTCTTCAGGTATAGGTATTTGCTGCAGGTATACGTATTTACGTATGGTATGTACCTGATGTTTCTACTTAGATTTATTAGTTTATTGAATTTCTTGACGTTTTACAATCACGGTGAAAGCTTCAATAAAATCATATAACAATGTCTGTGTGTCAGAAATACGCAGAGAAATTTAGTAATTGGTAAATACATCAACTATAAATGTATGTACACATATAGTTTTACACTCATACACACGCAGCAACACACAACACACGAGTATAGTCTATTTATAATAAAAAATAAATAATAATTTATGCAACATATCTAAGAGTAAGAGAAAAAAAGAGAGAAAGAGAGAGATGTCTAATTTTCATTCCTAATATAATAACATTTTGAAATGCAACATTTCTGAGCTCAATTATAGTGCAACAAATTGATGTGATATTGTTCTAAGATTGAGTTTGAAAAGGTACAACCACATAATGCTAGAGAACTAAGTTCTATTTCATCAGTAAATCTTTTTGTAAATTTTCTTAAACTAATATTTAGTTAATGTACCTATACATGTAAATCTCACTTGTATACTTTTTTTTTTGCGAGGATTTCAATGATTAGGCTATATTATGTATCAGAGAGATTAGCTGAACGATAATAAAAAATATCATCGATCAGTCGATATTCGTTCAATATTTTTCTGTAACACACTTACACAAAGAAAATGTTCTCTCGAAAAGTAAATATTTACATCATTTGCAAGTGTATTCTTCCGTACGTTCGGTACACGTGTCACAATGCACATGACAGCACCAATGAAATTTACATCTACACTGCCAAGTTCTAGTAAATTGATGTGTGTTATAACCACGACCACAACACATCAAATCACATCCATCGGTACCTACAAAAAAAAAAAAAAAAAAGAAAAAAAAAAGAAAAAAAAAAAAAAAAGAAATAGAAATTTCTGATTATATAATGTGTACCAAAGTCATCAAATATTGAATGAAAACATTGAGAGAGTCCTCTCTTTTTAATCTACCTTTACTCGTTCGATTACAATATCTGCCTTGTGTACCCAAACTACCCAAAGCCAAATCCGGCTCGCAATAATTCGGCGAGGATTGAAGAAAGACCAGTTCGCTTCTTTTAGGAATTCTTTTCGATCCCATCATACTTCCGCCGGTACTAACTTTACTTCTTTTTAATACCAAATGTGATCTCCTCGGTTTAACACCGTTGTTCATCTTTTTTGAGGCTTGTCGATCACGATGAGATTTTATAAAATCATTTGGTTTCCCTTGAGTTTTTGCATCGTTACCGAGAATAGGCGTTATTTCTGCTGTAGTTGAGTGTGATATGCTCTCAGAACTCTAAAAAAAAAAAAAAAAAAAAAAACGAAGTCATCATTTTGATATATTATATGGGCTTTACCATTGGTATATATTGTTATATCCTTAAATTATTTTCTTTAATATTCTTGATAAATATAATATTGAAAGAAAAGAATCTTCGAATATGCATATTGAAATAGAATTTAATCGATCTTAGGTAGAAGAGATGTGATAAATTTTCATTGAAATTACGATGAAGAATGTCTTCGATCATTACTTGGATTGTGGGCGGTGGTGGAGGCGTGATAGCAACGACCGCCTTAGCTCGATAATACTTTTTCATAAGAGCGTCACCGATCTGACGAAAACTGGGCAATGTTCTCCAACAAGTTTTCACGGTACAGGAACCAGATACACCGTGACATTTACATTCAGTTTGAAGAAGAGCTTTCACGATCTAAAAGATTACAAAAAATATTACTATTAGTGATTTTTGTTGGCAAATTTCTTTTTCAACTTTTTTGTTGGATAATTTTGCGTTAGCTTTTTTTCTTATATTTTCTTTTCTTACAATTAATTATTTTTCCGTTACTTAGAAAATTACTAAGTATTTCTAATATCGTATTGTAATTAAAGTGAAAGTAAAAAAGGGTCTTATAACTTTGCAATTGTAGGAACCAACTTTGCTATGACCTGTTTGTTTTCATAATAAAAACATCCTAAGCCAAGATGTACCATAATTTATCTACCGTAATAAATATACATATTTATTGTAAAAGTTTTAGTAAGTATGTAGCTATTGTAAAGGTTTTAGTAAGGTAAGTTTTTAGTAAGCTTTAGTAAACTTAAAAGAGGCAGATAGAACAACCAATGGACTTTATTTCAATAAGATTGAATTATTCGACCGTCTTTAAATCTGCACCGTTGTTAATTCACCTGATACAATACTTTTATGTTTTCTTTATTTTTCTTACTGTGTAATTATTTTGTACACGGGTATATACCTATTGTATTGCATTAGGTCTGTTTAAAAGAATATAAGTTTTAAATGCTTTCGAAGTAAAAAGAAATAATAAAATGTGAAATTTTCTCGACGATTGACCGTTCGTATAAGTTATTGCTCAATAAATCAAGATCTATAAGTGTCTGTAGATCGTGTTAAATAAGAACGCAAATAAACATACGCCTCATTACTAAGATTATTATCTTGTCAAGCCATTGTAAATCTTTCATCGATCGAGATCCATCATTATCGTTAATCCTTTCGAACAAACAAGTTCATTATAAAATTTTACGTTTTTTTACAGATTTTTGTCATTGATTAAAATGCATATAAATATATTTCGTCTACTGCAAAATAGCATCTGATAGAATGCACTCACTTTTCTTCCAGCTTTATTGTTATGAAGATTCATCAGGCTTCTGGCATCGCCTTCGATCTCTCTTGCATCTAGGAACCTACGTGCGAACCTGTCATTAAATTGCAATGTTAAAATTCTATTATTAAAATTAGATTAGATCTATCAAAAGAAAAAATTATCATTGTTGATTTAAAGTTTTTCATAGAAATGGTTTTTAAGATTATAGCTCATATTTAATATTATATACTTATGTTAGTTTTTCATAGAGACAGGAATAGAAAGAGAATTACAAAGAAATTAAATATTAATAAATGAAGAGAAATTCTTTTAGTAGATCTAATACGTACGTACATACGTACATATATATATATATATATATATATATATATATATAAACGTACATAAGATATGCATAGGTAGAGATCATAATGAAACGTAAAATGATTTTATTAATTAATCCGCCTACCTCATTCCATAAGTGACATCTGCACTGCAACCTCCCCATTCCCAACCATTCGGAGGTAATTCCTTTCTCGTCCTGCTAAACGAAAGATACTAATTATGTATTCGTCTATTTTCCTTTTCTGTCAAAGGGTATGTATATAATGAAACTAGGTAGAAGGAGAAGAAAAGAAGTAACACAGGTAATCTCGTTAATATGTTCGCAAGGGACGACAGCAAGAGCCTGCCAAGTCGTCGGTTTACCTTATAGCCGGTTCGCAACCGCAAGCCGTGATATTGCCGCGACTGCAAGCTGCGGTTACCGCGTATGTAACTCCAGCCGAGCTTATCGCGTACGTGAAAGCTGCTTCTCTGCTTCCTGGAACACACACAATGACGATATATGAAAATAATTTCTAATACATGTTATACATTTTCTTCAATTTTTACATTCATTTATATTTCTTTTATTATGTTTTTCCTTTTTTTCATTTCTTCATTAAAGGCTTGTACGTTTAAGCATTTTTAAAATACAAAAAAAAAATGTCGAGTCGCACTCATAGACATAGGAATACCTCTATGAATGAGACTCAAAATAAAAGTCCAAAGAGTAATTTAAAACTGCATATATATATATATATATATATTTATTTTTTTTCATTTTGATAGTTCATTATGTTCCCATTATGACATGATTTCCTATATATTACAAGTCTCATATTATATATATATTTTTTTTTTCTCTCTTGCTTAGAAAATAATTTAAATGAAAATTGAAGAATATATAACAGTAATAGTGAGAAAACACGATCGTTATAAACGCCCACGTTAAAGAGAGTTAGCACATTTTAATTTCCACATAAGATATTTCGCACTTGTGTGCGATTAATTACTCTCTGAGAGAGCACCTTCAACTCGTTTGCCACGTTGAATGAGAGTTATACCGTGCCTTCGTTCCGTCGCTTTCAATCTTTTCTTCTTTCCCTTTTTCCTTCTCTTTTCATCATCATAACCGACACCTACGCAACTTATCTCTTTCTCTATTTCTTTCTCTCTTTCTCGTATATGTCAGACTCGATTCACATTTACGGTTTGCTCCCGTGACAGACATCAACCACTTTCGAATTCGAAGCTGAAATATCACTTCGACGTTTATCGAGCTTTAATAAAAGCAAATTAGAAGATTTTAATGTGATTCGATGATGACGACGACGACGACGACGACGACGAAACGAATCGAGTTATATCAAATGTTGTCCTGTAAAATAAAGGAAGGAGAGAAAGAGATGGAGATCCGGTTAACGATAATTACAAATGTATATGAAAGAGAGAGAGAGAGAGAGAGAGAGAGAGAGAGAGAAATCTTCCTACGCATGCTCGAACGAGAGGAGAAGCGTTTGTTAGTCGCGAAAAGTCATAATTCACGGCATGCTCGAGCGTAGAACACGAAGTGGATACGGTACAAATAAATATATGCACGTGTCTTTCTCTCCAATTCTCTCTTTTCGCTTTCGTTTTTCTAAAGACAAAGAGGTCCGTTTACGACACGTCCTTAACATCCTAACTGCGTACTTTCGAGTGAACGAGTATGTATGTATGTATGTACTCGAGAGAAAAAGGGGTTGCAAATAAAGCTGTTAGGCGATCTTTTAGCATATTGTCCAATGGTAATGCTAAGATAAAAAATGATTTAGTGTCAGGTTATCTGAAAGAAGAGAAAAACGAAAATTTAGTCGTGTAATGTAAAGATCAAAGATTCATTTATAATATTATTACGTATAAATTATTAGGAAAAAATATATTCTCAAGTAATCAATGGTAAAATAATTCTTGATAATAAAAGAGAAAATAAAATCACGGTTGTAGATATACACACATATATACATACATTTATATATATATATATATGTATACATATATCACTCATCGGAAGGTATCTTAAGGTCTACGAAAGTGAGAAGACGTTAATTGATCCATCGTTAATTAGAGAAGCAAGAAGTATAGAAGGGATCGAATGGCAGGCAGGTAAAGGTAGTAAAATACTGGAACGAAACGATCCTGACACGTTAGTATGCTTCGAAAGGGGACGTAGAGCTCGTTTCGAGACTCGTCTCTTTGCTTTCTATTCTTCTGTTTTTCATTTACGAATGTGAATTACTCGATGTGCTTCGAGCTATAATAAATTTGTTACCATCTCTATGTCATAAAGTTTTTCTATACAATTAACAATTAAAAGATAATCCTCCTTGATATTTTCCGAAAGTTTTATCATATTAATGCTTTTGTATCTTTATTACATATATCGTTCTATTTTGGAATTTATTATTTTATTGAAGGTAACGAGGAAAGAATTGTATCGTACCATTGTAATCAAATATTCCTCTCAGGTTCCTCTTTTTCGTACGTGTTGTAATATTATCGTTCCTTTCTTGACAAAGAGAAAAATTCTATTTCGAGTTTATCACGGTCGAGAGATC
Organism: Vespa mandarinia; assembly: GCF_050613455.1. NCBI lineage: Eukaryota > Metazoa > Arthropoda > Insecta > Hymenoptera > Vespidae > Vespa > Vespa mandarinia. The sequence continues at coordinate 3,984,910 of NC_140827.1, read as the reverse complement.
GCAAAGACGTCCGAAAGATGATTCAATCTGGCAGGAGAGTCAGCTTCTCTTTTTCTCTCTCTTTCTCTCTCTCTCTCTTTCTCTCTCTTGCGCGCTTGCTTTCTCTTTCTTTCTCATTTTCGATGTTAACTCAAATTTTCGTTCATTTTGCAGCTTCGAAAATATTCCTTTGCTTCACGAGATATGTAGTTCGATCTTTCTAAGGTACATTTTCAACGCTTTCGAGTCGAAACCAGAAGGTTATAGCGTCTCTTCTTCCTCCCTTTTTTTCTTCTCTCATCCTACTCGAGTTACTTTCATTCTCGAATAACCATCGAGACTAAAGTTAGCTGAGAAGGATGAAAAGAAGGGAAGATACCTATATCTTTTGCATTTTTTTTTTTATAGCATACAATCGCACAATACTTCTCATCAATACCATTCTATATTTGATAGTTTCTCAAGAATAATTGATAATTTAATGACAAAAAATGGAATTATTTTTTAATAGCGATAGTCATCTAATCAGCTTTCAAAAAATTGAACATTTTTTTGTTGAAATTATGCGTTAAATGAAAACTATACTAGTGAGATCTCTTAATAATTCTTAACTTGGAGTTTGAAGAGACTCGAACTAAAACACCGAATCCACAATGTGTGGGTGCGCAGAGAAAAGGAGGAGATGAAGGAGGAGGAAGAAGAAGAAGAGGAAAAAGAGGAAGAAGAAGAAGAAGAAGAAGAGAAGCGGTCGTTGAAAGCCGAGGTTATCTTAGTAAACACGCGTGTCTTGCCACCACGTACGGCTGTTTCTTCTTGTACCCCCTCGTGTCCGACAAGATCTTTATTTCGCCGTGAGAAAAATTTATCTGTGCCTTCTCTTCTCTTTCTCTTTCTTTTCTTTCATCCTCTCTCTTTGTCTTTTCGTTTGGTTACATATACCTGTAAAAGAGAAAGAGAGGAGGGAGGAGGCAAACTTATAGTTTAGATACATTTTGTCATACGAATAAAATCGTATATTTCTTTCTTTGAACCTGATCAATGATTAGGACAATGTCTATCTATTCATGTTTCTAATACGAAAAATATCAATCTCTACTATCCATACTATATGTATGTCAATATCAATAATAAGAAATATTATATTACATAACAATAATAATTACTATTATATATAATTTCTTATTATTACAATTAACATAGAATACATGGATAGTTATTTAAATTCATTATTATGATATATCTCAATATCATTACTATTATTATTATTATATTAATCTGAATTATCATATAACAAATTTTTACTAACCATATTAATACGGATATTTTTCCATTCGACTTTTCTTCCTTATTCTTTTGTTTTCTTTATTCTCTTCGTTAGCGAGATCGTCGACAGAACCTTCCTCGGATTAGCGATCGTTACAATTATTATATGTTGCTATGATAAAAGCTCGAGATTTTATACGGATAGGCAAGAGACGTAAATCGCCAAGATCGTGCTAAGAAATCGATTCTAAATCCAAGCACACCTTCTAGAACTGGTTTCATCAAGAGGCGAACACGTTCTTCTTCTCATCGTAATCTCTTCTCTCTGTCTCTCTCTCTCTCTCTCTTTAGCTAACCTTTTTAATTTACTATTTGGATTCATTAAGAGCTTCCCCGTAAATCTCATAATATGTATATACGTTTCAGAAACTAGAGAACAGAAAATTTATAATGTACATTGAAAATTGTGTACGTGTTGTTTTTTTTTTATTTTTTTTTTAAAGATACTCGAATGGAAAAAATAATTTCTAGCATAAGTAACATCATTAATCAAGTCTATGAATTTTACCTTGGAATGGTTAGAATAGATGTAAAGGCTACATTGAATGATTGTTGAAAATTAAATCCATGGGAAAGTATAAAGCATCAAGGAATTGAACTTTTTAATGTTCTTTCATATTTTCTAATATTCCCATGTAGAAGAATATCTCTTGCGATATTAGAAAGTATTATAATATTATAACCTCGAATGTGATGTTAATTTCATTATGCTACAATAATATATCAAAGAACAAATTGAAATAATATTTTTAAAAAATCTTACACTTTCGATGTTTTTTTTGGTCTATATGCGGAATCCTCTTTCTTGTCTCATTTATGTTAAGTATTAATAAACGAAATGAGAACTTGATAAATCTGAGATATGAGATCGTTGTGGGGATTTATATCATCGAAATGACATTGTTTTCTTCATGTAAATGAGATCTACATTATCGACTTGAAATCAAATTGATGTGCTTTAAAATTTATACGATAAATCTGATAGTATTTCGAGATGGCACACGATGTCCATTTTTGTAGGTATTATCATCCAGAGAATCCTGTATATGAATATGTATATATAAATATATATGTATGCGTGTATTTATATGATAAAAAAATCTAAAATAGAGAGAAAAATTTCTAAAAACTTTCGTTGTGAAATTGTTATTCATATATGTAGAGAGAGAGAAAGAGAAAGAGAGAGAATATTTTATCGTCTATCTTGACATTGGAACAAGTATTTTCTATGATATTATATAGATCTGAGTAATACGTAAATATGTAAATTATGACCTTTTTTCCTTCGTTATATTTCAATTTCCAAGCTATTATTCTTCACCACAGTTATTTTGTCTTCTATTGTCACTATTGTCTTCTTTTTCGTATTCTTCTTCGAGAAACCGTTGAAACCTTCTCGATGATTCCCTACTACCGAGTCATAATGTTCTTAATAATAAGTATAACTTATTAATTATATATTATTAAGTATACTTATACATGTAGATAAAAATCATACGAGTTATTATTACTGTTCAAAATATTAATAAGATTTTTATTACAACATTTTGATAAATACGGATACATTTTTTTATTATTCGATTTATTAATTGTATTTGTTTTGATTCGTGAGGTGGTAAGAAGAAAAGTTATGTACGTGTGACGACTTGAAGATTGTTGAGTGGCGGGAATATATTTTAATTCATATAAGTTCAAAAATAATAATCTATCGTTATAATACTGATTACTAAAATTCTTTGTGAATTTTTTACTTTCTTATTTTATATTATATGCTGTTTGTTAATAATAAATGGAAAAATTAATATATATATTAATGCGCTGTATACTTAAGATCACGCAGTGCGCATGCGCCTTAGCAAGGTGCTAGCCGGTCAAGAGGACAGCCATTTTGTTTTCGGTGGTGACCAATTCAACAAGGAATTCATCGTTCTCAATAATTTCAGGTAATTCGCATATTTTTTCTAACATACACCTTCCTCCTATATACCAATCGATTCCTTAAAATTCGATTTCCACGCGTGAATGTTTGCTAGTTGGGACATCGTCGCGTTTAAGAAATATTCACGAAAATAAAATCGGCACTTGGAGTACCCCGGATTACTATTGCGTCATACTTTTTTTTCGAATTTTCTTCTGTTATTTTCGTGGTATCAATATTTATTTTTCTTTTTAACGATGTTTTAATTAATAATTTATCATTAATTAATCTTTATTTGTCGTATTTCGTATTATATTCGATTTTCATACGTGTACACACACACACACACACATACACGCGCGCGCTATGGATATAGCCTCTACACAGCCTACATCATATACACACACAATTAATTGTCACTATTAATATCAGATTTCCATTTTTCAGATTTCCAAGAATTCTATGAATTGGAAAAGCACAGGACATAACAAGCAAGGCGGGGAGAGGAGAGGTCGCGCCGATGTACACGATCTACGTCATACAGGTATGTTTTTCTCTTTTTGAGGACATATAATAGGGCTTGATAGAGAGAGATAGGTCGTATTTGGCATGTATACACTCCTGCGAATTTCCAAGAAATTCTCCGGCCGAGACCGAGACAAAAACAATCCAGCATTCGGCCTTTATTTCTATAGAATACTTCGGCGTGTACGCACTTAGAAAAGCATCGATTAATTATTTTTCGTATTTTAATTTCGACATATATTTTATTTGATCACAATTTTTACTAATTTTCTAGGATTTCTTTATTATAACAAGAATATTAATAATTCTATTTTTATTCTTTTCAGATTATCATTGCAATCGTGCGCGAGCAATGTGTTAATCGAGTGTTGTATCGCTAAAGTGAAAACATAAAACTCGCGAAGTAGAAGCAGTGTTTGTACGTTAATAAAAATTCTTACGCGGTTCGCGAATTAAATCAACTGTGAGGTGTTCTAAATAAGTGTATCGAATCGATTGCGCGCAAAGCAATCAGTTATAGAATCAGTGCTCGTTCGTACAAAGTTTTATTTTTCTATTTTATTTAAACAATAGAGATGCGCGAATTAAATTACGTGTCGTTTCGTAATAAATAAATAGTTGTCGCGTATTAGAATCAGTGCATCTTGGAAGATGATTAAGATAGTACGTCTTCTATAACAGAATATTGGTAAGTAACATTATAAATTTTATAAACAATAATTTTACTATCTTGTGACAGTAAATTTATTCGAAATCTGTTTTACATCTTTTTGCAGATGATCATCGTTATAATAATTCACAAAAGTCTCAACCTAGAACAATTCGTCGATGTCTACCTTATCTAATTTTCAACCTATGGTGGATCTACTTCTTTTAATTTCGAGCAGCAACGCGGACGAGTGTTTTGGAGCCATCAGAGAACTTCTTAAGTAGTGAGTGAATAAAATTTAAGTCCCTCCAGTGCTCAATCATGTCGAGGACGAAAGGTCCGAATCGGCACGAGTTACTGGTTGTAATTTTTTCCAATAAATTATCGACGAGCACGTGAGTAACTCTTCTTTTGGATTTACTCACGACTGATATATATTTCATTGTTTGTTTATTGTGCATGCTTATTTTTATTAGCTCAGGATAGGGTCTTCTTGTTTCGTCAGATAGAGTCGTTTTTAATTAACAGTGCAATTAATTCGCACTTTTTTGTTCGCGTTGTTAGTGCTGAAATCGGATATTGATTTATCCGATTTCGTCAATAGAAAAAGCATGTTATGTCGTCTATGTTACATGCATTTCTTCGTACATGGTAAATTTGATCGCGGTCCATTTGGATTTTTTCTATAAAAAATGAGCAAGAAGACAAGCGCGACGGATAGATTCTGAAATACAAGTGGCGCATCATGATTTTGTTCTTTCATTAGTATATAGCCGCTTGTTCGAAGGAGTCGTCCGAGGTTTTTTATTGCTGCATGAAAAATAAATGAAATATTCAATCAATTTTGTTGATAAAATAAAAGTCTCAGTAGAGTCATCGCTTTTGTAAGAAAAAAGTCGAGTAAAGTAATTGCAAAAGAAACAAAGAGACTTGTAGAATCATAGCCCGTAGGCCTAGTTGATAAGTTAATCATTTTTAGCTCAGGATTTTCAGCAATTAATGTACTAATTCCCGTTTCTCCCGCCCATATTTTCTGCGTTCTCATCTGTCCGTGTGCCCAGGTGTACTCGTATGGGTGAGAAACAGTTAGTATGGGTTTAGTTTTAAGTTCTCCCTCTTTGGCGACTGTCATTGCGTTAGTGATCGTGCACGATGTACCTTGCACCTGTGTGTGTGCGTCTTAGGCGGTGGATTGTGCATCGTTTCGCGAAATTTTTAATCATTCACATAAAAAATATTTAATTGTTTTCACTTGACCATATAATGGATAAAATTCGTATGTTATTAATACGTTAATGTACTACTAATATTTATATTGAAAGTGCGTCATACAAAAAGACGTTCTATCGTTTTGAATATTAAATGCATCGTATTTTCATGAATGAAATAGTACTCGTATGTTACTAGTATGCTTATACATATACTAGTACGTACTAGTATTTATATTGAAAGTAGAGTTTTACGCAATGGTCACTAACCTTGTCAGTCGATTTCAGCAAATTGGTACGTACCCCTAATTAGTTAAGACTTAGAAAAAACGTGGCTGAGCTAGGGTGTCGGAGGTGCCCCGGGGCATACTCTCTAGTGTAGGCTTTTGCACCCTGGCGGTATGTGAGAGAATCGTGGAGTGTGTGTGTTGGAACGAATGTTTTGCTATTTTTAAATATAGGTATAGGTAGGTAGGTAGCATACTTTTCTGTTTGAATGTGTCTTTAATTTTAAGCAGGTAGGACCGGGTTAGACATATGCGATAATTTCTATTTAGAAATAAAAACTTTTGTCCCCGGATATTATGCAAAGTTTCAGTAAATTTTAGAATCATTCTGCATCTCTATTTATTCTCTCTCTCTACATTTTCCTGACACTTTGCATTGCAAGATACATCAGTATCAAAAACAGTTTAAAGATCCTTGCAATTGTTAAAAAATTCATTTCTTTCGAATTAGCAAAGATTTTTGAACATGTTAGATACTTAGTCTTAAGTATATTAACACTTTGCATTTCCGTGTAATTTCTGGAATATATATTTGTTAAATATGTGTAGTATAGAAACAATAAGAAGGATACAAAGTAAATGTATTATTTACTCAAGTAAAATAGTAAGCCCATAAGATGTATCTTAGATGTACCATTTTTTAGTTTTGTTTGATACTTTCTAATTATTTAAATGCAAAGTGTTAGCACTAGGTTCATCGATTAGATTGATTATCTGCAGGAGCATTCGAGTAAATGTACCTGTGTTGATGCGCACGATTGTTGGATTATTTTGGTCCATTGATCGTCCACAGGTTAGGATAGTTAAAATCTTTATTTTACAATCTTTTATTTTTTATTTTCTTTTTTCTTTTTTCCATACATTGCACTTAGGGAATGCTCCAATGCAGTGGTTAGGGCACGAAGCAAAGAAGAGGCTATATGCCGAAGAGGCCCCCACAAACTGTGGCTCAAGAGGGCAACTATCGACAATAAATCATTTTTTCAGAGGATCACATGCTCCTCTGATAATGGTTTGTTGTCTTATTATTTTAAACATGTCATTTTGCTCGTCATTAATAGTAATTGCATATGGAAATGATGGACCATATGTTATAACGTAGATTCACTTGTTTTCATTTTATCTTACAGGAACTGATAGTAATTGATAGGGAATTGAAAAGTGCATCTACATGTTGACGTGTCATGCTATTGAATTATAATATCGTATGACTAATATATTTTTCTTTTTGTTACAGGTGACCATCGTTGGATTTGCTAACGCCAATTATTTTCTGTTTTGTTTATCAGAGCGCCTAAAATGGCTGCTATTTGAAATATTATATGTATATATGCATTACTGGAGGCTATTTATTAGCTATTATTATTTAAAATTTCTTTTTATATAAATAATATAATTTCATGCAGTTTTGAGATATATTAAAGATTTTTTTTTTTGAGTTGTTGCATTCTTAAAATTGTTTAGATTTGTTAAATTTGATATGTTATTTGAAATCATATCATTATTCATGGTTAATTAAATTTAGTATAAGTATAATTAATTGTTAATTCATTTCAGTTATAATTGCATTCAGTATTACTGTAGTAATAAATTTAACGTTTATCACTATAGTAATATGTTTATCCATAAATTGTTTAATTATTGGAAATGTATGTTTCAGGTATACGACCTTAATTATTGTATGGATTCGGTTTGCTTTTTATATTAATAGTATCAACAGGCATAGAATAAAATTGCATGTCAATGCAGTTTTATTCTATTTATTACTATGATATTTTTTATTCTGTTTTTCTTTATGTTTTCAGGTATTTGATGATTATAATGAGTACGTTATTATATATAAATTAGAATTGAAACCTATATGTAATTAATGCAAAAAAATTTCATATTATACATTATATTATACATTGGTGAAGTATATTAGTAAGTGTTTTGGTTTTCTATATTTTTTATTTCTATTGCATGCTAGTCTATAAGAATATAATTATAAGGCATGATGCATGTTGGGATTCTTATGCTTTATTTGTTTACGCTTAAGGCATGTTTCTCTTAATAGTACTATTAAGAATTCTAGTTTTAAGGTTATATTATTTTTAAGGTTATATAATGTAAGATAAAAAAAGGACAATTCGGTCGATTGTCTATTGATTAGACATTAAGGTAGTTTAAAAAGTGTGGATTGATTTTTCTCATATCTCCAATCACCTTATTTAACTTTCAAATCTCCAATTTTAGATTTGTTTAGATTTATTAATATTGCATTGTAGTAAAAATGGTTGGAAATATGAAATTTAATGTTAAGTATGCACAATTATTATTGTGTAGGAAATGTTTTCCATTAAAATATATATGTAAATAGTAACATGTAACGTAGTAGTGATTATAAAAATGCATATACTTTGTACATGTCCGGGATGTACAAATTATATGTAAAAATAATATCAATGGATAATGTCAAAATGAATTGTTTGGTACTCTTGAAATAGATATCCAATGTAAGGAATCCATACTTTTTCTTTCGGGTAGGTCAGGGCAAAGTCGCAATTTGATGCACCCTCGATTGATTTCGACCGATTCAAAAGAAGGTCCATTAATTGCGACTAATTAGTATGTTATAGTCCGTGGATCTCCATACGCAGCAACCTCCACGCGGTGAGATCTGGGTCGGTATTACTTGCGATTTATATTAATCTAAATCATGTAACGCAAGTACTACCGGGCAAATGGCTGCATATTTCAGTATGTTTTGAAAATACTTTTTTATTCTAATCGTATTTGAGTAATATATTTAAATTACAGGTTGTTAATAATATTTAAACAAATGGATGGATTAGTTGAAATGATTAAAAAAAAAACCTACTGAATATTTTCAAATCGAAATTCAAATCGTGCGCTTGGATTTATTGATATGTATATTTTTTTTTTATAATAGGAGAAATAATAGTTCTTCTCTTTCCTGCAAGTACGTCCTACTCCCTATGTTTTCTCTCGCGTAAGACGTCTCGTGAGTTATAAGCATGCCGCGATATGATTAATAACGTGCTTACTCGCGTAAATCAAATTAAACGACGGCTGGCGGTGGTCGGCGATAGTTCGTGAGTCGAAGAAAGATACGTAACGAGTTGGTTTATTCGTTTAAACTAGGTTGGAGAGATCGTAGTCTGCTTACGAAAGATACTTCGGTGCTGGTAGGAAGATCGAGAGAATAAAGTCTCCACTAATTAACGCTTAAAAAAGATTTTATTTTTATTTATTGTTTTCAATCGAAATGTTTTACAAATAGTAGAGAACAGAAGTTTAATTTATTTTTACATTATTATTTTATTTCTTTTCATTCTTTTTTATTTTTATTTTTATTTTTTCAAAGGGACTGCTAAATTTTGTATGCGTGTATTTACATACCTCGAAAAAAGCTTGAGAGTCATTTTATCAGCTTTAAAAAAAATAAAAGAGATAAAGGAACAAGGAAAAGGAGAAATCGGGAAAGAAAGACGAGGGGGTGGAAAGGAGACACGAGAAACATCGATGGTAATGTTATACGTTACTTCGTCTTTCTCTTCCATGGACCACCATCAAAGATACGATCGAATTCACAGAGAGAAATTTGTTTTCTTGATTTCAAAGAATCTTTAATGAATATTTTTTCGAATCGATTCATCAATGAGAAAGACGATATGTCTAAAATATTTTTTCGATTAAAATCGTTCTCGTTAATTTTCGTTTATTAATATTAATCACTGGGGAAAAATAATTGACTCATTTTATAAAAGTTGATTTTTGGAGTGATAAGGATTAAAAATCAACATGTACACATATTATAGTACCGTTATTAAAATACTCACGATTTACCTGACTTCTTCTGATCAGTCTGGTTCTTATGTGGCAGGTGGCACCGATCTTGATATGAAATAATGTTCGTCGCCTAATAGAGCAAAGAAGGTCGCTATATAGAAGGAACCTGTAGTCAGTTGGTTGTGGAATAGAACCGCGGGGGGTCGTCTAGGCATTAGTTAAACTTTAAGATCTATGGTTGGAGCTCGTTTACAACGTTCGTTACGTTAGAAGACATGATTTATAGCTTACTCGGGTATCCTTTGACGTCAAGACGTGCAAGTGTTAGTCTAACTTATGCCTATTACATGTCTCTCAACGATGCTATTCTACATTTTCACGGCAGCTTCGTCCTCGTATAAACGATCTATAGATCTTTTCTGAAATAATAGATCGACTACTGTGCGAATTGTTACTTTTTTTTTCTCTTTTCTTTCTTTTTTTTTTTTTTTTTTTTTTTTCTTTTTAAGAAAATAGTAATTTCATTAACCATGTCAACGATCGCGTGATCTATTTTTTTTTTTCAGTAATTTTGTGAATAAAGCCAAGTATTTATTTTATTCTTAGGTAACAAAAATATGATTTTTGATTAGGTATTTTAATATAGAGAAGCTCTTGAAACAATATAGCTATACTTTATTTCTCTATAATAATTTAGCAGGACCCTTTTCGAATGGTAGAACCTCGGGCAATTTTTCGATATATCGATTCGTGCAATCTAAATATCCTTCGCTTCGTTAATGCGTCGACATTGGGCTTGAAACTTTGTTAGTTAACGTGTAGTCAAAGAGGTTAACTCGATGTCACAAGACATTTTCGATCGTATTCAATGATGTTACTCGTTCGAGTTGTAAATGGAAATTTGTCTCTTTGGTATCCAAGTGTATATCATCGGTTGGATATGCAGAAGAAGAAGAAGAAGAGAGACCAGACCGAATACTGGTTCCTTACTCACATACTTGTTCGATGCATGTATGTATATGTGCAACCATAAGTCGCAAGTAATTTATGATATACACGAGCTCTCCTTTCGTCGAGCATCGTTTTACTTTAGACAAATGTTATGGGGGATTAAAAAAGAAATCGAGAGTATAGTTTGGATAAACATAAATCAGATATATGCTAATAAACGATTTAGTCTATCTTTTATTTCTTATCGGTCATTATTATATCGTTTATACTTATATCGAATAAGTATAATCATTTATTTTCTTTGAGAAAAATTTCCTTTGTCATTTTAGATTAATCGATTATATCTCGAATCTAAATCTCTTGAATTTATTTGCTTGTAACATATTAGGCTATGAAAATATATATGTACGATATCGTTCAATATATCGTTACTTTTGTTAATTGCTATACCTACCTACCTACCTACCTACCTACCTACCTGTCTACCTACCTACCTACCTACCTACCTACGTACATACGTACATGTATATATACACAAGAGAAGAGAGAATTTATTTTCCTTAGAATCGAATCTCGCGTTTTCTGTAGCCGTCGCACGTATCGAGGGCGACCTATCGAACAAATTAGCGGTAAGATAAAGTCGACAGAGACAGATCGAGTCTTGCTCCGGCACGATACAATTATCCACGATTCTCTCTCTCTCTCTCTTTCTCTCTTTTAAAGTCTCATGAACTTTTTATAGTTTATACAACTTCTTCCATGTTACCTGAGATCGTACCATATTTGTGTGTGCGTGCGTGCGTTCGTGCGCGCACGTCCTTTTATTTACTTTGATTCTTCTTTAGCATTGTACAAGTATTGCAAAATGTGAATATTTAATCATCGATAACTTTTATTTTTTCTTTGGTGAAAAGACGTTGCGAACTATTCCTTTAATATATTTGAATGAAAAAAAAAAAAAAAAATAATTAATTAAAAATTAGTTTCGATTATATAGGCTATGTAGTTCGATACTCATCCTTTGAAATTTGTTCAACCGGTCGAGTCACTCTTTCGACATGCGAATATTATCTCCCGACGAGGACAAGGTACTGTCTGATCGGTTCAGATACAAGTTGTCACCCTTTTGGAGTAACCGAGTCAAAACTAAGATCAACGAGGACATTCGAGAGTTGATTCATTTATTTTTTCTTCTTTTTTTCTTCTTGTGAAAAGATAATTTTTTTTTTTTATACATATAAAGAATATTATTATCGATCTCTCAAAGTAGAGTAGAGGATTTTAGCATCAAATTTTAGGATAAATTGGATTGGGTAGGTCCGAGATAAGAGAAAAAACAATGAAAAAAAAAAAAAAGAAAATAAATAAATAAAGAAAGAAAGGATAGAAAAAGGAGAAGAGCTTTTTTGGGTTCGGCAGAAATTGATAAGACTCTCCAGCGCATTAACGTAAACTGTTTCGTGCCAATAACGTTATCCGAATCGAGAAGATTCACTCGACGAAGAAACAACGAAACATTTCTTCTTTTATCTTTCTTTCTCTCTCTGTTCATCCAGAGAACATTTTTCTAGATTTATTTGAGGATATCAAGTCGATAAAAACGTGACCGTTTCTCACCTTTGACTGAAACCAGATTGCTCGAATAATATTTTAAGGAGATTCTTCTCTAAATAAAATGGATCCTTTTATATCACCATAAATTTATACGATAAATTTATTTGACCTATTAGGGGAATACAATAAGATTTATCTTGAAGTAATTCAATTCTAGATCTCTTTATTTCTTTCTTCAAACGATTATTGAAACGTATCAGGAATTAATAATACTTAGATTTTTTTCTTTTCCATTAAAAAAATAGATTCTTAGAAATTCGATTCGATTTTTACTTATTTTTTCAAAAGAAGAAAAAAAATTACTGAAACATTTTAATATCGAGTCGGAACGAATTAATAATACTTAGATAATAAACCGAAACTGAAACCGTGTGTCCGAGCCATGTAATGGATCTCTTAATCGCTACGATTCGTTTGACGAGATTAGCTCCAGTCAAATCGCCCACGTAATCTCCAATCGTAAAAGGAGTCTCCTCCTCCTCCTCCTCCTCCTCCTCCTCCTCCTCATCCTCTTACGCCTCCTCTTCAGTCGTATATTCGAGAATCATTTCGTCTAATTTATGAAAATTTATTCACTGCGAATCGACGAATCCAGTCACTGAATCCAACTGCCCCAGCTATATTTTCAATTACTTTCAAACATTATTACGAGCTTCCGTGAGGCAACTTGCGATCGTTTCGCATCTCGAAGATCGATCCAAAGAGGGGAAGGAACGTAATCATCTTTAATTAAAGTCGACCATATTAGGGCCAGTATCGATTAATGCCACAATTTCTGTGCATAATATTGAATTATTATGACTTTCGTAGATTATGACTTTCATGTGTTAAGAGAAATTTTACGAATTTCGAAAAGAAGATTTACTTATTTTTATTGTCTTTTTCTCTTCTCGAGGATACTGTTATTGTAAGATTAAAAGTATTAAATTCGTTTTTTATAATTATTACAACAGCTTTATATTTATTTATTATTTTAAAACAAAAAATAATGTGTAGTAAAAGTGAATTGGTTCTTTTAGTATTAATTAAAAAGCCAATAGAGAGGTTTTTCTTTTGACGTACAATTTTTTTCGATCTTTCATTTAATCTTTTAAGTATGTACAATATATCTATAACGCATTTCCTTTTTCTTAAGAACATAATCCTACGCGAAGGAATATTATCTGCCAAGTCAAATGGTTTTACTTCAAGGAAATTTTACTCGAACGAAATATCGTTGTATTTAACTTCGACATGTCGAGCGGTCTCGTTAATTTCACTAATTAAGTTAGCGACCGACTGCTCCTCGCGCTCATAAGAATTTTTTCTTTTCTCCTTTTTTTCTAGATCCATTTTTTGCGCTTTCTTATTTCTGTTAGTCAACATCCTCAAACTTGCTATTTTCGTCTCACGTGAACATTGCATTTCTTTCACTTTGATTTCATAACTTGAAATACATTTAGTATGTCGATCAATGTCGATATCAAAATGATATTTTTAAAGGAAATAATAAAAGAAAGAAATTATTATAAAAATAAATTCTCAAAGAGTACTGTAAAACAGAAACAGAAAAAGAAAAAGAAAGAAATATCAATAGATATTTTTGAACACGAAAAGATTCATACTATAAATCATTTCTCTTTTCATATAACTCTACGTTCGTTTTTTCTTCTTTCATCCTCTCTTAATCCCACTTGCAAGGTGTCTACTTTAATCATGAGAAATTACCAAGCGTGAACTTTAACCTTGCATCCAAGCTACTTATTTCCCAGAACGTCATCGACAGAGATAACCTACCTAAATGCATACTCTCTCTTTTTAACGTCAGAATGACAAATATGCACACTTAAAGATATTTATACCAGTGGATCACGTCAGATTTCGTTCACAAGCGAACGGATTATCTTGTCCGTAAGAGATATCGCTCGTATCATTTGTCGTGTCGTAACTTCGCCACGGTCCATTGTACATACATACAACGTCTCTAAGAAATTTCAAGACCAGAAGCTTTTATATAAATTGTTACCTATTTATTTACTTGTCCCTTGCGTCCAGAAAAAAAAATCAAATTCTTTTTTCTCGTTATTAATTTTCATCTTTCACTCGATAAATTTATTCGAGCAAAGATTTTGAAATTTAAATATAAACTGGTAGATATATGTAGATATATATGATTATAAGGAATAACTGAAATGAGTGTTCTATGATATATGTGACTAGTTACAGGTATATATAGAACTTTTCCAGGTTAATAAATAAGTCATTCCAGTCATCGAACTAGTAGGTATATTCGATCATCGATAATAAGAAAACTTTGACATTTCCTCTATTCAAAAGTGTAGATTCTTCGAAGATTTGAAATATGTAATCGGATAAATTCTAGGTAATATTTCGAAATAGGTTTAGATAGAGGTTTGGGGCCATTAACGGCTTATTAATATGGTTTCTAGTATACGATCGACACAACTCTCTCAATGATAAACAAAAAAAAAAAGATTTCTCGTTTATGGTCGAATAAATCATAGAGGACCATAGAGAAGGAAATCCCTTTAGGGTCAGTCTCTCTATAAATTCTTACCTACTACGACGACATGACCAAAGATCTGATCGTTGGCAACGTGAGAACAGTTCCATCGATGATGTCTAAACTGATGTCGGCATTCTCGAAGACCGAGCTCGGCACCCTCACCGACAGCAGGCATCGCGTGTGGCGCCTTTCTGCACTGTTCTCTTTGACTCTTAGCCAATCCCGGAATTCGCCCACAAACGGCTGCGCCGACGACCACCGCTCCGACCACCCTGAACAAAAATTAATCTGTCATCTATATGCTTTTTATATCTTCTCTCTTTCTCTTGATTGTATTTATATATATATATATATGTATGTATGTATTTTATTGGAATGTCAGGAAAATACGTGTATCAAATGTCCTCCAGCTTCTTCAATGTTAACGCACAAAATTTACATGAATCAATAAAATTTAAATTAAATGGAGAAAACAAATATTAAGACTCGGTCTAATGCCTCATTTATTTAAGATATGTGCAAATGATCAATATTCAATTTGTTTAGACAAATATAAAATAATTAAAATCTAAACTAAACGTTATATATATATATATATATATATATATATATATATATGAACGGAGAAGTGGCATGAACTTTCCATTTAATATTTCTTATGGCCGATCATCATCGAACAGAGTTCAGTAGTGTCCCTACCTGATCCTACGGCGAATTAAATTTCGATAAATTTCGACCTGTGAAAGTATCGAACGACCCTGTCGACGATGAGTATGCTCGACACGTTTCATTAGCATTTTCAGTCTTGGCTTTCGCTTCTCTATCTTTTTTTTTTCAACTCCTCTTTCTCTCCTTATATTGGATTGATCAAAAAATGCATGCCACTTCTCCACTCGCATATATCTATCAAAGTATATGAGTACATGTATTCAAATGAATTAGTATTGTAAATATATATATTGAAACGAGTTATTTGAACAAATTTTTACAAATTTTTACTCGACGTAGTTTTCTTTTTCTTTGTTTCAATACATTTTTATCATAAAAAAAATCTGTAGTAGCAAGGTTTTTTTAAAAATATTATCCTATCAGATATTACTTTGGACATATGTATCTCTTCTTTCTTTTAAATCTGCTTTTATCGCATAAAAAAATGATAATTTAACGTAGTAGCATGGAATTGTCTCTTTTTAAGAACATCATCCTCCTATCAGATTACTTTGGACGTAGACTTGACAGCATATCCAATCGGATCTGAGTAGCGCATAATTCGTTTCACGGCACGTTTCCATGGTTCATCCGACTGATCGTACGCTCTAATAAACACGAGATCGACTCTCATACGAGCACTTCTCTCTCTCTCTCTCTCTCTCTCTCTCTCTCTCTCTCTCTCTCTCACTCACACACTCACTCAGTCACTCATTCTCTTTCTCTCCCTCTCTCACTCACTCTTTATACATTTCGTACGTTCTCCGATTTCTCAAACATCCTTCTCATTAAATCCGGATTCCTTCTATCTCGTCGCAAAGCGTTTAATCCGGTTGGACAGCTTCTTCCTCGATGTCTCAGGCAAATCTTTGGACGTGTTGACTCATGATCGATATTATGAGTGATCGATAGAGGAAACGATTTCAAGTGTCACCGATACATAATCCAGAAACAAACAAACTCTCTACAAAGGTGGCCAGTAAATGATCGATTTTTCATCGTCCCATTTCTCTCTCTCTCTCTCTCTCTCTCTCTCTCTCTCTCTCTCTCTTTCTGAACCATTTAGTCGATAAAATAGCGAATTGAAAATAGCCCAAGGGTGTTTTATCGGTTCTCTACGCTCTGGTATAGAGTGAGTAAGAAAGAGAGAGAGAAAGGGAGATGTAGCAGATCATCCGAGCGAGGGAGGTAGGCAGCTTGAATTTCTGAGAAGCATGAAATTGCGACGATTACGGTCATCCTCGAGGCAACAGCTATTTGCATTGGAATGCGTGCTGCGATCATGCTCGGTGGCCGAAACTGAAAATATACCCTCATCACAAAGACGATCTATGTACAAGGTGTTTTTTATATATTACATTACTTTCTTACATTTTATTTCATTCATTTAGATATTTAGAATGAAGAGTAATAGTGTTTCCTTCGTTTCATTGAAAATATTTGGTATTTCTCGTGAAAAAATTGTTTAGATACTTGGAATCGTGATAAAAGTATTTTCTTAGGTTCATCGAATAATAAACTAATTTAAGTTAACCGCGTAAAATTCGTTCAGCAAGTGCCTCTCTATACAGTATGTAGACTATCTACGTAGTCGTTAACGCCTAATGTATAACATTACGTCCTCTTCCTTACGGAGGCTAATGACGTACCTACTCTTTCTCGATGTCTGCAACGTATCCGATGCAACCATCACCGTCTTTTCGTCGTCCTCCTCCTCGCTTATATTTCCAACGAAAGCAGATCGTTTAGCGATTTATAGACGATCAGGTTTGAATATTTTTCGAGAGAAAGTGTGTACTTGATCAAAATTCATTTCTCTGATAATGGATTTTATCGACAATTTTCTTCTTGATGATATACTTCATTTCTTTTTTAAATTTAAATTAGAACCTTTTCATTTGACTTGTATTATTAAAGAATAACGTTTATAAATATAGGTTATCTCTTAAATCAGCTGTTCAATAATCAAGATCATATCAAGATATGATAATAGAGATATCAGGTAGAAATATCCCTTGTATTTATTAATTTCAGTTAGTAAGATAATTAAAACATGCACTATCTATAATTTCCTAAACTGCCTCATCTTTATATTTCTTTTTATTTCAAAAAGATTAA
This sequence comes from Vespa mandarinia, assembly GCF_050613455.1. Lineage (NCBI taxonomy): Eukaryota > Metazoa > Arthropoda > Insecta > Hymenoptera > Vespidae > Vespa > Vespa mandarinia. Next base: position 3,967,332 of record NC_140827.1, on the reverse strand, counting down.
CTTTTATTTTTATTATATATATATGTTTTTTTGTATACTATCCAATGTGCAATTTATCATCTAAAGCTTCTTGTTTTTCTCGTTGAAATTGTCGAGGTAAATACGTTACTATGTATCATAGTTGGATGTAGAAAAAGAACGTAAATCCCTTGACGAGGACTTTGACCGAGAGACGAGCGTAAGATGGGCGCTAGGCGTTCGACGCGGAACGACGGGGACGATTACGGTATATAAGCTTGTAAGACGTACATACAAGAAGCAGGCGCATCTCCTTCTTTTGATGATATCTTCTCAGACTTCTCCCGATGCGAGAACGCTACGGGGGTTCGCTTCTCTCGCCCTCTTTCTATTTCCCATGACTTTCTATGTAGCTACATAGATAACTACATGTATATAACTGTAAATCTCTTCATGGTCGTCCACGAGATCAAATCGACCAGTACCAACAGCTTCCAATAGACAAATCTTTTCTTTTTTCTTTCTAACATTTTTATTTAGAAAAATCTTCTCTTATAGAAAGAATTTAAGGTACAGTGTGTTAACAATAAAATGCCCGTATTTTGTTTTGCTTCGATTTGTTTATCAGAACGTTTCATTATAGATTCAGTTCTATTTATATTAGTCAAGTTCAAATCCAGTTTACTCAAGTATAAGACCAGTCTGATAGTTTATTCTCTCCAACTCAATGTTATTTATTTAGTAATATTTTTTTTACTTGCAAAATATAAATGTATGGCATTTTCATTTAGAATCATTCATAGAAATTTATAGATATCTATTTATCTGTTTATTCATTTTATTTTCTTCATGAGACAAGCTAACAAGCTTTTACCAAGAGATAAAATGTTTTAGCAGCAAACTTTCGTCATCGATATCGAGCAAATCCAGGCAACACACAATGTTCTAACTACAGCGAAGCAATGCATCATCTCCTTATCCACTTTGCAGATTCACGACTTGCGATCTTTGCTTAGAGATACGCGTATATATGCATGTACATACTCTCCTCGAAACGAGAGAGTCGCACGTGCTTGAACACGTGCGGAAACTACAGGATTCTGAGTCTCTTCGTTTCGTTTCGTTTCGTTTCGTTTCGTTTCGTTTCGTTTCACTATTGCTACTTTGAATCGTGAACCTTTCGTAAGACAGACTCTACCGTTAGAAGTCGCTATTTATTTTATTCCAAGAGATAGTGCTCGACACTACGATTGGAACGCACTGTATATATATATTATATGCATCTATGCAACCATACATTCACCTATCTACTATTCAGTTCTATATATACAGGTCCTATATATAATTTATATTTTTATTATTATTTTCAATCAAAATGGTTTTTAAAATGATTAGAATAGTATATTTATTTATTTTTCGGTTTACTTCTAATGTCAGAACTTTTCTAACTAAATTTTCTACAAATCGTGAGTTTTTTCTTATTTTCTTTCTTTTTTATTTTTTTTTTTATAACTCGTTTGTATTTATCAAATAATAATTTGTTCTCTGGGTACAACACCTGTTACTGTACTTGTTATAGATATTTATCTGTTATGTTGGAGAAGAAAATATCCAAAAGAATCATTCGACAGGAACGGAACGCAAATTGCATTTAATTTAAGGATATACAGACAAGGTGAGAGAGTAAGTGAGGGAGTGTAAAAGGACGTTAGACCATAGGCGTTTATTGTTTAACGAGCCAAGCATAAAAATAATCTCTACGTTCGAGATATACGGCGTACAGGTGCGCTCGAGATCGAAAGGTATCCAGGTATTCGGGGTATCCGGCTACGATTTATCGTTCGCGTTCGTTTTTATCTTACGATACTTTATTACGGCCAAGTACAAACTCGTGTTCCGGATGAAAATCGAAAGACCTCGGAGAGATATTCCTTCAGATTGGAATTTCTTTCCTTACTTGCGTAATCCCTTGTCACTTTTAGTTTTGTATTCTGTTTCACTTTAAATTTTGCCACATATAAATTTATTTTTTTTGTTATATACATATATATATATATATATATATATATATATATATATGTATAAAATATTCTATTTAAGATATTTATTTTAATATATATAGAGAATTTACTTAAAGAATTATTTATAATGTTCATAAATTTAGAGAGAAAAAATAGATATATTTTTTTAATTGAAGTATATATTCTAAATAATTCTCTAAATTCATATAACTATTTAATCTATATTTCTCTTTCGAAAAGGAAGAGAGATACTCTCTTCTCACCTTTCTGACATCATCGTGTTCAGCTCGCGTGACTCTTCAACGAGAGATTTTAAGAACAGGACTGCCCGTGGCGAATGGGTTTCAAACTTTCGATACACACCATGACTAATCCAAAATGCCATAGAGAGACGTTGACCAAATTCATTGGGATAGGTCCTCGCTACAAAATGACTATCGTCCTTTCTTACGTTTGAAAAATCTTTTCTTTCTTCTGAAAGAATTCGATATGCCTTAGCTGTGAAAAAGCTTTTAACACTCCCTTCCTTGTAATTTTTTTCGTAAGAAATACGATAACAAAAAAGAAAAAAGAAAAACAACGAATTCTTAACCCTTTATAATTTCATATAACTTTGACATCACACTATGTGTTCGTTTATTTGTCCCAACATTATTTAATAATTAATATTTCTTATATATGAATAATACTTAAATAGATTATATATATAAATATTATACTTAAAGTTTCACGTTATATAATTTTCTTTTTAGAAACGAGAGACTAAAAAATTAGGTTATATAGAGGGTTAATACCATATCTCGATTCGATTGAGAATTTTCTCGTTTCGAAAAGATACCTTTCTCTTTTTCTCTCTTTTTTACTCTCCTTCCTCCCCCTCTCTCTATTCATATAAAAAGCGTCTTTATCCATGCTCATGATAAGTCGTATTGCAAATACACACGCGGGTGTATCCGAGTTGATCTCACCCTGGCCAATATGCTCCATCCACTTTGCATTGCATATGCGCGATACGCATAGATAAGGATTAAGAACTTACTAAGTGGTCTCTCTCTCTCTCCCTCTCTCTCCCTCCCGTTTTTTCTTCCTTCTCTCTTTCTCACTTACTCTGCCACTTCCGAACCACCTTGTCGTCGTCGTTCCATACGTGGGCCGGCTCGTTCTCGGTTAGGCACGTTATTTAGCGAGTGGCCTGCGGCTTTTCTCTCTCTCTCTCTCTCTCTCTCTCTCTCTCTCTCTCTCTCTTTCTTTCTTTCTTTCTTTCTTTCTTTCTTTCTTTCTTTCTTTCTTTCTTTCTCTCTTTCTTACTTACTCTTTGCAGGGACACGCGTACAAGGCAAACTGTATCGCTTTATATCTAATTCCCATATTTATGGCGCGATTATTGAATCCTTTGAGTTTCCTGGATCGCCGATATACAACGCCGTACTACAGGCTACGGTGAACCACAGAGAAATATCCGTTCGTTTGAGAAATTATTTTCTCTTACGATAATGCTAATAATGTAACGTTGTTATTGGGATAAGCTATTCATGCTCTCTCTCTTTTTTGGTTTCTCTCTCCCTTTCTCTCTCTCTCTCTCTCTCTCTCTCTCTCTCTTTCTCTTTCTGTGGATAACAAATTAATTGGATTATCATACTATACTCACCCATTCATTTTACGAGTTAACGATAAGACCAAGACCAACATTCGTGACGATTTTTCAATTCATTTCTCCCTTTTTCTCCTTCTCCTTCTCTCTCTAATATACGTTTACTTAGGATATATGATCTTTGAATTCTCTCTGGAGATAATTATAGTGTTCTCATTTTTCTTTTTTTTATTCTGATAGGTCAATCTTGTACCACTTTATAAGTAATAGATTTATCGTCAAAACATATGATATCGACATGAAATAAAAATTGGAAACATATCTACTTGATATCAAATTCTTAGTCGTTTTCTCGTAGATATTGATAGAATTCACCAATTAAGAATCGTTGATTAATAAATATCGTAAGTGAACGTCCAATTAACAAGATCATAGATTTAAGATCAAGACCACCTTGTCGAGATGTAATTAGTACTTATGTACAGAGTAATATAAAATAAAAGGATAAACCAGTCCTGTGATATCGAAATCTACAGTCAAGATCAAATAATCGTTAGATGCACACCTAATGGAATTTCGATGAATCTTTTAACACTTGGAAGATAACGAAAAAAGCAAGGGAAAAAAAAATACAAAGAGTTGTGTGATCGATAGATCCTAAAGATCGTGAAGGGTAAAAGATGGCGAGAGACTTTAACTGATCCTAGAGAAAACGACGTTTATACTCAAACCGAGACTAATTAAAAGGATCCATCGAGGGAGAGATCCTCGAGGTATTTGCGCAGATAAGATCAACACCGACGCCACTGGACACGAGAAAACGTTCCGTGCCTCAAGACTATTTTCGTGTTCGCCAGGTGAGAGATTTCATTGAGTTTCTCGTAAATTTTCAAAAAGCCATACCCTCTCTCTTCTTCTCTCTTTTTTCTTTTCTTTTTCCTTTTTTTCTAGAAATTCACTTGAATTCTTTACCGACATTAGAATTTTTTCTAACTATACGTATATAAGGATAGCGTTGATCCTTCAGATAAAGCTAAGATCTATTCTTTTCTATCTTCTTTGTCAGTCTTACTATTATATTATGATATTTACAATTGATTTTAAAAATAAATCTCCTCATCAAATCTTTTGTTTGGAATTTATAATGAGTGACGAGTCAAATAAGCTTTTCTCTTTCTCTCTTTTTGAATCTTTCTTTGAAGGAAGGAAGAAGATTTGGACATTTTTTTAATTACAGAAATAATGTTGATCCTTCTAAGATCAAAACAGTTATTTTTTATCTTCTGGATGATATTAACTTGACATATCTACAAAGGATCTTAAAAGAAAAAAGAACACTCGATCAAGACTCCTTTTCCTTGCGATCTACAATGAGTAACGAGCCAAACAAGCTTTTCTTTCTCTCTTTCTCTTTCTGAATCTTCGAACGAAGGAAGAAGAAGAAGAGATACGAAGCGGTTCTTGTATAATTCCGCGATATTATCTGCTCGCGAAATACGAGCGTATCTTGGACCAACGAAACACGTTCTTTTCTCTCGGCAGAATGATGAAAACGGGCCGATTCCCACGCGAGAAAGAAGTCTGTCCGGTCTCTGGTCAATTTCGAAACTCGTGTCCGGTCGGGTTAAATGTTAACACGGAAATTATGTTAATCTTGCGATGCCTCTCTTTGTTTCTCTCTCTATCTCTTTCTCTTTCTCTTTCTCTTTCTCTTTCTCTTTCTCTTTCTCTTTCTCTTTCTCTTTCTCTTTCTCTTTCTCTCGGATAAAACGCGATATTCGTCATCGACCGTATGCTTGTGGTTTTCTACTTATTTTTTGCGGTACACCGATTATGATGATCATAGTTTCTTGTAATTTTTTTCCGTTTTCCAATTGTGTTCCTGCGTACAAATCTCTTCTTATAAATGTCTGGGAAAGTGTTTTACGTGTTCATTATTTTTGTGTCCTATGATTATTCGATTATACTAACATTGTAGCATCTTTTCTTCTAGCATGTACATACATAAAATATATATATATATATATTTTTTTCTTTTATAAAAACAATTCTTACAAACCCATAATGTTTTATATGATATGAATAATATAAATGGTACATAGCTATATAATATAAATGATGTATGATTATATATCAAAGTAGATATATTATTTGAAATTTTCCGCGAGAATATATAAGAACTGATTCAAAATGAAAGGAAGGAAGCTTTCTCGTAGAACAGGGAAGTCTATTCGTATACACCCACGCTTAACACATTGCTTTCCTCTTGCGATCGCGTTCCTCCCCCTCCTTAAGAAATTCATAACTTAGCATCAAGTGACTTGCGAAAGAGGGGCTAATCGCAAAAAATACGAGACGAGCTTCGTGTTCCTAAAGATAGTCTTCTCTCTCTCTCTCTCCCTCTCTCTCTCTCTTTCTCTCTCTCTCTGGAAGTCTCCAGCAAATCCCGAACGAAGTAGTTGAAATATAATTTCGTGGATTAGCGCGGGCGTTGGTTATAAATTATTATTTTTAAGTCGAGAGTATCATATGAGAATATCCTGGGAGCGCTCACCTGTATACCCAAATAATAATAATAATAATAATAATAATGATGATGATAATAATAAGCACAAACACGACCCACGTTCAATTTTAAGAAAAGGACACGAAGCTCACACATAAAATGTACTCTTAGAAAGGTGCTTCTCTCAAGGTCCTTGTATTTTAACACTAGATTTATAGTAAAAAAAATTTTCGAAGTTCATACTCCCTTCAAGTGCCAGAGAAAAATTAAATACGTATATTTTTTTTTTAACAATTTATCTTAACATTTGTAAACAGTATACCTATATTTTAAGATTTCAGTAGGAATAACTATAAAATCAACATCTTTTAAATATACTATTAAAAAGATATATCTCGTCTGGAAAGAAAAAAGGGAACTACAATGTATTTCTAAAATATATCTACAGCATGTATATACAGTGATATTTCGCACTGATAAACATTTTTATTAGTTAAATAAAAAAAAAATAAAAAAATAAACAGACTCAATGGTAGCAGGAAGGAACGTCAAGAGAGTAGTTGACCGTTACAAGAAGGAGCTATTATGGCTAGGGAATTTTTTTAAAAAAAGATCGAGTCGCCTAGACGAGATATATATATATATAAATACTAGTTTAGTACATATATATACATATGTAACATATACGTGATAGAAAGGAGGAAACGGAAGAGAGAGAGAGCTCAATGATCACGTACCTCTCCTCCGATGGGCGTTTCTCTCGATAGAGAGAGTGGGAGAGGGTGGGTGGAGAGAAAGAAAGATAGAAAGAAGAGGGGGCAGCGATTCAATTTATGTCCCGACAATGTGGCTTTGTCTCGCCAAATTATCATACATGAACCTACATGCATAATCTCTGAACAGTACATTATCATATCATAGAGAAACACGTTATAGTACCGGTTCTCCTTTTTCTCTGCCTCTCTCTCTCTCTCCCTCCCTCCCTCTCTCTCTCTGTCTCTCTATCTTTGTATTTATCTATCTCTTTCTCTCTTTTTTCTTTTTTGCTTGTACTTTTTTTGTTATACGATTTGTATTTTTATGGTTGAATTTGTACTGCAATAATTTAATGAATTTTTATCCTAATGCATACATAGATTGTTTATTTTAATCATGTTTAAATTCGTATCACTCAAAAGAAAATGTATGTGTGTTGATACGAGAAAGAGAGAGAGAGAAAAAGAAAATCTTACGGTAGCACGTGTGAATAAATCTACACCGTTGGCCCACCCACGAAGAAACTTCACGATCGTTTTAACCTCGTGCCAACGTTCTCGCAGATATATTTCCATTTGCATAATGTAATCTTCGATCATCCGTCGAGGGGAAAAAGTAAAGGAGACCCCTCAGCCTCTAAAATATCTGTAATTGCCAAGTGTTTCTCGAAAGCATGATAACTTGATGACATAAAATCGAAATTTTCTATCTTTTGATTTTATCTTTCTGATATAAATTATAATTTTTGTTCCTCGTATATTTTTGATATTTATACAAAGTTAGAAAAATAAGTTGATTAGTATAGGTATCTATGTAAAAAATTGGTACAGTGTTCCAACGTGCTTATTTTATTGTTACAAAGATCTATTAATTTATTATTATTACTATTATTATTATTATTATTATTATCATTAAATTAATGATTATTATTGTAACTAACATTGTTAAAAAAATTTGGTGAAGAAGATTTTTAACAAATCGTGTGTTTTGAATCGAAATGACATCAATCCTCGTCTCGTTTAGATGACTTTAACAGCTGACCAAGACGTTACACGTCTTTCTTAAAGATTAAATTTATTTGGCAAACTTCCCAGAAGGGATATAATATCGAAATGAGAGAAACAAACGGCATGCACGATGATAGGTATCGATTATTTATTAAGATTGCTTCCAACACGAATACCTTGCTGGCATAATATGTGGGACAGCGAATAAACTATGTAGTAGCAGAAACGAGACTCTCGACTTTGTACAATATATTCTCGAATGGTTAAGTCAATGCAAATTGCATACTAACTAAACGATAAATAATTCCAGTTGAATATATAACGCAAAGTCGATACATATTTTTTTTAATATGAATAATTAATTAAACGATAAATAATTTAAAATTCTAAATGAATGAATAAAAAATATATGAAGAAAAAAGAAATACGAATACATAATAAGAGAAATCGTTTCCATATCTGATTTCATTATCATCAAGTATGATATCATAATTCTAATGAAAATTCTAGAGATTTTATCTTTTAATTCGAATAATTAATTAATTATATATAATAAAATAATAAAATTGGAATAATAAAAAAGTCATTTCCATGTGATTTAGTCCCATGAAGTGTATCATAGTTATAAAACAAAAATCGAAAAGATCTGTTTGAAAAGGAAGAAAAGAAAAGAAAAGAAAAGAGAAGAGAAGAGATGAGAGAAAAAAAAACCGGCGAGATTTTACTTGGCCTTATACCAACCGTTTTATTGATAAACTTTATGTCCCTAGAGGATGCGTTATTTTATTGGAAAAGTTGCAGTGAATGATGTCGAAAGAACTGGAAATCGGTGAGAGGTATTCACACCTGCCACCATCTCGATATTTATTTCTCTTTCTTTTATTATTTCTTCCTTTCTTTCTTCTCTTTCTTCCTTGAAACGATCTTCATGGATGTTGGCTGCATCATCGTAATTCTCTCATGGATTCACTAAACGTGATTCCAAGAAAAAAATCATTATATTAAACGACTATCGTAGACGGATTTTAATCATTTTCTAAGACTCTCCAAAGCTACTGATCAACTGCTACACACTATTATTCTCTGTGTATATATATATATCCACAGGTGTTACTAATTGTTACGATAAAAACTTCAAGCCTACGCTCACCGTTATGTCTTTTGACGAGACACTTTTAACGTCATAGTTTCTTTGCTTAGTTCGTGTTTAACTTAAGTTTTGAAGAGATCTTATCTCTCTCTCTCTCTCTCTCTCTCTCTCTCTCTCTCTCTCTCTCTCTCTCTCTCTCTCTCTCTCTCGATCAAATATTTATCATTAGAATTTCAAATAGATAAAATTGTAGATATATTGTGTTTCCAATTTTTTCTTGTAAATATATTATCATTTATATTTATATAATTATTATTCTTGAAAGAAAAATCATAAATATATATATATATATTTATTTATTTATTTTTCAGTTTTATGTACTCTCAATAAACTTATGTTTTCGTAAAATAATGTACAATTTCTGTCTGAAATCGATAATGACCGGCTGTCGACGTAATTATGACGGATTAAAGTTTATTAGATTTGACGCGCTCTCAACTATCCACTCTCGGCTCTTGGAAGTAATAAGACGATGATAATTATAATGAAGGGAAGATTATAGTGATTACCTAGACGAGTAGGACATTCTTCATACTGCATCCCTAACTCAAACGAATATCGTATATTCTTAAACTCGATATTTCGTCTAGTATTTGATAATACATTATACATTGATTATTTATTAGCTTATAATTCTTTTTGTTGATTAATATTTTTTTATATACTTTATAAGTTAGAATTATAAGATAGAATAGATATAGTTTTTTTTCTTTTTTCTTTTTTTTTCCATATGATTTTTTTATTAAAATTTGAGATTTCGTATCAACAATTATAATGTGATATTTTTGTTTTGTATTGTAATTAATTATAATAATTAATGAATTGTATCTCTCAACGATGGATCTCGTCGATCTTTATTAATCTTCAAAATAATCGTTAAGAACGTATAATGAAGACATGGATCGTGGATCACGAATGAATTTTTCTTATTCTTTCGTTAGGCGACGAAGTAACAGCGACGATGAATTTCTAGATACGAGCTCGTAAATCGTTTCTTCTTATTATTCTTCTTCGTGCTTTAACGATCAAAGATCGACGATGCCACACGAAGAGAACACCTTCTCGACGACGTTGAGATTCGAGTTTTACAGTAAATGTTGAACGTAGATATCTTGGCCCAACGGGCATTTGAATTACGTCGTCTCTGTCTCATCGAGTATATATTAGCGCCAAGACGAGAACGATGTACTTTGATGAAAATTATGTTCTTCAGATCGATAATAAGTTCTTCACTAAGTTACTATGAAGAAAGACATCTAATCATTCGACTCTATTTAGAATTTCCATATAAAAATGTCTATTTAGATATTTCTTTTTTCTTTTTTTAATTATATAAAATGCAATATAATTGAACAGAAATTAGAATTAGAATTTGACTTCTTTGAATTTCTTTTTACAAAATATGTTAATAAATAGATTTAGTAAAATCTTTAATAATTGGATAAAATTTCTGTTTAGAAATGTTTTTATCAAGTAAAATGCAATCTATAATCGAAGCAAAATTAGAGTTGATTTCTTAGAGTTTTTTCTTAATAAGATAGGTCCACAAATATTTACTATAAAAAAAAAAAAAAATGTAATCTGATCGACTATAGAAATTCGATTTAGAATCCCTTATTTACCTTCCTTTCGAACATATGTTAACCAAATATCATCGTCTCTTATTTTCTTACATATCTCTCATCGATATGCTATACCAATTTTGGCAAGTTTTCAAACCTCTTGCAATCGTCTCTCCGAGAGACGAGAGGTTCGGCCACTCTGAAATATTTTAATGGTGCTTTGTGTTCTCTCTGCATTCTCTCTTTCTCTTTCTCTCCTTCTATCTGCACTCCCAAGCAGGCTCTCTTCCCTTATTCGAACGCTTCTTTCCATCGACCTTTGTTTCTCGCTCTCTCTTTCTTTCTCTCCTCTCATTATACTGCTTTCGGTCGACGTTTCTTGACCACTGGTTATTTTAATTGGATCTTCGCCGATGCTTTTTCTACGTTTCGTCTCCTTTCCTTTCTTCTCTTTTTTTCTTTCATTCTCTCTTCCTTCCTTCTTCCTTCTTTCCTTCCTTCTTAACCTCCATTCGAATCTCTCCTCTTGAATACCATACCATCGGTTTTGTACTCAACCCAATCCCATCTTTGGAAATCTTGAAGAATATAAGAAAGACAAAAAGGAGTAAAATCCTTGGAATATTTCTATAGTAATCCGAACGATATATAGATTCTTATCTTTTCATCATTGGACCATTCCTATGTTTTCGCGGATAAATGTATAAAACATTTCCTCGTTAGTTCGATTATAAGATACGAGCAGTAAATTCGACACATATGCTTTTTTTCTTTCTTTCTTTCTTTCTTTCTTTCTTTCTTTCTTTCTTCTTTTTCAAGAAGCAAGAATAATAAGCTATAGCTCGTTATTTTACTCGGGGACTTTTATGCACATATGTATATTCTTTCTCGCATCTTTCTTTCGGTATCCTCGTATTTAGGAGAATTTCATGAACAAGACGAGAAACTCATGTCTGTGATAGAGGTTTACTGCTTTTTCTTCATGAAGTACTGTGATAAGCTTTGCTCATTCGCATAGAAATCGGTCGAATTTTCTAACAGGATAAATGACATGTGTGATCATTGGACAACGACCTTTGAAAAATTTGTCTATAAAATATCTTTGTATAGGAACACACGGTGGCACACGTGAGGGGATATCAGGTAAGGAGAAACCTGAAAAAAGAAAGGACTACCGAAGGTAACGATGAACCTAACCGGAGCATTACCATTTCTCGCTGCGGGAGGGCTCAACCTATAGAAGCTCCAACCTTATTTTACACCGTCGGATCTTAATTTAATACCACGTTCCTCTCTTTGCCTCTACAAGATCGTGGACACGTCGATGACTCTTCTCTTCACCAAGTTAGAACTTGGATCTTTATCGCGAAATATATTCTAACTAACAGATAATAAATTTCTTAGAGAGATCGTTGCTTTCTTTAGGAATTTATTTCATTCATCTTTCTCGTTCAATTCCTTCCTTCTAATATACTATATACTAATGTATTATTATATGGATGCCTGCTTATTCTTTTAACATTAAATTATTTTAATATTAAAAAATGCAGAAAATATATAAATCAGTGAAAAGAAAGAAAATCAAAATGAGATCCCATAAAATTAGATCGTTCATCTTTCATTCATTTTTTTTTTCTTTTCTTTTTTCTTTTTTTTATTTTTGTTTAACGTTATTAAATCATTCGTTGTTAAAAAAAAATGCGGTGTCCAGACAACGGAAGATAAATGGCCGAAGAAAATCGAAACGCGCGATCTTTGCGAAATCTAGATCGCTCATCTCCAGACTCGAATCGAGTTCGATCGAAAAGGCGATGCCCTTCGAACGTGCAGAATATTATGCGGATTCTACTCAGGTAGACATTGATAGAGGGGCTCCGTCGAGACTCGCCTATATCGATAATCGTTTTCTCTCGATCAAAGAGAAGATCATTTTTCCGATAAGCCATATTCATCACGCCTACCCCATTCACAATCTCTATACGTCCCAATCTTTTTTATTCTGTTGAGACAAAGTTTTTTCGTTGACATTTTTGAAACGGTCAAGAGATATCCAATTCAGTGATCTTCCAAAATTATCTACTTTATTATTTTATTCGACTATTCTCGATAATATTTTCGATATGGTATTAAAAAGATTTCCAATGATTCTTCTTTGAATCTCCTTCCCTTTTTATTTATGAACTTTGGAATGATCTACAAATGAATGGGCTCACCTTGTTTGCCGTGGCTCCTGGATTTGCCCAAGAATTAGAAGGGCTATCGCGGTTGCCGCGACGTCACCACGACGCATCTCTTACATCACAATCACTTTGTTTTATCTAGAATTCGTCGAACGGATAAGAGCACGATCAATTTTCACGATTGCTCGATCACTCAAATCGGATGTTCCAACGGATCCCAAAAATGTTTCTTCTCTCAATTAAGTACATTCAATATTCTCACGATTGATTATTTCTTCACACAAGAAAAGTTTTTTTCCAATCTTTCACATATATCTCAAATAAATATATATATATATATATAAAAGAGAGAGAGAGAGAGAGAGAGAAAAGAGGGAGGGAGAGAACATAAAATCTTCGTGGATTTTTCGTTTTCCAAAGATCCATTCAAAGTCGATGATCGAAGGACATCAAGAAGAAGATCATGGCGATCTTCAAACAAAGACGATGATGTATTTCACTCGACGAAAGAGGGCGAAAGTGTGAAACTTCTTAAACAGCAACACATTTGGCATTTCTCAAGTGTTTGCTAACTTAACAGGATCTTCACGAGTATTTATTTGTCCAGGTTAAATACTCGAGAGAAAGGTTTAGTCTCTCGTGACTAAGCTCCTTTTAGAAAAAAAAAAGAACGAACAGGATCAGAGGAAAGATAAAAGAAGAGAAGGAAAAAGAGGTAGAAGAAGAAGAGGAAGAAGAGGAAGAAGAAGAGGAAGAAGAGGAAGAAGAAGAGGATGATTCCAAATGGAAAAGAGAATCATCAGTTTGAACTGTTGCTGTAGCAAGGTCGGTAGCCTCTTTTCGTTCGCGTGCCAAAAGACTATTGCTCTGGTTTATCTGTCAAGTTACTTAATTAAAAACGATCTTCGATCAAGAATTATCGCTTGGAGAAAAAAGAAACATAATCTTTCCTTTTTTTTTTTTTTTACATTCTTTTTTCAACACACTTTCGAGAACTCTATCGATAAATATTTCGAGATTATCTATGTCTTCTTTGTTCTTTATCATTCTAATCTACTCGAAGATGAATATGTTAGATCTTTATTAGCAAATAGATGCTAATACAAAAGATAATCAGAGAGCCGTGTGTCTAGTCTATTATAAATCAAAATCTTAAAGAAGAAGATTAAAGATACGTATGTCCTCTCTCATCGTTCTCACACTTATCCTTGTGCAATAATTTTCTCTCATTGTCCTTTTCGTTCTCCATTTAAGAGAAACGAACTCAAGATTTATCGATCCGCACATCTTTTTCTTGTTCTTCTTCCTTCTTGAATCCCTCGAGTTCAACGCGAATGTTTCGTCGAATCTTCTTAAATCTTCGTCCTTTTTTCTTTTCTTCCTTTGCTACCGGTTTCTATTGTCTCGAGATCCTTAACACCTTCTTCCCCCTCTCTTTGCGAAAAGAATTTCTAAGAAATTCTTCCAAAATATTTCCACCGTCGGCTTTTCCTTTTACGATCGAGTACGATTATCATTCATTTTCGTCTGAATTCGCTCGTAAAATCGGTAATCTCAGTTACTGTCATAATCCGTCAAGCCTTCTTCTTCTTCTTCTTGTCAATATCCTTGCTAAGTTTGTGATACATCGTTAATCATCCGATGTCATGGCCAAGTTATTACATAGTCTCTGTTCATGTTAAAAACTTGATAGTATGTTCGACCAGATGTCTTATCTCTTTGCAACCGAAACTTTTTCTTCTTCTTCTTCTTCTTCTTCTTCTTCTTCTTCTTCTTCTTCTTCTTCTTTTCAAGACAGGTTTCTTTCTTACTTGTCAAACTTGATCACTCTCTTAACTTGTACACTCTCTTTCAATTTCGGTAATACAAAGATAAAAAAAGACAGAGAGAGAAAGAGAAAGAGAGAGAGAAGAAAGAGAGGGAGGGAGAGAAAAAGAGAAAGACGGAAACAGATAGCCAGGCTGTCTTAATCTCGTCATTAAAAGAAATTTCTTCTTGATGTAATAAAAGTAAAAGAGAGAACGGTCAGTACTCTGATGTGATCTCGAACTGGAGCAGAGGGTAACTGTGCAAGGTGTTCGAAGTGACCCGCGTCGTTGTTCAAGGTAACCATCACCAACGGCGCCAGCGGCACTACCTTTCGAGCTATGCCACCACCACCGCTGCTACTACTACTGTTAATAGCAAGTAGCAAGTAGTAGCAGCAGATATAACACGGTGACAACAGATGAGAGCTGTAAAACTATATCACGAGCATAACTCTAATTGAGCTTTACGTATAATATTTCAAGTATTATTGATATCAGATTTCTCTAATAAACTCATATTTATGCCTGATTAGGATCGTTTCATTCCGTCCTTTTTAGTTTGAAAGAAATGTTATGATGTATAATAACACTAAAACAAATGCTTAAATCTAAGCAATGATTAAGACTCTTGGTCACATGGGAATTTGAATGAGCGGTCAGAAAGTAAAGTACGTTCGGACGAGAGGAGGGCCCGCGATGGACTGGCCTCGCCAACCCAAGTCCTCCTACCTTTGGGATCAGGTCCCAGCCTCTACGATCTTACCTCTACGATCCTACCTCTACATCTGTCTCTCTCTCTCTCTCTCTCTCTCTCTCTCTCTCTATCTCCCTCTACTTTTCTTTCCTTCTCCCTCCAACTTGTCCTCTCTCTCTCTCTCTCTCTCTCTCTCTCTTTATACTCTCATCTCGTATCTCCTTTTATCTTTCTCAGTCAGTCCTTTTTCCTTCTTATACTTCTTCTCTTCTTCTCTTCTTCTTTAGCTGCTGCTTCTTCTTCTCATCTCACGTCGTATCGCTTCATGCTTCCTCCTCCTCCTCCTCCTCCTCCTCCTTACTCTCTCTTTCTCCCTCTCTCTTTCTTTCTCTCTCTCTCTCTCTCTCTCTCTCTCTTTCTCCCTTTCTCTTTCTTTCTCTCTCCCTCTCTCTTTCTATTTCTCTCTCGTTCTCTTTCCCTCTCTCTTTCATTCTCCCCCCCCCCTCTACCCCTCTCTCTCTTATTCGTTGCTTTAGTTTGAGAGTTACCTGATGCTCCAACGCTCCCGTCCTACGTCTATATTTGCGAATTTTTTCTTATAGCAAGAGATAAGAATTGATTAGGGATTCGAGGTGGTATGATCGATGTTTGTTCTTTTTAAAAGTTGAGTATGAAAAATAATCCGTAAAAAAATTTTTCTTATTGTGTAATATTAGATGTAAATGAATTTTGCTATGATTGTAAATGACATTGTAAAGAATGATTAGGAGAAATAAATTTATAATGCGTTATGAACATTTCACTCCATGTTTCTGCTCTTCTTGAAGTAAAAATTTTATCAATGAGATTAAGGATTACGACCCCTATATGCCATTTTTTGAATTCCACATTTGAATAAAAGTATAGAATAAAATAATGTCAGATCGATATTATAGGAAAGTTTTTCTCCCGATATAAGTGGAAGCACAATTAGCTTTTTCGAGGAATCGTAGTGGTATTATGAGAATAAGTTCAGGATAATTTTCTGACCCTTATGAACTTAGGCCATGCAAGAAACTCTGTGTGTTATATATCGATTATGAGAATTTTATTCTAAAAGACATGGATCCCCGTGGAAGATAGAGAGAAAGGTGTTCTCCTTTCTTTCATTTTTTTTTTCGCCTGCTGAGCAATATAAAAACGAAGGGAGAACGTGGGCTTCCCTTCCACACATACAAAGAAGAGTATTTTATTAATTATATATTATTACACCATAATTGCACGCGCCATATGTTTTCGGTTTTTCGAGGGTTTCGAACCTGATCATTTTGTTTTTCTTCTCTCTCTCTCTCTCTATGAAAAAGCAATTTTAGTGTTATTATTTTTTAAATTATTATTCAGATATTATTTACTATTATTTTTGATTATTGTTTAATTATTGTATAAAGAAAAATCGATCATCGTCTAATTACAAATAAATTTTTTATATGTTTCGTTTTAATTATTATTCTTTTTATTAATCAATGGTCATTTTTATTACAGCTATTGTTGTTTAAAGTTATTATTTAATTATTGTATAAAGAAAGATCTCGATTGCATCATCTGACGAACGTCTATTTTTTGAATAAAAAAATACACAAGTAGAGAGATTTTATATTCTTTTTAGGAACGAAACGAGAGAATAAAATGAACAGGAATCATAGCTCAGTGCACTCACATATATGCCACGAATTTCCTATTTCCGAGTACAAAGGGAGAAAAAATGAGTGAGTGAGCGAGCGAGTAAGTGAGAAAGAGAGAAAGGATGCTCGGAAACGAATTCGTTCCGATGGAACGAGATCCATGCGATCGCACTGTGAGTTGTCATAATACAGACAAACGCTAATTGAGAGATAAGAAAACACGTTTGTGCACATAGGTTTCTCTCTACGTTTCATAGTTAACTCGTTGCCCTTAAAAAAAAAAAAAAAAGAAAGAAAAAAAAAGAAAAAAAAAGAAAAAAAAACAGAAAAAAAATAAGAGGGAGAATACTCGGCATATGCAAGCGTACGAATGACGATTCCAACATGGAAAGCTGCTTTTCGAATTCCCAGATGGCACAAAAGGCCGGTATTCCTTTGTGTCGTAATAATGGACGAACGAGGCTTTCCATATAGCTATGACAAATTCGTCGATGCGCAGGTGTGCTCGTCAAGTACACCAGTAAAGTACATACATATGTATTGCGCTTACATGTATGTATATGTACTTGGATGAGAGAACGAGCTGCTGCTGCCGCTGCTGTTATTCTGAATGCTGCTGCTATTCTTTTGAAAGAACACCTCTCTCTAAGCCTTGTGTAGTAAACTAGAAAAAAGGGATTGAAGAGAAACCCTCTTTTAAATAATCTTAGTCCAGGTTGCCCTGATTCTGAAGGATACATACAACAGGATCTGTCTTATATAATTGGAATTTTTCCTATACTAACCAGACCTTTCTTCCTTTTTTTTTCCCCTCTTCCAAATAATGTATTATTATATTTAACATCGAGTAGAACGAAATAAGAAATATAGGTACTTGAGAATTATAATTCTCGTGGATATCATAAGATATAAAGATATCGTAAGAAAAGAATGAAGAAAAGGTAAAGGGTCTCTGGAAAAGAAACCTACCCTAATCTTTTATATCTTACCGCTACAATACGAGACTGTAACTGACTAGCTCTCCTCCGAAAGGACCGTTGTACCGGGCTAACATCTGCTCGAAATAGAAACCGCTAATAAAAGTGAAGAGAGAACGAAATTGGGAAGAGAATTACGAGAGATCGAAAAGAGGCGGAGCGAACCTTGACACACCAAGGGATGCTTAGAAAAATCAAATATCATGTTAGAACGGATATTCCTCCTATCCTAAGTTTTCGATGAAATTAGAGATGTAGATATTTCAAACTATTCCTACAGACATTTACACATTAATTGCACATTAATGTATAGAAATTTATTATATTTATGTAAGATAGAGTAATAAAGAGAAGAGTATAGAATCTTAGTCATTGGTCGCGCTAAAACCAACTCCCTTCTAACGTGGGTCGTACAAGAGCATTCGGTGGTGGTAGCAACGAGCAACAGGTCTGCTGATCTTTCCCTCTCTCTTCTCTTTCTTACGCACACTTTCGGTTACGCCCATTTCACAACTCCTTTTCGCTCCTTCATCTTCTCCCTTCCTTCCTCTCTTTCTAGTACGAAACCCCAATAAATTAGAATTAAGCAATCATAATTTATTTTCATTCTTCTTTTAAATTAATGTATACAGAAATATCCAATAAAATAAATTATAATGAATTCCTATTATTATCACTAAATATATCCTCATTGATTAGAATTAAATAATTGAGCAGTTTTTAGCAAAAATTTCTTTGTTTTTTTTAATACTTCATATATAAATCAATTCTTATTATAATCATTAGAATGAAATCGTTACAGTTAAATCACATATCATGTTGTAAATATATCTAATATTTTGATCGTTATTATTTTTCTTTTCATGAGAGAGAGAGAGAGAGAGAGAGAGAGAGAGAGAGAGAGAAAAAGCGATTTTTAGGAGGCAAACGAAAAGCAAAAGTCCCGTTGATGGGTTCTCTCAAAGGATCTCTCTTTAAAGTGCCGCGGCCTTTCGATAATTAAAGGGCAGCCATTGTTATAGCGATTCTTTCGAAAGGGGGAAGCTTAAGTTAGATGAGAAGAAGAAACATACGAGAGAGAAAGCGAGAGAAAGAGAGAGAGAGAGAGAGGGAGAAAGAAAGAGAGAGAGTATAGTAACGAGTGTGTGGCTGCAAATGACGAAACGAGACTAACTCTCTCCCTTCTTGCATCTCCGTCTTGCTCGCACGCAAAAATACGTGATTTAACGGGGCCGCCACGCGAAGTCGACGATAAACGTCACCTCGAGAAATTAAAAAGGTATCCCCGTCCCAATGGGAATCGTTTACCGTGTAATATCTTCGTAAATTATTATCAATCCTCTCTCTTCTCTTGTAATGATTGCAAAATATTAAAAAAAAAATATTTCAACGTGTCCCAATATAATATTATACAATGTATAATAGTAAAAAAAAGAAATATCTAATTAGGAATATATAATTTGTAATAGTATAAATGTAGTATCAATATAGTAATATCATAGAGATAGTACAATATTTAGTATAGCATAGAATTATGCATAGTATAATACTTAGTATTATAGCATTAGTATAGCATAGAATACTATACATAATATTACTGTTATAACATTATACTATGTATAATACGTATGCTTATATTCATATATTATTTATAATATGTATGTAATTGTAAACTTACCGTAACAACAATCGTCGAATTTCCTTCATAATTCCAAAAAAAACTCGTTGACATATTTCAATCTCGATTAAAAGAGACGATTACACGTCTAATTCGTTTAAAATAACACACTTGATTTGACATATTCACAAATTCTCTCACAAATAATTAAGATCCATATCGATCGGCTATCTTTAAACTTCAAAATCTTGATCTTGAAATGATAAAGAAATAACGAAAATATCTTTAGTAGAAATTAGTTTGATCTTCACACTAAACATTTGCATCTCTCTCTCTCTCTCTCTCTCTCTCTCTCTCTCTCTCTCTCTCTCTCTCTGTCTCTCTCTTTCTCTCTATGACAGATTCGATCGATTTCCCATGTAAATGTTAACAATAAATTAGAATAATTCGAATAGATGAAAATGAGAGATCCTATGTGAATATATGCATATACATAATATATCGTAGAAGCAAAACACATTACAGAAAAAAGCTTAGTGAATACTTGTATAAATAATCAGATCGTTGAGAGAGTAAGACATATCTCTTGTTTTATCTTCTTTTTCCTTCTTGGTTAAAGTTTTTTAATTGCCATGTGAACGACACGATAACAGGGAAAAACACTTTGGAATCATCGAGCAGTCTCGTAATTTTTATCGGAGAAACGTTTACTGGCCGGAAATGAAACGACGAAAGATTCAGACTCTGAAAACTCTGAAGATTGTGAAGATCGTGATGTAGAAGAAAATGAAGAAGAAGAAGAAGAAGAAGGAAAGGAAAAGACTTTAGAACTCTGGCCTGCATGATAATTGGTCCCGGGTACCCGGCCACTGTTTCTCTGATAACAGGTTCCCCGGTTTTCGATGCAACACCGTCTCCTTCAAGGTATATCGCGCATGCGTTTGCCCCTTCCTCCAACGACATTTCTCTCTCTCTCTCTCTCTCTCTCTCTCTCTCTCTCTCTCTCTCTCTCTCTCTCTCTCTCTCTCTCTCTCTCTCTCTCTCTGTCTCTTTCAGTCTGTTTGAGAGGTCGTAAAGATAATACCCGCATGCCAGTTTGCAACGGAGCCCAACGCTACGTAAAATTATCCAGATTTCCGTTTTCGAATGGAGATCGTTCTAAAGGATTAATCGTATATCATTCTTGTATTATGTGGGTAGATACTCGAAAATTGTGCTCCTCTATTGTATTCCTTTCTTATCATTGAGGATGGTTGGATGAAATCATTTAGATTAGGGAATTTTTGATTAGCAAGTTCTTCTTTGTAATCTTCCTTATCGTAAGAGAGAACCTTACGTTTTAGATTAGCTAATAATTGATGAAAAATGTTAGAAGATCATATCATCCTTGTTATGTGAGTGTACTCGAAAATTTCTTTATTATATCTTTTTCTTACTATAAGAGAATTATTGATCTTTTCCAGAGGAATGAGAATTAGAAATAGAAAATAATTAGAGTATCTTCTCTCTCTCTCTCTCTCTCTCTCTCTCTCTCTCTCTCTCGTTCTCTCTCTCCCTCTCGTTCTTCGACTGTCTCTTCAAACATCTTGCGACTCTTCCCGTTCCAAATATCTCTCCTCTCGTACCTTTACGATCATCCATAAAGGTATACGAAGCTCGCTTTTAGTGGCTATTACAGAAATCTCGAGCTCGGCGTAACATTTACGGCTCTTACACCGTGTGCGGCAGTCGTTAAAAGGAAAAGCACCGAGAGAGGCACAAAGCCCCCTCCCTGCCTTTCTCTCTCTTTCTCTCTCAATATATGCGTCTTCTTTCTCTCGATCTCTTTACTATCCATCATCGATCCACCTATTTATCGATCATTCGAAATCATCGATCTCTCACCAACACAAAGTAAATATAAACGTAGAGTTAATCCTAGATATATTACACAGTAGTATTGTAATATATTTTTATCGAAAATATCGCGAATTTATCTATCACGATAAGAATCAATATAGTCTTGTACTTGTGTATGATAAAAGATTAAGTACATAAGAAGCACAACAAGAGTTTTCATTTCATTTGTTTTTACTTGCTCGAATAAAGCATCGGTGTCGGTCTGATCTATAGGTATACGCTAAGTAAGAAAGAGAAAGAGAGTACAGGAAATATATTGCCAAGTCGGCTCTCAAAAGAGAAGCTTCGCGTAGGCGTCGGCACTCTCGTCGTACCTTGGATCGTTCTTTGAAAAATAAAAAACAAAAAAGAATCCAAGACTTATTAGGTACCGACATAGGTTCGATTCGAGAACCCCTATTAATACGAAAGTGAACTTGTTTTACCTACAAACGTATGTACTACGTATATGTATTATGCATTATGTATTAGGTATTAGATATGAACTTGGATATTTCAAAAATTATGTACTTAAAAATCGTAGAAATTGATTTTATTATTCTTTAAGATCTTTTGTTCACTATCTTGGCGCAAATAATAATAATGTGTGGCCAATTAAAAGAACGATTATAATTGCCAAATAAATTTTCTCTTAATGACTTCTCAAATTGCACCGTATTCTAGATTTATCGTTTCGAGAGGGGACCATATTGAAAAATGAAAAGTAATTTAAAAAGAGGTTTATTACACGAGTACACGATCATATCCATTTTCATTTTATGTTAAACAAGCAGAATTATTTAATGAAAACAATAATGTTGGGCCCCAATTAAAAGTATTCCTTTGATAAAATATTTCATTATTTCTTTAAGTATAAATCTCTTATTGGAATTTATACCAAGATATATTTCTTCGTAGATTCGAGATCGTAAATGATCTAGAACGTTCGGTTAGCTTCTGTTCGAATAACACGACAGAAGTGTGTTATTACATTGGGTGAAATCAAGCGATCGCGGAGTTGGCCATCGAGTATTAACCTATCCCGCTCACAGTGAGAATTATCTCCAAGTATTTATTTAACGTTTTACTATCTGATCCATACATACGTATAGAGAACATGTACAACATTGGAATTCGCGTTGTGACTTTGTACAACTCTCTTGTAGCAGAAACTATTTCATTGGAAAGGAAAATCACTTTGCACACTAGGCTTTCGAAATTTCCGCTTATAATCGACGTGTAATGAGTAATAGCATATGTGGATATACTTTGAATGGAAATCACCCACGATATATTGGAACTTCCCACTTGCAAAAATGTTGTCCTTCTTTTCTCTCTCTTCCTGAATACTTTTACTTTTTGAAGTTTAACATTGATCAACAATTAATTCGCATTTCTACTTGTAACGTTTTCCTTAAACGACGATCGGAACGATGTCATATAATTAACTCACGCTTTAATAGCCAAGAAAGGACCTTGCGTCATTCTTATGGGAAAGTTTGTTTCTGATGATTTAACTAAATACACATATACATATTATATATATTCATTTATATCTCGCACATATAGAACGTACTATTATCGACATTTTCTATCCGGCCAATAAAACAGAGCTTTACCATTGGTACTAAATTCAGCTCGGTCGGTAAAACAGAAACCTACTATTATTTATCAACACACGATAACAAAAGTTTTATCAATATAATAAACTTGCTCGATCGGTAATTGACTAATAAAAACAAATGAGATATGTATGAAGAATAAAATGATGCAAATGAGACAATTATATTAATAAGTTTTTATTGATTCATAATAACGGTACGATTCCGATAGATTTTCCATTTTCGTTATCCTGTAGAGTTAATCCCATTTCTTTTAAAATAGTGTTATCCATAACACCGATTTTCGTAGAATTACGAATAATTTCTTGATTTTCCAAATTTTCTTCGCACAGGTTACGAATCGCTAAGATAATCCACTGCATTATTACTGTTGAATAGATTATTATTCAAGGAAAATAAAATTATTAGATCGAATATAAGAATGAAAAAAATAAAAATCTATTAATGATTATCGAAAGGATACATGGATTTCGGGCATCGATATTACAACAATCAAAAAGTAAAGGAATAGTGTCTGTTTCACGGATCTGAAATTTAAATCATTTGTCAATTATATGATAAAAAAGATTCGATATTTTATAAACGTCATCGTAATCTAAGATAAGAAGATTCTATATTTATCGATGATGAATGCATACATTGAAAAAAATCTTTTTCCAGTATTACTTACAATATCTTGACATTTTTTATTCTTGTATGACATGTTCCCAATTATTCTTATTAAACCTGCTTTAAAGCCAAAAGCAGGATGGTGTTCTAGATCATGTTCTCTTTTTTGTGTAGATGGTGCTACGTCACTCAATCTTTGTATAGATGTAAAATAATTCTCTGATTCTTTACCACACATATGTAAAGATTTCAATAAATCTGTAGATAAAAATAATAATGAATCAAAAGTTGATCTTATAATATTTGTTTAATATATCAATACTTACAGCAGCAATTTATAAGAAGACTTCTATTATTCTGTATGATGTAAAGTTCATCTGTGGCCTCTGATGTAAGCACTCCTAATATGTCAAGAAGGATAATTATTTCCATAGGCTCAAAATTATTTAAATACGTGTCTTTTGTTTTTAATATAAGATCACTTCTTTTGCAAAAGCGATCTGACAAAAAGTCGATAAGCTTCTGACAGAAAGTAAATCCTGTGTCACTTTTTTCATGTCGATAAATCACATTCTGAGCCTCTTCGTGAATTATTTGAAGTAAATGTAACTTATTTTCCATTGAGATATCTTCATAAACGCTTTTAAATACATTTTCTTGATTTAACAGACATAGCAACGCATCCTTTGCACATTGTAAATCTTCAACTTTCTTTAACAATTGAGAACATACATAGATTTTATCATTCCACGTAAAATAATCTTGGCCAAATTTTTTCAAGGCATTATGTATGAACATACAAGCTGCTCTGGCCACTGAAATATCCTCAAAACATATGAATTTTCTAGAAACAATTTAAATTTTGGTACAGAAGAAAAATAGAAAATTTTTAGTATTCTTAAAAAAGTCATTAAAAAAACTTACATAATAGCATTTTGGAATGTTGTACCATTTAAATAATTCTTTATCCTTTTACATTGCAATAAATTTCTATTGTTGCAAGCGAACGTAAAAAGATTACATAAAAACTGTATACATAATCTTAACACTTGTATTTGTTCTTCAGACAATGCAACATCACAATTTAAAATAATATAATCTACAGTCCACTCTGCAATACCATTATATGGAAAGCAGATATTTTCTTCCTGTAGTTCATATTGAAATTTTAATCTATCTTCTGCTAAGTTAGCATACAATTTTTTACAATATTTTCCATATTCTGTATTATTCGATTCATAATCTGCATGCGTGTAGACATTTAAACAAGAATTGCCCAAACATTTCAATAATATAATTTTAAGCTTATCGGGTATATCATTTTCCTCGTTCACAATTATCTCAGCAATTTTTGCTAATACTTTAAATAATTGCCTGAAACATAATCTTTTATTAGTTCACTTAGAAATAAATATATACATAATAATTTTAAATTTGTATATACCTGGATTTAATAATGCCGAAAGACTTTGGATTAAGACTGTCATATAAATCATTCCAATTACGAGTCACCAAACTTGTATTTAATATATTTAACAAATTATTCTCATCTATTATATTCATGATTTATTCAAACGTTTATATACGCAATTTCTAATATTTTTCTCAAATATATATTTTTTGTATATATATTTTATTTTTATTTATTGCGTTATATTAAATACGTACGTATTTGTACACGTACACATCTACATATATAAGCGCGCACATGTAGATAGATTGAAACAAAGCTTCATTAAGATCGCAGATCTAATTACGTAATAAGTTTATACTTATAAACAGTGCGATTAACGTTTTACGTCGTCTCATAGAATTCAAACTATACATCGACAAATATTTAGCTGAGAAAAAAAATAAAACGAAATAATTTATAATATTATATAATCAGAAAAATATTTGTCAATATTACGCGTTCACGAGTGTCGAAAGAGTATGACGTCAATTTTTATACAATAATGTATAAAATCTCTGTATATATTTTAGCATACTTATAGAGGTTAAGTGCTTAACCTCTTGACCTTTTAAGTCAATCAGATTTATAATATTAATTTAGAGCAATGCAGATTTTATAGAGAAATCAGATGCGGAAAGATTTAAAATGTATCCTTGTATTTTTGATAAAAAAATCGTTTAAAAAATCGCATTAACACAAAACACATACGCATTGATGGGTGGAGCGATCACCACACCACTTATCATCAACCAATAAGGAATAAGCCTACGCATTTACGAATCACGTCATCACACAAGTTATATCTCTTTACTTGTATGTAATGTTTTTTTTTTTGTTATCCATTCTGAAGATTATCTCTCAGTGTTTCGTGAAAACAGCTGTTGTTCGCACAGTAGTGAGGACGTTTCGAGTTATTACATTTGCTGTTACAATTTTATTCGAGTTATTACATTTGCTGGTGGTGTTATATATAATCTAATAATAAAAATATTTATAAACACAGTGCCTTTTATTAGCAACTTGTCTTCCGTTTAGAATAAAATTAGTCAATGAAAGAAAATTGTATAGGGGGTAAATATTTAAATAGATTTTACAACATGAATTTATCTTTCGCTGGCTGTGGTTTTCTTGGTATTTACCATGTTGGTGTAGCAGTATGTTTTAAAAAATATGCACCGCATTTGCTACTGGATAAGATTAGTGGAGCATCGGCTGGTGCTATCGCTGCCTGCTGTCTTCTTTGTGACTTACCCCTCGGTGAGTGAACTCCTTTGTATATATATCTAATAGATATAAAATATCTTAAATCATTAATACTTTATACTATTGAGCAATACGTCTATTTAGAAATCCCTTTGTTGTATGTCTCTTTGAGAGATTACAAGAAGTTATTCTTAATTTCTTAGAAAGTAATTTTCATATATTGCTTTCATTCAAATACTGTATAATTTATAGATATATATAATGATATGATGACATATGCTTCATAAATTGTGTTCCTTTTTAATATAATACTTCTTTGTTTTTTCTTTTAAGAAAATCATTATTATTAACGTGAGTAGAATTAAATGAGTTGATAGTAGTTGATCAAATCAGTATGAATAAATGTGATAAACTTTAAAACGCAGTAATGTTAAATGACTTTCTTTTAATATTTAATTATTTATTACTCATCTGTAAATCTAATAAACTTGACCACTATATACGTATCTAATAAGTAGGTTATATCACATTCCTAGAATAGAATAATCGGAAGTAGTAGCAAGGCCATTTATCAATTACATTTTTCCAAAATAAGAGTTGTGGTGGTAGCCAGATATTATGAAAGATGTAACATTGGTGCTTGTAATGGTAAACGAAGAAGTTACAATAAATGCTATTGATACTATTGTTTAATGAGAACTATATATACATATATATATATATATATATATATATAGACACACGCATGTATGTGCGTATGTGTGTGTGTGTATATATATCATATAGAACATGATGTACAGATTGAATTTATCAATGAATAATTACCTAATAAGTGACTTCAATTTCTAGGAAATTCCAATACAAGTGAGATCAAATTAGAGATAGACTGTCAACACCTCTTACTATTTATTTCCAATTGCTTTATCTAATCCTGATGATATAATAGAGATTACATATATTTACTTTGGATCTCAAAAGTTTCTTGATCTTTAGTTCACTATGAAAAAAAAAAATCACGACTCTGCTAATGTTTATTTGAAAAAATTATATAATATTAATTTTCGATGTCAGTATTTGTACATATAAACATATTTTATGATATTCAAAATCTAAATAATTATTTATAATTTCGAAAAATTTGTATGTATAAAAATTCTATCATTTCGATTGCAAGCCGAATTGTTATATCTCGAATAATCTCGTGTGTAAACAACAGTTGTTTTCTTCTTTGACCATGAAATCACTTTGAAATGATGTAATTCAACCCGTGGTTGTTTGTGAAACATAATTTATTATATTAATCTACGTACGTATCTTTCTGTATCTCTCTCTTTCATTCTCTCACGCAATTCGTAGTTGCATGTAACAAAGAAACTGAGTAAAGCAAATATTATATATTTGTATTCACAAATATTCAGGATAAATATTATCCTTTCATGTATATATAATTGTTTTCAAATTTTTAAATTTTATATCATATAACGTAATGAGACATAGGTAGTACACATATATATCTATTATATTTTTAATTTTAAATTTGATTAAAAAGATAATGATAAAATTGAACAAAGATCAAGTGCTTGAGAGAGATAAAATTTCTCCCAATTGTTCCTTTGTTCTTCTTTATTAAATGTTAATAATTCAGACATTAAACGATACAAACGATTAGGATAAAAGAATTTATCTGATAAGATTATAGTATGTAATCTCTTTTCATTTTTATTTTATTTGCTAATTTATATGTGTATTTTTTAAAGATTATTATTATTTTTTAGAATTATTTTTTAAAAAATCAATTGATATCAAGTCTAAAGAACATTAATATTATCTGAATAAATACATTTTATCAAGAAATTATAAGATATTAATTTGAATTATCGTATGAATGTTGATAGATATCTTATTCTTTTTTTCATAAATCGGTATATTTATTATTTCGAGTAATTGTTTGAAATATGAATACTTTCTTACTATAGAATTAATAATTTTATTTTTATATTATAAGTTGGATTTTTATGACTCAATTTTTGCAGGTGAAATTACAAGTAATGTGTTGCGTGTAGCACGAGAAGCCAGAGAACATACACTAGGTGCTTTCAGTCCATCATTTAATGTACATGATATATTGTTGGAGAGTTTACAAAAAGTATGTTCATATTATATAACGTATAAAAGAAAACCATTATATTTTATTAAATAAATTTTGTCATTTTAGTTTCTACCAGAGGATGCACACATTCGTGTAAATGGAAAGTTACATATTTCTTTGACCAGGGTATACGATGGAAAAAATGTGATAGTTTCGCACTATAACTCAAGACAAGATTTACTTCAGGTAGACATTTTAGGGTAATAGAAAATATTTGAAAGTGTGTAATATTACGTTTTTTGGTACATGCTCATATATTTATTCTGAAAGTTCTCGTTGTATATAGGCTCTATTGGCCTCTTCATTTATTCCTTTTTTCTCTGGTATATTGCCACCACGATTTCATGGAATCAGATACATAGATGGTGGTTTCAGTGATAATCTTCCTACGCTTGATGAAAATACTGTTACAGTTAGTCCTTTTTGCGGAGAAAGTGATATTTGTCCTAGAGATATATCATCTCAATTGTTTCATGTAAGTTATATATCATTTATAAGAATAAATATAATATATAAAAATATAAATTAACGTTTTATTGCGCTTTTCAGGTGAATGTGGCAAATACAAGTATAGAACTTTCAAAACAAAACATATGTAGATTTGCTAGAATACTTTTTCCACCAAATCCAAAAGTGAGAAGATAAAGTTTAATCATAATATTAATTGTAATTGGTATAGAAAAATTTCTAAGTATATGTATATATGTATGTATATACTTTTCTCAGATTTTATCCAATATGTGTAAACAAGGATTTGATGACGCTTTAAGATTTTTACATCGCAACAACTTAATTAATTGTACTAGGTGCCTTGCTGTACAATCTACATTCGTCGTATCAGAGACACTAGATGAGAGTTTCGAATATGATCCTGAATGTTTAGAATGTAAAATGCATAGACAGGTTAAATATTAATTGTCTATTTTGGTATACTCATTCTCTGATTTTTTTATTCGTGACAAGTAAAAATTATAATATATTTTAGGAAGCGTTGGTAGCTAATTTACCAGAGACCGTTTTGACTATATTTCAAGATGCCATAGATTCAGCAAATAAAGGTCTTATTAATTGGTTGTTTAAACATAGAAGTATAAAGTTACTCTCCTTGCTTAGCTTACCTTGTACATTGCCAGCAGATGTAGTGTATGCAACATTTACGAAGTAAGTATATGTTACTTAACAAATCAATTTTATATTTTGTATATACAGCTTCATTAATTTTTCTAATGTTGCATTTCTAATGTTTCCTATTTTTTTAAATAACATTTTATTAATTATTGCAATTATTAGAATGTAAGAGTTCTATATTGCATGATTTTATTACTAACATTATGCATGTGATTTAATAGTTTGGTTGGTAACAAAATAGAAACTTATAATGTGGAATACAAAATAATTGGAAATGTACTTCGCACACCTTTATGTGCATTGAATTGTGCTAAACATTTAAAACCTTCAGGGTAAGGATTAAAAGTACTAATTTTTATATCTTTTATTTATACTTTTTCTATTTTTTTTGTAGTATTATTAAATCAGCTAATATATTCATACACTCATATTTATGCTCCTTAGCTAATATGCTAATATACTCATGTTTAATGCTTTGTTATTCTTACTATATTTTTTATTATAGTAATTGTACTTTTATTCTTGACTTTCGAATAAACCTTTTTACATCTTATTATATTATTCACACAGACACAAGTATATGTATATATCGTAGCTATAGAAATGAATAATATAATATTATTTTAATTATAGATTTATATTAAATGTTCCAAAATTACGGAATAATCTTGTTGAAGCGAGTAGATATATCTTGGAACATTTGACTTATGTATTTCCACAAATCAATGTCTATTACCAACCAATACCTCAGACAATCAAGTGTCAATTAGCTGTTACAGAATATGGATCTAGTAAGTAATGTTAATTATTATATTTTCATTATGCATCATGCAAAGTAAAAAAAAAATGTAAAATGTATATAAGAGCATATATTTATAATGCAATATATTTTACAGATATTTATGATATTAAATCAACAGAAAACAATGATGCATTGTGTAAAAATCCAAAAAGTTTAAATTTGACACTCCAGTATAATGAATTGTAAGTATTCATTATACTAACTCTACAAATTGTATATTGATTTGCTGGCTTTTATTTTATTTTATTATTTTAATTTATTAAATTGATTAATAATTAAAAGTTAGACGTAATAAAAATATATATTAGATTCTTCTTCTCTAAGATATTATTTTACACTTCAGTAATACTTTCTTACAGACAATCGTGGAAAGAATGTAATAATAAAACAAATTGTGTTATAAATGTGTCAGATATTGGAATAGTGGATGATACTTTTGAAAATATATTACAGGTATATAATTTAAAAATATTTAAATTCACATAAATAATTTATTAATTTTGAGTGAATGTGAGAAAATAGTTAATATTATAGGTAACTACGGATCAAGAAGCTGTAATAGCATATTATTACATGGACGAAAATAATAAAGTACAGGTAACAGAAATATTTGATGTAACTGACGCAGACTCACATGGAATATTATCTGTTGATGAAATTGAGACCAATACAAAATTACAATTTGACGGTTGGGATGAGCCTACTTGGCTATCTCAGCATACATTAAATGATGGTAATTAAAATATTTTAATGTATAAAAAATTTATTATAATAATTAACAATCATTAAGACACTTGATGTATTCACTGCAGTTACAACAGAATCTCTTTACACTGAAGCAAATCAACAAAGCTTAGAGAATTTGTCCGATATATCTTTAGACGATGATATATTGGACAATTCGAATATTTTTTCTGATCCTGAAAGCGAATGGGGAATGGAAAAGAGCAAACAAGAAGAAGAAGAAGAACAACAACAACAACAACAACAACAACAACAACAACCATGCAATCCTCCTGATAGTCGACCAGAAGTAGATCAACCATCATTAAGTATATAAGATAAATATTTTTTTTTATCATATAAAACTCAATTTACAATATAATATTACGTGCAATACTTTAGACGGATATTGGATACTTCTGTATACTTTTTCTTTTAACGATATTTTATATATAGGTTTATTTGGTTTTCTTAAGAAAAACTGTTTTGTTACATTATAATTTGCAGCAATGCACATTTCTATAGTATTTTGTTATTAATATCATTTACTAACTGAGATATATTATTATTATTATTATAAACTTACTGAGTAAGTGTTCCGCAGATCTCATGAGTAGACTGAAATATTGGTGTTGAACATTTTATTATATTAACAGTTAAATGATTTATTTGTAATTTATCTAACATCTTTTTAATATTTAAATATTTTCAAGTCATGTTTATATAAAATTAGATAATGTTTTCTATAACAGTTATATTACTGTGCTTGCCATATGTCGTTTCTTTTAAACGTTATAGCTTCTATTTTCAATATTGATATAAATTAATTGTTTTTATTATCACACAATAGAAATTAATTTAAAGATTTAATGAAACACACATGCCTATTTATGTGATATTACAAAGAAATATCTGTGATTGCATACAGCTGGGTCTGGGTGCTATTAAACAGAAGTTTTATAATAATTATTGATAAATTAAACTACTAAATTTTGTTATTATATAAAATTAAGAAGATCGATTTACACATTAATATAATTATATCGTTTAATATTTGAATATCTATATATATATATATGTGTGTATATATATATATATATATTGCCTAATATTTCTAGAAAATATATCTAATTTTTTAAATAATTTAAAAATATTATAATAATTACTAATTATATTAGGTATTGAACAAATCAAAATTATATTCCAAAGCATATAGAATTAGGGATACCGAAGATTTTCAAAAGCATTGTTTATTCACATTATATAATCATAAATATCTATCTAGTTCTTACAAATTTTACCATTATTTATTCGGAAAATTGAACATTAGATATCTCTTTGCAATAGGAAAAAGATATTTTGTAATTATATGTACTATATAGATATATACTAGAATTCTAACTATATAATAATATTTACAATAATGCACAAAGAGTATTGTATTCATGATAAGTAGGGACGAAGAACTTTATTTTTTATTTAAATTTATAAAGAAATCGTTTCTCAGTATTTATGTATAAGAAATGTTATATATCAGTCTCATCACAAGATGTGATTGTACATTCAAGATGTACAATTTAACTTTTACACATGAATACTTGTGAATTTAGAACACAATTACTATATATATAATATGTGTATATATATATATATATATATATATATATATATATATGTATATACACACACGCGCGCGCGAATGCACGCACGCGCGTATATGATTTATATATAAAAGATTTTCTTTTTATGAGAGTATGTATAAAGAGTATTAGATGTGATAACAAAACAATATATTTAATTGTAGAATTAAACAAAAATTTTTAATATAAGTATCAATATAATAATTTTCATTACAGAAAATCTATATAATACAATTAATTAAAGTTAAATTGTATTTCTTTTTATGGAAACTCTCAATATAAGAAAATCTTGAAGACATAGTTTAGGAATGATGGTATGCAATTGTGAAAGGATCATTTTTTACTTTTTACATTATTTTCTCTACTTTTGTATATATTTTTCATATACTATGCATATTTAGAAATTATATTATTATAGAACACATGTGATAGATAATACGTATAATAATGTGTGTATGTGTGTGTATATATATATATATATATATATATATATATATATATATATATGTATACATATATATATGTATATATATGTGTGTACATATAGTATAGAATATGTACGTATAGTATAGAATATTTTTTTAATATATAATTAACTATATAAACCACGTGCAATTTTTATTGCCATGCATTGAGAAATATGCAGGTACTATAAAAATATATATATATTTAAGGTATTTGCTGGAACATTTTATTATTCAGTTGTACAAATTTGTACGCTTTTTATTCATTTATAACGTTACTTATTTTATAGGAAGCATTCTGTATTAATCATTTTTTTGTTTTTATTCTTACTACATAGAGATTTATACTAAATGGAGTACTTCTTCTTCGGTTGGTTATGGCTTACATTAGAAATATGAAGAATAACTATTTATTGTAAATGATACTATATTAATATATATTTACAATTGTGCATTAATTAATCCAATGGGGAAATTCTGCCTAACGAGTGCTGTGACTTCAATACCTTTTCTTGATTGTTTTATTATGTAACATATTTTTAATATATAGTATGTACATTATGTTACATAATTATCCTTGTTTACAAATTCGATGAACATTTTTTTATATTTTGGTCATAAATAACTAGTTGTTAATAATTTCTTATTATAATAAAATATAATTTCCATGGAAACGATTAATTAAAATGTTTATTACATAAAAACAATTCAAACTTTCATACTATCAGTTGTTTCTCTTTTTTTTTCTTTTTTTTCTTTTTTTGCACTGTACAATTCACAAATTTTTATTAATATTAAATCCATTGAAACTTGAATTATACTTTAAATTCATATATATGTATGTATATGAATATATATATATATATATATATATATATATATATATATATATACATATATATATCTGTATTTTAATATTATTTATCGAATATATCATAGATTCTTTACAAATGATTTACTGCCAATTCTTCAGCACGCATATTTAATATACAAAATTTCATGTTAATGTAATTCATTAAATAAGAATTGCATTGCTTAAATGAATTTTACACAATATATATACATATATTGTGCATCCTATATTACAACTTTATTAATGTATAGAAATTATGACTGCTTCCTCCTAGATATAGAATTAACAGAGATCTTTGCGAATCTTCGTTGTTACTGAAATATTTCCATGTATATCTTATTTATATAGAAATAATTTAATTTACATTATAATTTTATGTATCGTCACATAATTAAATAAAACGTTTTATGTTTGTTATATATACAAGTTTGTAAGGAATCGGTAAAAGTTCTATAGTGAAAAATATAACATGTAGGCACAGCATGTGGGATGATAGATCGAAGTATACAACAGATCAAGCTTATTTTTATCATGTGATTTTTCGTACATCATATATGCAAACAGTTACCAATTTTGTTATGGTACTATAATAAACAATAGCATTTAGATATCTTTTTCAGGCATACATATGTTACGATTGAAATCAAAACCATACTGCTGTTGTTACTTTTACTTTAGAGTTAAAATTATTATTTATCGTAAATGCAGAATGGTATGAAAAAGGGTAAAGATCAATAAAAATGAAATATTTATTGCATTTTTTCTTTTTTTTTTTTTTTTTTTTTCTTTTCTTTTCTTTTTTTTTCCTTTTAATATAAAACGAATCATATATTGTATGTATAAGTTATATATATATACAATAATTGAAACCTTCCTTAAAGCAACATTTTGAGAGAAAATCAATGTATTTGCAGTAAAAAAATTATTGCACTCTTTGTGGCGAGATATATTATATTATGCGATGCCTGATTGATAAATTTCTTGTTTGTAAAGCACGAACAGTTTCCCATATAAAATTCTGATAATACAGAAATTGAAATTAATCGATGTAATTCTACACGTAACGTGGAAGTTATATTTATAACTAAATGGTATTAACCACATATAACCACCTCATTATGTTTCTTCTAAGGTGGGCTTCAATTATTAAATGTAACAGGAGAAAATGTTAATATTTGCAACATTTTCAAACAGCATCGTCTCCGGGAGTTGATGCAGAATTCCTCTGATTTTCAATTTGCGTTCTGTTTTGCGAGCTGGCAGCTGCAACGGCCACTTTATGTTGAGTGGCTAAACATTGTTGTAATTGTTGCAACTGTACAGGCTTTACCACAGTTCTCTGTAACTACGGATTTCATCGTATAGAATTAAAAAACAAATCATAATAATTAGAAAAAGAATAGAAAGAAAGAAAGTAATATATCTTTTTTCTTTTCTTAATTTTTATCACAAAAATAAATAAAACAGTAAAATTCCTAATATTAACTTAACGATTATTAAATGAATTATTTTGATAAATGATCAAAATATATACATACTTGCTGTTGAGATAGCGTAGTTATACCAAGACTTTGTGTTTGTTGACTACATTGTCCTGTAGAAACTCTAGCATGCAAAGATTTCGTGAGTAAAGTTTGTTTGTTTGCAGGTACTATTTGGGAAGAAGGCGTTGTTTGAGACGCCATAAGCACAGGTTTGGTGGCTGCTAACAAACAAAGAAAACATAATAGAAAATAAAATATTCAATAGTTGTTAATTGTAAGAAAAAAAATATTGTATAAATTTAATAACTGAATTAACACGTTCTCTAAGATAATAGGATAGAAAAAAAATATTTATTACAAGTCATGCTTTGTGTTTATTCATATTTAAATCAAAATCTGATATTGCTAGAGAACGTGTTAAAGAAATATTATATCAATTGTCTATTAATTTTATATAGATCACTTACCCATTATAGGAGTTAACACTTGCTTGTTGCCAGATAATATCAACTGACTTGCTGTTACTGTTTTAGCTACTGTTACTAATTGATTTGGTAAAACAGTCGATTTAACTTGGCTTGGCTGTACTTGACGAGCCATATGATTAAGTCGAGGCCTTTGAGATCCGATAAGTTGAATTGCTTGTCCACCCTAAATATTAATATTATACATGCAAATTTATTATAATATATAATATTATATTAGAGTATTACACAATACCTGTGATAAAGTCACTGTATTAGTGCTGCGTATATTTTGTTGAGATAAACCTTTTACTCCTGACGGTATAATTTGGGCTGAAACAATTATAATTATATTATATACAACTACAAATATTTGAAATTTACAATTTAATAATTAATGTAAATTTCTCTTATCAAAAATTTTACTATTTTATATCAATAATTTTTATTAATGATACTAACGATATGTATGATATATGATTTATAAAGAACTTATACCGATTGGTAATGACAAATGAGTATTAGCAGAATTCGCGATTACTACAGTTGGTGTACTTCCAGCGATGGCAGTCGTTACAACAGTAGCAGCAATCATCTGAAATCAATTTATTATTAGTATTGAAACTTTATTCTATATGTATATGTCTATATATAAACTTGAACTAACACTGGAAACTGTAGTGCAAGTATTAGTTGCAGATGATATAGGTAGAGATACGATGACACCTGTAGGTGTAACTGAACCTGTTGTTGCTGACACATTCAATGACATTGTGATGGGTTGTGATAAGCCAGGGAATGATACCTATTACATAAATAATAATTCATTAATATTCTGTCTTATATTGAATAAAACAAATAAGATTTTCTTTAAAACCTGAACATTTTGAAGTCCGTTGATAGAATTAGGCAAACTAGTGAGATTTACACCCTGCAAATTTACATTGGCAGGTGGTGGACTAGTCATTGGACTTGCTGGTTGAGTACTTTGACTGGAAGAAGCAGTTAAGCGTTCAAGTAACGGTGAGGTAGAATTGAAACCAGGGATTGGATTATCTGCAGATGGTGTACCTATAAAAATAAAAAATTATATGTATTATTTGTATATAAGATGTGTATATATATATATATATATCAAATTGATAAGAATTATTTTTTCTATGTAGAATCATTTTTCGTACCAGCAAGCAAAGCTGAGAGTCCTGGCATTGATAAGCCGAGAGTTGAAGTAGGATCTTGTACCCTAGCTAATCTCACAGCTGTTGCTTTTACAGGCTGCTGTTTACAAGCCAGCTGTCCTGTTAGTGCAGAACTTAAACTAACTCTTACCTAAAATAATAAAAGTAATTTTGATTGTCTTGTAAAAATTAATAACATTCTTTTTTTGGTAGAAAATTAACTTATATATATTTTTATTATTATTATTATTATTATTATTATTATACATACCTGACCCGTAGTACTGGGCACATTTATAACATTGCCATGACTAATAACCCTAGATGGGATGGAAGCATTTAAAGAGATCCTCCGTGGCTGAACTTTTTGTTGTCCTATATTTGCTGGACTACTATTTAGTAAACTAAGAATAGCTGCATTATTCGATTTATTTGTAGTCTGTGCATTATTATTCATTGCAGCTGCTGCAGCATTAGCTATATAGGAGTATATATATCAAATATTTCTATGGGTCATCAAAGAGTAACAATTGTTATGGAAAAACAAAAACATACCTGCAGCTTGTTGTTGGAATTGCTGAGCAGAGTTCATAAGAGAAGTAACGAGGGCACTTATAGCTGGATTAGTCGTATGTTTTTTAAAAGATATTTCATTCTGATTCTGATTAACTGTTTCAGTTATACAACTTTGTGTTCCTGCTTGTAATTGAGCTTGCTAAAAACATATTAGATATTTCATTTAGAATACATCGTTATCAGATATTGTAAATAATATATTTTATCATTTATCATTTTTATGTATCTTACCAAAACGGAGACATTAGCAGATGATGTATTATTGACAGCAGTAGCAGTTTTTTGTTGAAAAACTAATATTCCAGAGCCATTGCATGAGTTATTGTCAGTCACTGACATCGTAGATGTGTCAATTTGTACAGAACCAGATGCTGTACATGCTCCATTAGATAAAGGTTGTCCAGTGTTCAAAGTTGTAGTATCATTTTGAGAAATAACTTGAGGCACATTTGTGATATCCATGTTTCCCAAATTATTTTGCACAGATGTAGTAGCTTCTGTCATGGCTTTCATCGATGCTACTTGCCCAGCTAAAGTATTCAATTGTCCTTGTGCTCGTGATAAAATCTGAAACAAACAATTTTGATCTGTATAGTAGTAAATATCGATCATATCTATAACACATTATACATAGAAACACATTTAAGAAACCTGTTGAGCTACATGTTGGGACTGTGCTTGTTGCAATTGTTGGGCTACTAACTGTGCTGCCTTTGCTTGTTGTGCCTAGAAAATGTCAATAAATTGTTGGAGAAATCATTTTAGATTTTTACTGAAGATATTAAGTATAATATAAACCTGTTGATGCGCTCGTTGCATGCCAGGAGTGCATGTAACACGAGGCGTTTGCCCTGGTACTACATGTTTTATTCGAACATTTTTCCTACCTTCTTCTGTAAATATTTCTGTAAATTGTTGGATGTAATGATTTGCTAAAGCTCTTGTCCCTAATGTGAACCTATAGGAAACAAAAAAATTTGACATTGCATGAAGTCATTCAACAGATGAACTGATTCATATTAAAATTTTGATATTTAGGATAAAAAAAAAAAAAAAAAAAAAAAAAAAAAAAAAAAAAGAAAAAGAAAAAAGAAAACAAAAAATACATAAATAAATAAAGATAAAATAAAATAAACTTACCGACACGCAGATCCATTTTTTTCTCCTTCTCGGTGATTTTTATCCATATAAAGCTCTCCCAGGTACTCAGAATTAGAAGGTCTTTGCAAAATTGAAAGCTTTATGTGATCTACTTCACCTTGGTTCCCGCCAGTTTCTAATATATACTCTTCTATAACTTGTGGCAGACAGTCTTTTGTTTCTCGCGGTCTCTCATACGCTTTCGCAAATCTAATTAATAAAATTCTCTTTTTTAATATAATTATATCTATACATATAATTTTTTTAAATAGCAGAAAGTAGGATCAAATGAAAATTAGTAAAGAAGATATTATCAATGACCTTAAAACATCAATCGGTGAACTTGGGGCAAGAAGAGGAGGATTTACAAGGGAAGGTGTTGGACAGGCAGTACTAGTCACTGATCCTCTTTTAGCACGTAGTTTCTGCATTAAATCTTGTATTGTTAAGCCATCTGGTTGTGCTAGTTGCTCTAATTTCCTTTTTCGGTTTACCGTAACCTATAATTAATTATAGGGAATATAGAATTGTAATGGGATTCAATAACTAAATTTTATATTTTCATATTTAAGATAAAGTTTTTTTTTTTATCTATACCTGAGAAAACTTTTTGGCTTGACGCATCAGTTGATGATCTGTAAGAAGGGGTTTAGACTGCCTGAGACGCGTTGTAGCTATACTAGGAACAGGATTTGGATCCAAGCATAAAGGTCCTTGAGTAGCTGCGATTAATTGCGATTCCAGCATTAATCTTTCTTCATGACTCCAATCTCCACCGCTCGTTAGAGTTGATACATCAGAAAGTACACTCTAATTGTTGTCAAAAATGAATATTAATAAATAACATAATTAGATCTTTTTTCTATAAAAATTAAACGATATAATATGATCATTTTTATCATTTTTATCTACCTGTGTCGTAGGTTTAAGGAGTACATGATGAACTTCAGGCTTATTATGAGTAAATGCTTTACGATAATCTCGAACTTCAGCTATTATGCAGCCATCATAGAATAAATGAGAGTGGCTAGTTTCTAACTGCTCTGCTAGCATTGCAGGCAATTGGCCATTGTCTATGCATGAAAGCAGTTCACCCTGTTCATAACCCATCAGTTGAGTTTCAGAAAGTAAAGAATTTTTTTCGTACTGATTTCCCTTGTCCAAACTGAAAACAATTTTATTGAACCAAACATTTATAAAATAAAGATAACAATAGATAATATATAAGTATAATCTAAATTATTAACATATATGAACAACAACATACCTATTTCTAACACCTAATGAGTATCCTTTATTACCAGCATAAAGATTAACAATTAATGTGTGCAAGCCTTCTCTTTGCACTAATCGTCCCAAAAGATCACATTCATTCTCTAAATTGTTCTGTATAATCATTGTATAAAGTAAAAAAATATTTACTAATTTATAACCATGATATATATATGAAAAGTAAATTACACAATAAATCATATTTTAACTGATAAAAGTTTGATCATAAAAGTTTGTCAATCATTTTTAAATTAAAACATACCAAGACTGAGTCAGGTGTAGCGTGAGGAAATTTAGATAATTCCTCAAAATAAAGCCTTGTTAATTTAGCTTGGATACTATGCTTAGAAGGAGCATATTCCTTTTTCTGTGATGTTACCAATTTATCTGTCGCTAAATTTAAAGAACTTTGTCCCTGTACATTTTTCCAATATCTTGATGCATGATTTATCATTTCCTACATGCATAATATCTTATATCAATATCAAATTTAATAGAATTCAAAGAAAGAAAAAGAATTTATAAATTCTTTAACCTGAGCCTGCCGACACGCATCTTCTAAACTACTAGGTGCACCAATCATTGTAGTTTATCAATGTTAAATTCACTTAATGTCATATCTGGTACGACAATATTCCATCACATTCTGAAAAGAGAAATTAGAATTGACTGAACTATATAGGAGATCTTTTAAAAAAAAAGTATTTTTGCATTAGAATCATAAAAAAATATCATTCAAACATGCAATCATAACAAAACACAAAAGTATATATACTTAGTAGTTCACTTCAATTTTTTTTTCTAATATACAATGATATTTTTAATAGTATATATTTGACTTGTGTATAAAATAAATTAATACAAATTTGTTCTTGCTTTAATATTTTATTTTTTTTCTTTCTTTTCTGTTTTCTTTTTCTTCTTTTTGTTCTTTTTTTTTCCTTTCTTTCTTTTTTTTTTCTTTTTTTTTTTTTTTTTTTTTTTTTTTTTTTTTTTATGGAATATACAAAACAACAAAAAGTAATTATATATTTCAATTTTGTGAGAATAACATATGTAAAAGATTTTTTTAAGTATTTATTATTATTTAAACAAATCTAATTTAATTTCTCATGTAATAAATCTCTTGGAAAAATGCATTCATAATAACAGAATTTTCAAGGGGTATAATCATGTTAATTGTTATCTTCTATACATTTCATATATTACTAAACATGAATTTTAATAGTTTTAATTATATTTCTGAAATATTAAATGTCTATTTACTGATAGACATTTTATTTTTTTATTTATTGGTAAAACTATTGCGATAGTATAGTTTATCTTCATTATTATAAAACAAATAATCTTACTATATTAACAAATAAATAATATATTTTTTTAAATATGATAAAAATCGCGATTGTTTTTGTTATCGTACAACATTCATAAAAAAAGATATTTTTTTTTAAATTCTCTTAAACTAATCGTAGAAATCGTCTCACTATCCACTCTCATTACAGTTCGAATCTAACTAAATGTCAAAACAAGCAGGCACACTAAATAGGAGGTTATGTAAATTTTAAAGGAAAGATTAAACAATAAAATATATTATTACATATACGTAAGATGTAATAAAGAATGATTTACCTTTAAAGTTCTTTAAGAATTGTTTAATAGTAAACATTGGACACAGGATGTAGCGCGAGTCAATTTTCTTATCATAACCTCACATTAACTAATAAATAACACACACTTCCTCGGTGAATCGAAATATTTATTAATCAGTTCAGACACCTAAGTGAAATTATTTGGATAAAATAAATAATATTTACAAGTTACAAATGTCATATTCGGATATAGTGTAACCTATTATACAAACACCACAGAGGCACAGACTGGGAAATTGACCACATTTCTCTAGACTACGCATCCAATTCACATGCGCATTGGAACATATTATGCATATGTGTCTGTGTGTGTATATATATATATATATGTACATATATAAATATATATATTTGTATTTTGTGAATTTTCTTATTCGAAACTTTCATGTTGATTGGTTAAATCTTGACAAAAGTAAGGTCCCATCCAATCGCGTTGTCATTGTTTTCAACCATACTGTCATTAGTGACATCTACAAAAATTCATTCAAAATTTTAATTTATTTTTAAATAAAAATTGTTAATATTGTTTAATCGTGTAAGTAAAAAAGTGAAATTAGATGACGGAAATAGAACGAATTTTTAATTAAATTCTTTAGAAATTTTAAATTAGTATCATGATTTCACTGCAGATGGCTCCTGTGTTAGTTCTCCTCCATATATATATATATATTGCTTAATGCAATTGTCCTCTATCAGTATTACATAGTCTATGGCATATAGAAAGACTGGTTTACAAAATAATCCAATTTCTAGTCAGTCAGTCAGTTTTATGAAAATTAAGCCTAAGTATACTCCTTTTATTGTTTCTATTGAACAGATATTCGTCGATCTGTCAAATTGTGTTTTTGTTGTCATATAACCGGTTTTGCGCAATAATAATTTTTTTGTAGATTTGATATGCATGACAATATTTAAAATACATATAAAATATATAAGGGATGATCTTGATTTCGTTTAATATTATACATTAATCAAGAGTGAAAGAGAATATTAAAGATATATAACCAAAATGGTGCTAAATGATTGTCCAGATCCAGAAAGTATAGGTTGTGGTTTTAGTGCTTTCAAAGAAGTAGACGAAGTAAACGAATTGATCAAGGATATAAAAAAAACAGACTTATCTCCAAGTCTTACAGAAAGAAACAGAGATCGCTTTAATTTCATTTTGTCACAGTATCAAGATCAACGTCAACTTCTTGATCCATATCTTGAAAATATTTTAGAGTCTTTACTTTCGATTATCAGAGATGATAATTCTACAGAAAGTATGAAACACAATGCTTTC
The DNA here is from genome assembly GCF_050613455.1 of Vespa mandarinia. Lineage (NCBI taxonomy): Eukaryota > Metazoa > Arthropoda > Insecta > Hymenoptera > Vespidae > Vespa > Vespa mandarinia. The sequence goes on along the minus strand of NC_140827.1, from coordinate 3,924,271 downwards.
AAGTATCTGTTTATTATTATGTCTGTTAAGACTTACAAAAAGATTGTTACATATCTTCCTCATGAGGTATTTATTTTATTATATATTTTAGTTTTTATTATAGATTATATCTAATATAATTATTATCTAGGTTGCAGACCTTTTACCCGTATTACGTCTATTAGAGAAACAAGATCCAAACGATGTAGATACATGGGAAACAAGATATGTCTTATTAATATGGTTATCTATTATTTCAAAAATACCATTTCCATTGTCTCGTTTAGAAACATCTGATACTATTGATCCAGAGCAAACAATCATGGTCAGGTATTCTTACTTCATTCATTATTATGTTATTATGTATGGTATTGCTTAATTTCAATTGCAAGAAATGAATAATTTTTATATTTATTATAAATGTAGTATTTAATGAGCCAATAAATATACTATTGTATATTTCTTTTAGGATTATGAAAGTATGCAAATTATATTGTTTATCGAAGGATGCATGTGCCGTAGCAGCAGTATTTTTAATAGCTAATTTTTTGACAAGATCAGATGTGAAAAAACTGTATCTCGAAGAAATGATAATATGGTGTTTAAAGGTACATAATATTATGGTCATACTTATAATTTTATGTTTACTAGTTTTGTAATCTAAAATTATTTATATTTATTGTAGTCTGTTGAAAATGATCCTTTAAGACATGGACCTTTAGCTGTAATAGCTTCAATATTAAAACACGGTGCACGAGAAGATGTACGGCCGTACAGCACAATGCTTTTTGAAAAAATTTCCAAATTACAATTGAGTAATAATCCAGCAGATCTTATAAGAAAATTTGGGATGAAAGTTGTGCAACGCATTGGTAATATATGATATTTGAAAGTTCTAAAAATTATTGTATAATTCTTTGTTATTAACCTAATATCATTTCATATATTTAGGTTTTGTGTTATTAAGAACAAAATTAGCATCTTGGAGATATCAAAGAATGAATAGACCGATTAGTTTGTTGCCAAATTTAAATAAAAACAATGGCACTGAAAGCATTGATAATAAGGAGAACATATTAAATGATAATGAAGATCAAGAAATACCACCAGCTATAGAGGATATTATTGAACATTTAATTCAAGGTCTTAGAGATAAAGCCATCACTATTAGGTATCCAAAGAATAATAAAAACAATTATATTATTATACTTTTTGTTTTATTTCTAACTTTAATCAAATTATTACTCTATTATCGATGGTAGGTGGTCTGCTGCAAAAGGTATTGGTAGAATAACAGCCAGATTACCAGTAGACTTAGCAGACGATGTCGTAGGATTTGTATTAAATCTCTTTTCTGGACGTGAATCAGATTCTGCATGGCATGGTGGTTGCTTAGCATTAGCAGAATTAGGTAAGATTTAAGAATTAGATATTGGGTTACATCTTTTTTTTTTTTTTTACATTTATTTTATTACTTTAACTAACATGTGCATCACATACATTTCAGGAAGACGCGGTTTATTGTTACCTCATCGTTTAAGTGACGTGATTCCCGTGGTACTTCAAGCACTTGTTTTTGACGAACCAAGAGCTTATGGTTCAATTGGTTATTTAATCAGAGATTCAGCATGTTACATTTGTTGGTCTTTTCCTAGAGCATATGATCCGGATGTATTTCAACCTTACGTAAAGGAAATAGCAGCTACTTTATTAGTAGTAACGTGTTTTGACAGAGAGGTAAAGATATTTTTTTATTGTCGATTAAATTGAACGAGAAAGTTCTAAATGAATTTATATTTACAGATAAACTGTAGACGCGCAGCTTCGGCAGCATTTCAAGAAAACGTTGGAAGACAAGGAAATTTTCCTCATGGTATAGATATATTGACTGTAGCTGATTATTTTGAAGTAGGCGTGCGAAGTCATGCATTTCTTAAAATAAGGTATATTTCTCATTTGTAAGAACATTCAAATTTCTATTTTCTTTTTGTTATATAATATAATATAATATAACATAATACTTTTTAGTGTACACATTGCTCAATATGAAGAATATACCAAAGCTTTGATCGAACATTTGGTTACAAGGAAGGTTACACATTGGGATACTGCAATTAGAGAATTATCAGCTAAAGTAATGATCTGATAAAATATGATTATAATTTTATCACGTTATATCTATTTTTATATTTTATTTAATATCCAACATTTTATTTCAGGCTCTGTTTAATTTAACACCAGCAGATCCACAATATATGATAGAAATAGTAATAACAAATTTATTGGATATGTTGAATTCAATTGATTTAAATGTTAGACATGGAGCAGTATTATCTATTGCAGAAATATTAGAAGCTCTGTATAATCATTTTGGGAAAAAAATCGAAACAATAATTGGTTAATCCTCTAACATGAAATTATAATATATTAATTATAATAATAAGATTTGAAAATAAATGAAACCATTTCGTGTTTCAGAATCCTCAGCTGTCGATGAAATAAAAAGTGTAATATGTACGTTTCAAAAACGAGGTCAATTTAAAGGTCTAGGCGGAGAACTGATGAAGCAAGCTTGCGCCGTATTCATAAAGAAATGCTCGATCGTTCATTTTCCTATTCACTGCACTAATATTATAGGTATTCCATTAATAGAATAATTTTATTAATTATTTAAATTATAAATTATTTATATGAATTTCATTTTAAAGACGATTGGCAGAATTTATTGGAGGAATGTTTAAGTCACGAGGTATCTGCAGTCAAGTTAAAAGCTGCAGAAGCACATACAGAATTTTTTACCGAATATTACACAAACATGGATCCAATTATTTGTAATACCGTAGTAAATCGTTATTTAGACAATTTGAAATCGAGTAGCCAAGTGGTTAGAATAGGATTTGCACAAGCAGTAGGTGAGATAATAAGATTTATTCAAATGTTAATGTACGCGTAGCAAACGGATATATACAGTTTCTATTTTGATAGGACATTTTCCTCTTTTTATAAAAAAGTCAAGAGTAAAGGATATTATAGAAGCATTAATTCAATGTACAAGTATATCAGATGATACATTAAAATGGGCGGAGAGTAGGAAAGAAGCATTACATTCTTTGACAATGATAATACAAACGTTAAATATTAACGAGGCAGGTAAGTATGTTTAATAAACAATTGATTAATGTGAAATTAGATAGTGTACTTTCAATAATGTTTTATAATTTTTACAGATGTGTGGCAAGTATTCGCTCCTCAAATATATAATTGTTATCTATTTGCTCTAAAGGAATATACGATAGATAGCCGTGGAGATATAGGTGCTTGGGTACGAGAAGCAGCTATGACTGGTTTACACGTGAGCACAATATAATATGCCTGTGTTATTATTATTATTATTATTATTATTAATAATAATATCAGTTAAAATAATTTTTCTTTCTTTTAAGGTGCTCACTAATTTAGTTCTGCAAGCTAACTTATTATATTTGCTAAATGAATCATTAATGACAAATATTATTGGTGGTATTGCTCAACAAGCTGTCGAAAGAATAGATGGAATTCGTGCTCAAGCTGGCATTGTTTTCAGTGCTCTTATTCATAGGTCAGTCATACACATTTCTTACATTCAATAATTCTATAATAATTATATTCTTTTTCTTTTTTCTTCATACATCAGCGAACCTCCACTTCCAAATATACCATATCATTCTGAACTTAAAAATATATTTCCTTTGAGCGAATGTAAAAATAATATAGAATGGAGAATGGAATCGGTAACATTTCCACGATTCATAAAAATGTTGGAATTCCCACCTTATACTATGAATCTTTTGAGAGGAATTATATTCAGTGTTGGTGGTTTAAGTGAATCTTTAGTAAGTAATACAACAAAATAGATTATAAAAATTCAAAATTACTCTTCTTATTTAATTTTTATATTATATAGGTCAAGTACTCTAGTGTGGCTTTATTCACTTATTTGAAAGAAATAGATGAAAAAAGTCTGAGAGATTTATGTGACAAAATGGTCAATATTTTCAAAGAGAGCCATAAGAATGAAAGAATGATTACTTCAATTTTAGCATTTTTGGATAGATTATTAAGTTCAGGCTGTATACAAATAATTTTAGATGATCCAGATAGTGATATACCTGAACGTATATTATTGCTATTGAAACAAGAAATAAAATATACAACCAGCACAAAAATGCTAATTAGTAGTATAAACGTTTTTTGTCAACTTTTACAGGTTTGTTAATAAATCCTTGTAAAATGATGATTATTATTCAAAAGGATATTTACAATTTAATATTATCTTATAAATTTAATTATTTATAGGTGCATGGCTTTATAGGAAAAAGAGCATTTTGTCAATTAAGTATATTTTTATGCCACAAATATAAATGTTTACGCAAAGTAACAGCTATACGTACTTATGAAGCATTAACGCTTTACGGAGAAGAAATGGATTTATCCGAGGAAGACTTAGGAAGTATATTGACAGAATTAAATGGTACAGATTGGGAACAATCAGTTACTGAATTAAGGCCTATAAGAAATCATCTGTGTGAATTAATGAAAGTGCCTGCACCAGTTTTACAGGCTAAATTTGCAAATTAATAGATACTTTTAATATACAAATACTAATACTCAGGTGAATTACTTATTTTCTATTATACGATTTAACATTATACAGATTTGAATGTAAGTTTAATTAATTCGAGTAATGATCTAATCAACACCAAATTACATATATAGATCTCAATACAGGCTTAAAATAAAACATTCCTGTTTTGCAAGACACAGAAATAATAGAATATTTTCATTCATCAAGCATCAACAACCGTAAGGAACTTTATTTTATTCTTTCTTTCTTATCTTTTCAAATTTATTATACTGAATAAAGCAGTCATAATTTGTACATAATTAATATATGAATAATTCTTTAACAATTATTTTTGTTATATAATTCAAATTTTTCAACATCATACTTTTTAATATCAATAGTTATATTATTTAATACATAATGTTCTAACAATTTTGCCCCACATTTTTCTAAGTTCCATTGATTTACCCAAAAATTATTTTCATCGGCTTTACCTGATAATAAATTTATTGGTAAAGGGCAATCATAATGTTTCTTCGAAACAATACTTATTTCTTCTTTAATTTGAGTATTATGTATTTGTTTGCAAACGAAACATTCATATTCTTCTACGTAATAACCAAAATTATGTGCATCTTTCGTAGACTTCTTTTTCAATACATCTAATAATCGTTTATTCGTTAATCTTTCTTCTTCTCTTCCTATTTTATGAATTAAATATCTTTCATATTCAATATCATTATTTAAAAGATGAAATAGAAAATTTGCTAATTCTCTAGGTTCAGAAAAATCTAATACTGAAATTGCAGACTTATTATTTGGTAACCAGTCCTATAAATTAACAATAAAAAATTCATTATAATATTTGACATAAAGTAAATAAATTTTTAATATTTATAAACATTTACCTTGAATGAAGGAGATCCATAATAAATAGGTACAGATCCTACGACAAGTGGTCTCCAAAGTTTCTCTGTAATATAGTCATTACAAATAGCATTCTCAAAAGCTAATGTAAATTTATACTTTGCCACAAACGATAGAAACTCATTGCTATTTAATTTATCTAAATAATTACTTTTTAACCTGGATATAAATCGATATTAGCACAATTAAATGTACGTATTCTTTTCTTATAAATCTTAACCTTATAACAATATATACATACATACGTACATATATATATGTATATGTGTATGTATATGTATATGTATATATACCTTTCGTTTAGGCGAGCATTATTTATACATGAACCATAAGAATCAATTTTAATGTATTTCATTAATTCTAAAATATATGAGTCTCTATTACTTGCAGTATTACAATCCGATTGAATATACAATAATGGTGCGAAGTTTTCGTTTTCGATTAAATCTGTTTTTTCTTTAGTCGATACAAAATATTTCTTTCCTACAATCCCACATAAGTATTATAATAAAAGCATAAATTTTTTATCATATAAATATATATATATATGTGTGTGTATATATATGTATATATCTATATATATATATATATATATATATATATATATATACCTAATAGTTCTTCTTCATTGGGTAGATCGATGGAATAAAGTGGTACATTACTGAATCTACTAAACGTTGAGGAATAATTAAAAAGATTTAAAGCTTTGTAGTGTACGAATATAGGATTATTTCTAGGAGATTCTTCGTGGATCAAACCCCATTGCACAAATGCAGATCTCCACTTTGGTAAATCATTAATTTGAAAATTACTTCCGTAAAATAAAATGGCCTGGAAAAAAAAAATATATATATATATATATTATTATTATTATTATTATTATTTATACTTAATTTAAATTCTCTTTATTATTTAATATATATTAAATTAAAATCAGAGACTAATGTATTTTTCATTTAATAAGAGCTTTGTATTGTATATAAAGTAACAATAATATACAAATAATACTTTTAGTCGAGAGTTATTTTCGTATGTACGATTATATGTAAAATAACATTTATTGTATCCACATATTTTGGTCAATCCGTTATTACCAAAAGGTGTCCACCACAATATCACAGGTATATTTTTATCTGTATAAATATATAATCAATTTTTTTTTTTATATTGATACAGTGAAAAGAGCTATATATATATATATATATATATATACACATATACACATAATAGATTACCATCTTCGTTTAAAAGTTTGGCATTATGAAATAAAAATAACTGAAAATGAAAATATCAATTTTGTATTATTAATACGTTTCTTTATTATTTCATTTTAAAATACAAAGCCAATGGATAATTTATTCATCCACATATGCGTACCTGAATTAATAAAAGAAGAATGCCCAATATAAATATATATTTAAATAAAGTACGTATTTTATAGATCATTTCTTCTTAAAAAAAAAAAAAAAAATTAAAATTAAGAAAGTAAATATATATTAATGTATCATCAATTCATTTATTCTCTTTTTGTCTTGACACAAAAGACAGATCATAATTTGTTATGATATCACACAATTTTACACTATTTTTAACTATACACATATTTTATTATTATATTAATTTTCTACATTCCTTTGGTATAATAAAAAATAAGTTAAAAGCCAATTAAGAGAGAATCATATTTTTGACATTTTTTTTATTTTGACAAGTTGTCAAAACATTTTATTACATTTCTATGTGTATAGATGAGAATATGTCATAATATGAAAATGAATATTGTGCGTACAGTGCCTCTAGTATTTTTTCGAGGAAACTTCAGTACCAAGATGGCTGTCCATTACGTATTATTCAAATATTATTCTCTTTTTAATTGAAATTTACATATAAAATGAGAATAAAATAATAAATTAATAAAATAATATTTGATATATTAAAATATTTATTTTTAAATATTTCACATATATGAATGAGAGAAAATGAAGGATGAGTATCATTTCTCTATAGAACAAAACATATAATGGAGTGGCATCACTATGATTTAACTAATATACGGTTAATGTGAAGTATTTTCTATGTATACTTAACGATAATATCATTATTTTGCGCGAAATAATATCGAAAATATAAATCATTTTCGTGAATGTATACTCGTAGAATTTACAAAAGAAATGATATTTAATGATTTTTCAAATTCATTAGAAAGATAACATCATAGAAATGACGCCAAAACGCAAAGTAAGTTTTTATGTTTACCAAATTATGTCATTGTTTTGTGCGATACTATTATTATCCCTTTTTTCATAGTTAATACTTGCTGTTAACATTATCGAACGATGAAAAGCAAATAGAATGTAAATAATATTTAACATTTTATAATTTATAACAATTATTTAAGTTGTACATAATTTTGTTTTCTATCAACACAGACTACTAGCTCGGAATCTACTTCATCTTCGAGCTCTGGCTCTTCATCCAGTAGTTCCTCAAGTTCTGGCAGTGAATCTAGTTCGTCTGATTCAGAAAACTCCAGCAGTTCTATTAATAGTCAAAAGGCATCTGATTCGGAAAGATCTAAAAAGAAGGTACCGTTTCCAGCCGCAAGACATGTCAAATCTAAAACTGAGCCAACTCCTACTACTACGGCAGAAAATAAAAACAAGGAGAAAGTACAACCTAAGTCTAGACCAGTGGTTTATTCATCTGAATCTGAAGAATCACCTAGTAAGCTCAAATCTGTGAAAAGAAAACTACCTGCCAAACCTAAAGCTACTGCTACTGTAGCACCTGTAGTTAAAGTTCAAAAACCGCCAACTAAACCAGCATCTAATGTTGCCCAACATAAAAATATACCAGCTGCAAAGCCAAGCAATAAACAAACCAAACTTTCAGGTAAAATTTAATAATCCTAAAGATTTTATATATCTTATTGATTAATATATTATACTATGAAAAATGTAATAGTTTTATTTGATAAAACTTCAGGGCCTTCAGGAACAAATATGAAAGTAGCGGATAAGTCTACGAAAATTACATCGGAACCGGTACAAAAGAAATTAAAAAAGAAGAGTATATTTAGTCCTGAAAATAGTAGTGAAAGTGACAATGCTTCTCCACCAAAAATAAATGCGATAAAAGCAGCGAACAATACTGTAAAATGTGCAAAAGCTCCACCTAAAATAAAAACTGCTGAGCCCAAAATAAAACCTACCATACCATCAAGACCTGGTAAGTTATGAATATTTATATTTACTTTTACTGCTATTGTATTTTAAGAGAAAAATTTTCAAATGGATTTTTCACTGATCACAGCGCTAGTTGCTAAAACTCCGCAAATCCAAAAGTCAGATAGCTCGGCCAGTTCAAAGAGCTGTTCGGGCGGATCAGGTTCCTCTGGTTCAACAGATAGCAGTAGCGATTCTGATTCCTCGGAAAGCGTTACTAGTCCGCAATCTCAACCTAAAAAGAAGGATGTTCCACCACCTGTTACACAGAATATCACTACAAATACACAACCAAAAAGACCGTCAGCAACAGTAGCACCAGTTAAACCTTTAAAATGTACGAAGAGACAAGGTATATATTGTGATTCATATAATTTAATTGCTGAATATTTTTAATTTATATACATATACATGTATATATATATATTTACATGCAGGTAGAATAAAAAGTGAGGATGATGGGGATGCATCAGGCAGTGATAAAGAAATGGATGACAATATAGAAGTGAGTTCTTCTAAAGGAACGGTTAAAGGCAAAAGGAAGTTACAAACTCGCAAAGGAAGCAAGCTATTACAACTGCAAGCAAAAGCTGCTAGTGACTCAGAATCGGATACAGGTGGACATATTATTTATTATAGTGCATTACCAACTGACGATTACTTTCTAATTTTAGTTGTATTCTGTATATATTAGTTTTTATTCTATCATAATGGTTTGTTTATTAACTTTCTTATCGATTACTTAAGTACTAAAGAATATTTTGGGCTTTTCCCTATCAATCTTTAAGAGCATGTTCCTTAAATTATTATTTAAATTAATTGAAGAGTACATAAAAGGGGTAGATTATTTTGTAAAAGCATGTATAGTTTTGAGAAAGAGAAGGGTACTTTATGCAGGGAGTGAATATATAGGACTCTATGCTGCCACCTTAACACAAAAAAGCAGTATTTGCGGTTATGGATGGATGGATGAATTGGACATATATAAATGGCTCGTAGGATTCTGCTGATCAATGGGAGAGAGATCTTTTGTATTGAAAACTAACATGTCCAAGGTGTCCTAAGATGCAGATACAGTCTTTTTGCTTATGGCGGCAGTATGGTTCTCAGGTACGGAAACGATAGAGCGTAAACGTATCCTGCAAATTCCACTGATCCGGTGTGATTTGTCGGGAGTAGCTGAAAGCAAGAGAAGTACGAGCAAGTCGCCAGTTAAGCGTGCTGGTCCTGGTCAGGGCGCTAGACATTCATCATCCGCAGTGAATAGAACGACACAGAGCAGTACTGGATCTAATACGGTCGCTAATAGAACCGGACAAAACTCTTATAATCGCACACGTACTACCAAAGAAAGAGAATGTCCATTGGCAGCATGCTGCGATTCCCGAGGTCATCTTTCTGGAAAACTGGACACGCATTTTACCTTGGAAGCTTGTCCTTTGTATCACAATACTACGCCACAAAATTGCATGTAAGTAAAGATAAAAAGGAATCTATCATTTCTTCGTATCGTAATATACACATTGTGCGATATTATATTTGTATTATTAATTATTGTAGAGAATTCTACAAGGAAAGGAAGAAAAGGGAAGAAGAACGAAAGAAATCGATAGGCAATCTTGCTAAAAAATCACCTAAAGGAGGACATCAGACAACCGAGCAACGTAATTATCAACTTAAAGTTAAAGAAATGAGAAACAAATGGAAGCCTCACACCGGGGAAGATAATGGGAGTGACAGTGGTAACGATCTTCCTGGAAATGAAAAGGACAGACAACCGCGTTTAAATAATCTCACCTCGGATTATGATCTGAAATTATTTATGGAAGCTCAAGCAATTGCCAGCGAAAAAATAGTAAGCAATATCTATTATATGCTATACCTAAAATCTTTTTCTTCTTGGAACTTATTTTTTCTTTTTTTGAACTTATCAATTATAGGAGAAAGAGTTAAAAGAATTGGATTATGATGGAGAAGGTAGAAACAGTGGTGGCACACGTTGTGTCGAAATGGGAAAATGGGAAATGGAAGTTTGGTATCAAAGTCCATATCCGGAAGAATTTAGTCGTGCTCCTAAACTTTACCTTTGCGAATATTGTCTGAGATATGCAAAAAGTCGTCAGGTATTAAGAAGACATCGAGAAAAGTGTTTGTGGAGACATCCACCGGGACATGAGGTATACAGGTCGGTATATATATCAGCTAATTGATCATAATAAAATAAGAGATATTTTTACTTTGTGATAATATATTTGAAACATGTACTTTTTTGTTTTTTTTTTCTTTTTTTTTTTTTTTTTTTCTTTTTCATTCCAGAAAAGATAAAATTGGCGTCTGGGAAGTGGACGGTAAACGTTACAAACAATATTGCCAAAATTTGTGTCTCCTAGCAAAGTTCTTTTTGGATCATAAGACTCTTTACTACGACGTGGAACCATTCCTCTTCTACGTGATGACTATAGGCGATTCTGAAGGATGTCATACAGTTGGTTATTTCAGTAAGGTAAGTCGCAAACACTCTACTTATTTTTATTTATTATTTTACACTTAAAGAATTACTTTATTAATTAAGACATATGCAATTTATTTCATAGATATGCAAAATAGAAATTTTGACGTTTATTTAATGATTAATAGGAATCATTTTTAATAGTTAAATATACAACCAATCATTTTGATAGAATATTTGATAAATAGGATAAATTCGTATGAATCTTTGATCTCCTTTTCGAAATTCGAAGTTAAAGTCTCTATAAATCTTGAGTGACCTTTGACCCTGGGAAAACGCCCTCTTTCCCTCTCTCTCTCTCTCTCTCTCTCTCTCTCTCCCTCTCTCCCTCTCTCTCTACCATCCCCAGACGTTCCGGAATTTTCTACTACCCTTAAAGGTACACTTGGCAGGTTTCTAATCTATTTTCTCAAACGTGGATCGAATAAGATTGTAGTATCATCATTCTAATCGAGATAAGGCACGAATTTATTCGATTTACATATGCAAAACATATTTCTTAAGTTTCCTTAAATTTATCTTTTTAGAGAAAGAATTATATTTTTTTTATTATTAATCAATGAATTCAATGCCGAGTTCAGTGAACCCCTTTGCATTATCATTTTGATTGTAAGATTAGTAAAGTCTATTAAATTGCATCGTTAAGTACATTTCTACGATCATTGAGTTTGCGTGTAGGAAATTGTTTTCTTCGAGTATGCCATAAAAAATCGGATTTTTATTACTTTCATTTGATTATACTCAAAGTGCTCATAAACAATAAAATGTGAAATGAATTTAATAAAGCAGTAATATAGTATCTATTTTTCCTTTGAGTCACATTAATGTCTGATCATATTCGTATTTGACTACTTAAACGTACTAGTCCAATGAGAAGTCTACAAGGGTGGTTTTCCGACCTAAACGATGTGTGTATACATACACACACACACACACACACATACGCGCTCGCGTACATATATATCGAGAGTGTAGGGTCGAAATCTTTGCAGACGTTCATCGACCTTTGACCCCGACTGGGCTCGCGACCTACCATAGCTGGGAAGGGTTGATGAAGTTTTACATTTCGGAATCAATACGATTCTCATGGATATAATACTATTCCTGATGAATTACAGACACTTCTCTAATGATTCAAAATCTTTATATTTCCGAAAAGAACAATATCTCATCGCAGATAAGAAAATTATTTTAGATATATCTTCTATAAATTTAATCTCATAAATTTTCATGAGAAAAAGAATCGGATCGATGAATCTAATTTGTTCTTTCTCTTTAGAAATCTAATTTTCAATGGTACACCCTGTATAAAAGGGCGTACCTCCTCGTAGGTTCCTACACTTTCTGCAGAGGTAAAGGTGGCAGCAGTAACAAGAATTATAGGAGTTAGTAGTAGTACTAGCAGTAGTAGTAGTAATAGTAGTAGTAGTAGTGGTAGTAGTAGTGGTAGTAGTAGTAGTAGTAGTAGTGGTAGTAGTAATAGTAGTAGTAGTAGTAGTAGTAATAGTAGTAGTAGTAGTGGCAGTAGCATCAGCAGCAACAGCACCAGGAGCATCAGCAGTAGCAGTAGCAGTAGCAACGCCAAGTCAAAATCTTTATAGACGTTCAACGACCCCGACCCTGGCCAGACAGTCGGTCGGGGTAATGGTAGTGGTTGCTGCTGAAGCTGGTAGTGATAGTGGTGGTGGTGGTGATGGTGGTGGTGGTGGTGGTGGTGGTGGTGGTGGTGGTGGTGGTGGTGGTAGCAGTAGCGACGGCTGGGATAGGTAAAGGGAGGGAAGGGGATGTATCAGTGGGGGTGGTGGCCGTGGCTAGCGTACGTAGCGTACGCTATCAGCCCGGCGGCGGTGTTGGAGGTAGAAGAGGGGTGGTTGCGTCGACTGCAACGGGGATGCCGAAGGGCCATGCTCTGACGGAGGGAGTCTAGGGAAGGAGTTAGGGGCGAGAGGGCGTCGCCTCGTGTCGGGTCGTCAACCTTTGCGGCACTGCGACGTCGGGCTCGTTATTATTTCCTCTACTACTACTACTACTACTACTATTACTACTACTACTACTACTATTATTATTACTATTACTACTGCCACTACTATTATCACAACTACTACTGTTGGATTCCTTCAGAAAATTCGATGGCACAATTTTTTCCTTACTACTGTTCTTCTACTTCATTCAAACTTTTCTGATAATCTTATATCTTTTACACTCCCCGGTATAATTATATTATTTACATAATATTATTATCATGTTAATATTAATGTTATATTAATTTTAATATTAGACCAATCTTACTGTCACTATTAGTATTATATTGATATTAATTTTAATTGTAATCTCTTCTCATTCCCTTTAAATATTACTTTAATACAATATGTTTTTAATTTTCACAAGGATAAATCGTGATATCCAAAAAGAATATTTAACTATTCGATTAGTGTCTCCATTAATTGTAAATGTTACTTATCTTAAATATTAAGTAAATAGAATAAAAAAAAAGAGATTAAATTATTGATCGTTTAATTAATGAATTTATTTATAAATAAGAATAAAAACGGCAGGCTTGATAAGTTTTGTAAGTATATAATAACAGTTCATCGTCACTTCTCAGATTTATTCGTCTGCAAACACAATGTGGCTTTCTCTCTCTCTCTCTCTCTCTCTCTCTCTCTGTATGTATGTGTGTGTGTGTGCATGTGTGTGTCAGTTTTCAGAAACGCTCGAAATCCGGTAAGCCCCGTCCGTAGCCGGAAACGAATTTACGCTCAAGTTCGCGCGCGTAGACCGTTCAAAAGAGATAGAGAAGGGTCGAAAGAGAGAAAAAGAGATAGATAGAGAAGGGCACACCCATTATGATTGTTCAGATTTACTCTTCCTTAACAGTATATATAATTCTACTGTAATTAGTCCAAAATCTTTTTCTTTTCTTTTTTTCTTTTTTACCCTTTATATTTAACAATACAATTTTTTTAATAAAAATTATTTTTAACTTTCAATCTGTACATAATTTAAATCAATCGAATTAGGATATATTTCTAACAATTTTTTTTTTATGTCTAATCAATTAAATATATATATATTTATTTATTTATTTATATGTAATTATGTCTAATCATAATATATATATATATATGTATATATATGTATACATATATTTTATTGATTGCCGATTGAAAATGTAAAGAATTTATTTGTTAGCTTTAAATCTTCTTAAGAAAATCTTAGACACGCCCTATTCGATCGATATTTGCAAGAACTCGAGACAAAATTTTATTTTATTTTATTTTTATTTCTTATTTTAATTTTAATTTTTTCTTTCTTATTACTTTTTTCTTTTTCATTAATTAATATGAAATTCATATTTGTTTGAATCAAAAAAAATAAAATTAGAAAAAAAATTATATAGACAGAATAAAGAATAATTATAGGAAGTTTTGTGATATATATACACACACATGTATATAAAAGAGAGCGAATAAAAAAAAAGTAAAAATAAGTGATTCACTCAGAACACATCATTTTTACGATTGGTAATACGAGTCTCCTCTTTCATGGTTTTCCCGCGTATTACTTCGCAGTAGCGACCTCGAGAGCAATAGGAGCGTTGACCTTGAATTATCAGGGCGTTGACCTCGACTGCTCCGGGCGTTGACCCTGAGCAATCTAGGCGTCGACCTTTCGTGACGTGGGCGTTAACCTTGAGGAAGCGTGATCGCTTAACTGCGAATAATATGATCCATTGATGGCTCTTCTGTCATACACACATTACACACCACACACATACACACACACACACACAAGATGAACATTTTAAACGATTAGGTTTATCCTAATTATTACATTCATTTTGTTTCGTTACATACGATATATACATACAAATTTTTGTAAAATTAAATTGAATTTTTAAAAAAAAAATCAAGTTTAACATAAAACGGTGAATTATTTTTATGAAAACTATGTCTGGACGCTTTATATATATATATATATATATATATATATATATATATATATATATATACATTTTTTTACGTATTTGCAATATTTATTTAATATTTACAATTTTGAACGTCAATGTGGATGGTAACATTACAAAAAAATATTTGACTTTATCGATCAATGATAATACTCGCATAAAAAGAAAATAGATGGCGCGATATCATTATTTCAGAAATATTAATTAATCACTTCTCATCTACATAATTTTGTTTAACATTGACATTGTAACACATATGTTAACTTGACCATATATAATTTGAAGAATACGGTTAATTAACAAGGACGTCAAGGTAGAGGAATAATTGTTCAATATTTGAGAATGAAAAGGATGATGAGGAAACAAAAAAATAAATCTTTTCTAATCTTATATAACTTTTGCCATCGATATTAAAGTCAAAGTCAAAATTGAAGATGGAAAAAAGAAAATAATAATAATAATAATAATAATAATAATAATAATAATAATAATAATAATAATAATAATAATAATGAGATGCACATGGCATATTCAAAATGCAATGCTTCTTTGGACACTCTCCCGAAAAGGAGAAACCCAATGTCACGTGACAGAGGCAAGACTTAAAACCGGTTTTCGGGGCCGCCAAGTCCAACATTCGCAGGACTTGGATGAAACGACCTGTCCTGGTCCTGAAATCCTTGCACCTTTTCTCTCTTTCTTTCTCTCTCTCTCTCTCTCTCTTTCTTTTTTATTTTGTTAAATAGTTTTGCAAAATATAAGTATAAAAAAACGAACAAACTTTGGATGATCTTCAATTGGGGTCTTATCTTTTCAATTAACTATTCCACTATAATTACATTCGATTCGTATGGAGTTTTAATGAGTCCAATTAAAATCAGACTATACCCAAAGACAAACGGATTCTTGGAGGTCTTAGTAAAGAATGTTGGAGAAGAAGAAGAAGGGAAGAAGGAGGAAGTGGGGGAGAAGGTGGAGGAGGAGAAGATTCTACATTGGTGTGTGAGGCAGGTTCCGCGTAAACGAGACGACTTCGTCTCCTCTTACAAGTATCCCAGACAGGATCTAAAGAAAGAAGAAGAAGAAGAAGAAGAAGAAGAGAAAAAAAGAAAAAAAAAGGAAAAGGTGTTGTGTCTGAGGTGTAAGAGACTCTTGTCGAAAAGTGACTGAGACAACAAGACTACATTGATCGCCTCAGCGATTCCGTGATATATATATATATATATATATATATATATATATATATATATATATATATATATATATATATATTTTCATTTAAACGATTTATTTCTAATACGGGCTTCGTGAGCTGTAAATAAGTCGATCAAATCGATGGTAATTAAAAGGATGTAAAATAAAGAAAAGGATTTATTAAGAAAACGTTTGTTTGATGGTAGTGGCAGCGGCGGAGGCGGGGAAGGGAGGGGTTATTGAACCGAAGAAAAAAATCGGCATATATACCGTACGTCGATAAAGAAGAACGTCCGAGAGGAACGTGGAAAAGAGGAAATCGTTCGACGCCGTTTCCAGGGAAACGCGATGATCCAACGTTTGAAGGTTCA
>NC_140827.1:3882500-3902500 GCF_050613455.1 Vespa mandarinia | reverse complement strand
CACTTGAAATCCTATGAAAGCCAATGAAAATTTAGATCTTTTCCTTTTCTTCTTTTTCATCGTCAATATTTATCGTCATCTATTTCCTTTCCCCCCCCCCCCCCCCCGCCCTCTTTACATAGACCTCTCAATCTATTTATTCATTTTATCAAGCACGTAAGATAATATGAAGTATAAAATTTATAATCTATACTTCATGAATATAGTTGATAGAAATCTTGATGATTATGAATAATAAAATGACTATGATGAATAGTAACGAATGTAATCGAAATCAAAGAAACTTTGGTATAGTCATTTAATAAGGAATAGTGCTGTTAGGCTTTCAGTAGATTGCGGAGTGCTAACCGATCCTTTGGTCCCGGTCAAAACGGCTCTTCGAATGACCAACCGAGAGGGGCCTTATGCTGCACTCTCTCTCCCCTCTCCCTCCCTCTCTCCCCCTCTCTCCCACTCCCCCTCTCTCTCTGACCTCTTCGCATCGTTTCTTCCTTCTTCCTCTTCGTCTCCTTTTAGCAACTCGCTCGCTTACTCGCACGCACGCGCGGTCTCTTCAGGTTGTGTCCTTCGGATCGTTGTTGCCTCACTCGGCGGTTAGCAACAGCTTGGCTGCTATGCCCGGTAATACCGGGTGTCTTAAATAAAACACTACTTACTTTTGCACATTATACAGCATTTTCTCTCCTCAAGGATTAATCAGCAGGACATTTAATCAACCATTTTAGATTATTTCGATAGGTTCAAATACAATTTCAGTCATCTGATCCATTAATTAACTTCTTTTTAATATTGTTTTTTCTTTCTAGATTTATTTCTCATGTCAACAGAAAAAATTTTTTTGAATTTAAGATACATTATGAATCTTTCTTAATAAATTGATTTAAGATTTTTAATAGATTTTAGGTTATCTCGTTATCGTTGGTAAAGATGTAATCTGTCTTTTCGACATGAAATATAAAAAGAATATGGAATAGTATTGCAACGATTTTATTTATTTTCTTTTTTATCTTTTAACGATTATTTGTCTTTGAAATTGAAATCTACTCCTTTACGTTTTCCATAATATTTTTTCTCTTTTTTTTTCTGTTTCTTTATCTTCGATAGTTAGCCCGTATAAATGATCTAATGTAATAATTGACAAAAAAAGAAGGGCGTTGCTAGCTCTAGGGCATTGCTCGTAATGCAGGATAAAAGATTAAGCTTCTTCTCTCTTTTCGAGTGAAAATGAACGTTCGTCAGAGATTTTCCTTTGTGTTGAAGTGGACAAAGATACACAATGCCGATTGCAGAATTGCATTTTACTGCAATTGTGCGATCATGTCACAGGGATAAGAAGAAAAAAAGGTGGGGTTACGGAATGAGGGTATTCTATAAATGAGACTTCTTTGAGTAAATATAATTGTATTATAACCATTTATATATTATATTAATAGTATATACATATACATACATGTTCCAATTATTTATTTATTATTGATTGCTCGGACATTGAAAAGAATTTTTATTTCATTCGTTGGAAAAATTAATTGATATTTTAATCAAAAGGACAATTTATAAAAGGAAGAAAAGGAGGGAGAAGAGGTGGAGAAGATCCGATATAGAAGTAGAGGAACGATCGGTTATCCTGTAAATGAAATTCTTTGGGAGTATCTCTCGTGCAAAAGGGCTTCAATTAGAAAGGAGGACGAGGAGTACCACTTAAATTAGAATAAATTCGATATTATAAGTCAAGATGCCTTGATATTACTTTTGTCTCGACTTCGTCGATCTATCAAGTTGTCAAAGTACGAGTGATCTATCACAAGAGAAGATAATTTTTTTCATTATTATTATTGTTGTTGTTATTATAATATTATTATTATTTTACTTAATTTTAATTATACGTATCAAGTTAGAACGTTTGATATTTTAATGCAGAAACAGATAGAGAGAGAAAGAGAGAGAGAGAGAGAGAGAGTACAATGATCTCGAAGAAAGGGAATACCCAAAATAGATCTCTACCGTACTTCAGGGACAAATTAGAGAGGATATTTGAAGGACGTGTGTTAAATTTGTAAAACATGACTGATTTGCAACAACTCCTTCAAATATTAATCCATTACTTTTTCGTACTTCTTTTTCCTCTTGATATGCAATTTTTTAAAAGGTTCACATTCGTATTGTTTCTGTTTATTTAATATTCCAGGAAAAGAATTCTTTCCTGAACTACAACGTTTCCTGTATCCTGACGTTACCACCATATCAGAGACAAGGCTATGGTAGACTTCTCATCGACTTTAGTAAGTACAGTCTTTTATAATAGTAATAATATAATTTAACATATATATAAAATCTCAACTCCAAAAAAAGCAACATCCTTTAAGCTAAAATATCAGAAATAGATATATAAGTCGTTCAAATCAAAGTCTTTGTTTCTTTGTAATAGATTTCTCTCGGTAATATACTTCTTTGATCTGTTAAAGACATCTTAAGAGAGAAAAAGAGAGAGAGATAAGAAATCAATTGGCCAAATCCCAGGAAGTAAGATTCGATAATAAGAAAGAAAATTGGGTGTTGTGTCTCTGATGGAGACCTTAGGGAATACAATAATTCGTGAATTCTTGCTACTTGAAAATAAAAAAGAAAAACAGACAAGAAAAAAAAAAAGGAAAGATAAAAGGGATCTTTTAGGACACAAAAGAAATTCTCTATCTCTGTGAAATTCCATTGTGAATCCTCGTCAATGATGATCCTAGTGTCCATTGGTCGTAGTTGTTTGTCGCAGTAACGAACAGTTTCTAAAGACCCCCTTCAATTCCTCCCACCGCCTACTCCCTCTTTCCTTCTCTCTCTCTTTCTCTCTCTCTCGCTCTCTCTTTCTCTTTCTCTCTTCAGCGAATCGTAGCGTAGATAATTAAACGTGGGCTTTTTGCCGTGACGTCATTTTCATTGATGCCGTCGAGGCATGTTGGGAGGGAGAAACAGTGATGAGGGAAAGGAGGAGAGATAAACGGGAGGGGGTGAGGTTTGTGTGGGTCGACGTACTACCAAGGGAGGATTAGAGTTGCGGATGGGGTGGTGGTTCCGCAGGGTTTGCTGCAGAGAGAAAGAGAGAGAGAGAAAGAGAGAAAGAGAGGAAGAGAGGAAGAGAGATAGAGTGGCGTAGGAACCTGGTAAAATCGTTGGGTTAACGTTGGTGTATTGGAAGGAATGTATGGTCGAGATACACACTGTAGTTATATCGGTATTGGTATATACTGATGTAGAAAAAGAAAGAGAGAGAGAGAGAGTGAGAGAGAGAGGGAGACAGAGAGAGTAAGAGAGAGAGAGAGAGAGAGAGAAAGGAACCCGGTAAAATCGTAGCATAGTCTGGGCTACAGCGACGACAACACATTGATGTATTAGAAGTGGTGTATGTGTAGTCGAGATACAGTGTTAGTATTGGTATTGGTGTTGTACAGAGAAAACGAGAGATAGAGAGGGAAGTAGAGTGGCGTAGGAACCGGGTGAAATCGTAGCAAAGTCTGGGCAACGTCGACGTCAACGTAGATGTATTGGAAGTGGTATATGATCGAGATATAGTAGTAGTAGTGGCTTGGTGGTATACTGGAGTGGTTAGCAGGAGCAGCAGGAGCAGCAGCAGCAGCAGCAGCAGCAGCAGCAGCAGCAGCAGCGGAAAGTGCGACGCCCGGCGTCTCGCCGCATCGATCGACTACCAACCCCCACCATACAGCATCAGCACAGGCCTTGCGGATTCGCACGAACGCGCAGTCAAACACAGAAGGGCGACCACTGAGGGTGTACTACGCGTTTACTAGAGTAAGAGAGATAGAGAACCCAGACACGCAAAGTGTCCGTCTCGTTTCCCTTCCCACCTACCCTTTCGACGCAACCCAGCCAGACTCTACCTTTCTCTCTCTCCCTTTCTCTCTCTTTCTCTCTTCGGTACTTGCGTAGGGATCGCAATCGTATGACCTCCCGTGACCTCGCACCACTAGTCCCTCTTCTAGGGTTGGTTGCCGTAGGTAGGGTTGCCAGGCCCACCACCAACGCCCTCTTTTCCTTCTTCTCATGTAGGACTAAGAGAAGGAGGAGTCTTCTTCTTCTTCTTCTTCTTCTACTTCTACTACTACTACTACTACTACTACTACTACTATTACTACTACTACTTTGATTTTCTACCTCCATCATTCATTCTCTTCCTACTATCCAACGATTCCAAAAGTCTGCAAACTAAACGGACGCGTAATGAATGCGTTCAACCCTCCCGAAGTAATCGTTGGAATGGGAATCAGAGGGAGAGAAGCCAGAAACAAGGTGGCTCTGATGGTGATGCTGTTTGGAGGGAGGATTGTCCTCTCTTTCTCTCTCTCTCTCTCTCTCTCTCTTGTCTCTCTTGAGCTTGTGGGAGTTTGCACGGACCAGGAAGACGAAGGAGGAAGAGGAGGTACTCAGTATGGTCGTTGAACCTCCCAGTCTCCAGGACATCCCGGAATAGGACCGGTCCTGCTCTCTCTCTCTCTCTCTCTCTCTCTCTCTCTCTCTTTCTCTCTCTCTCTCTCTCTCTCCCCCTCCCTCCCTCCCTCCCTCCCTGCCTTCCTCTCTCTCCCCCTCCCTGTCTTTCTCTTTTGCTTGTTCCTACTTCATCGCAGGGGTTCCTATGTTTCCCTTATCCACTGTGTGTGTGTATTTATATATATATACTTCTTCTTTTTATTTATTTATTTTTTTAACGAATAGCCACAAAAATCCGCCAGATGCAATACGATCTTTCGGATCGAAGCTACGATTAGGAGGAAGCGTAATATGAACTGCGTCGAATGATGATCTCCTCTTCTCGATAAACGAGTGTTCTTCTTCCTCTTCCTCCTTCTTCTCTTGGAAGTCGATCCTTCTTATAGAGTACTCGAGTATCGTTCGCTTCGGTGAAAGACAGTAGTCCGAAAAGGTTTAAGATTTCGATCAGGATATATACCCTTAGGTCCCTGAACTATCGAACTTGATCTCACTCTTTTCCTTATCGTTTCAAACTTTTCTAAAATCTAGTTCATTTATACAATGATAGGTGGTTTTTATTTTGAGATAAATAGTTTTCTATTCGATTACGCCCTCGCAATATATTTCAATTTTTTTTTTTTTTTTAGGTATCATTATTACATTCACAATGTACAAAATCAAATAATAATATCAGCGTTATGGTTTAACTATGTTCTATCCGTTATAAGATAAACGTTATTAAGATATTGACTGAAATTGTAATAAAATAGTATTATCATTGTCCGATAAGATAATAATCAGCTAACTTGGGTATCACGTTGATTGTAAATTTTTGTTTGGGTTAGATTAAGTTAGGCTGTTTGATATGTTTTATTAGATAGAAATTTGAATTGTAATTATTAAAAGTTGGAGAAGTTTCATATTTTTTAAATTGTTTATCTAATCAATTAGACATATAATTACGTAGTTACTTATAAATAATATAAAGAACACGTGTCGTTATCATGTCGATAACGGTCTAATTTTGAGTAGCCAAAAACTAAATGAGAATACCGATTCACCATTTTTAGAGTAATGAAATAAATTAATAATTAATAATGGTATTGTGTAAAACGAGTTGAAAAATTAACAAAAAAAAAAAGAAAAAATGAAGAAAACTCATTTCTCTTGCCAGATTAATTCGGAAAATGGGCTGGCCGTGTCAAGATCGAACTTGAAAGGCCAACTGATATCGTTGTGAATCTTGTTGAGAGGAAATAACCACCGCGGTTCTCTTGGTTACGCGTAATGCAACCCGGTACATATCGAAACATTTGTTGGTTATCAGGAAAAAAAACTTTGATAACAAATTTGATGTGAATAAAAATTAATTAACAAATGAATAAACTCTCTCCGTTAATAAAAAAGCAATAAAAAGTTAAAAAAAGTATATGTACATATATATATACTTCTATAAAGATATCTTGTTCGTATAAATTAAATATAATTTCATATGCATTCTGCAATAATCGATTAATTAAAAAAAAAAGAAATGTGTAAAATGATTAAAGATATTAAAATAATAAAATTATAAAAATATAATATATTTCTAATAATGAAAAAAATAAAAATGATAACAAAATTTTGTCAATAATAGGATAAACATTTCTAATCAAATTAGGATTTCATTAGAAATACGAACTAAAACAATTAATGAACATATTTCGATAACATAACCACATATCTCTCTTTCTCTTTCACCTCTTCTATCTACTCGGATACTCGAAGCAAGCGATGCGGAACGAACGTTCAACCGAAGAAGAAAGAGTATACCTCATCATGCTTTTCTTGCTTCAGCAGCCACGTTGCTGGCAAACGAATCTTTCTTCTCTTCTTTTTCTTCTTCATAATAATTTTTATGAAATAAATTATACTTCTAAAACCTCATCGATCTATGATCGTGGTGAAATTATTGATCGCACGAGGTATGAAAAATTAATTAAAAAAAAAAAAAAAAAAAAAAAAAAAGGAAAAAAAAGAAAAAGAAAGAAAGAAAAAAACAAAGAAAAATGAGAAAAGTATAGTTAGTTTTCTGAAGATAATGTTGTCGCCATCTTGGTCGAAGCCTCGACCCGGTATTCTTGGTATTTCTCGTCTAGAGTCTAAAACGGACTCTCAACGAACGGATGTGGACGGATGCGGATGCAATCCTGAGGCCTCTCTGCTATTTCATCCTTCGCCGGTCACTGACACTACGCGTGCCGATCACTATATAAGCATCCAAAGACTACTTCCAATTCCAATATGGAATAATCCAAATATGATTGATCTTCTTCATCGACATCATTGATTAATTATAGATTCTTCTTCTTCATGTTTTTTTCTCTTTTTTTTTTTTTTTAAATCTAATAGATTTTTTTATTTATCTTTCAGTTTGTTTAATAATACTAATTAGTATTATTATTATACATATGTGAAAGCGGAAAATTTGAAAATGAGATGATGCATATGCATATATATATATATATATATTGATAGATAGATAGAATTTAGCTCGGTGCATTTAACCGATAGTAACATAACATTATCTTAATATTCGAAAGAGAAAAGCAAGAAGAGACGAAGGAGTCGAGATGCATTTCGTTGGAAAGTGCAGTCGAGTGCAGACGTATCGTAGATATGTATTCGCATCGATGCACTTAACCCTTAACTTCTATAGTATAAATGCACAATCGGGAAGTCTCTTGGAATTTTTTTATAGGTCAAATTTTTCTCTCTCTTATTTTTTATTTATTTATTTTTTTTTTTTACATATGACCTTTTCAAAATTGTCAATAACGTTTAATTAATTAAACAATTTTTTATTTCCATTGTAACAGATTGCACGTTTATTCCAATGTTATGATGTAGTATATTATTAAAAATATATCAGGTATATAAATGTATAGCGATATATATTAAATTCTTATTAATTTATTTGCAAAGTTTATATTCATTAATTTATATATACATAATTAATTGACATTATAAATTTAATATTATAAAAATTAACATAGAAAAGGGTCTAAAAGTAAAAAAAAAAAAAAAAAAGAAAAACATAGATGAGAGAATAAATCCTTGAACTTTTTGAAATCATTCAAAAGATTGATGTTTTCTCATTTTCAAAAATTATTTGACGTGAATGATGGTCAAGTGCAATAGGGAGGTTCTATAAAATGTCATGTGCGAAACAGTCATATCATCAGAGTCAGCTAGTCAGTATTCGTCGACACTCCTATAATGTTGAAAACGAACTCAACTGCCTTTCTATTTCCTGTGATCGTCAAGCATTATTTATGAAGGTGTATTATCCCTCTTTCGCGATGCATCCCACGCGATGCTTGCTTTTCCATTCAGAGAACTTACTATACCAGAATAACTGTGTGCGTGTGTCTATGGAATCCTGATTTTACGGAACGGCTTCTATTGTTGGCTTCATTGGCTCGAGACAAGCCTTTTCTATATACAACACTGTTCTTCAAAATGAAAGAGCACAAGTTTTGTGTTAGGCGAGGCGCCTACGTTCAACCGTGCTAACTTCCTCATTTATCCTTTTTTCTTCTTCATTTTTTTGTCTTTTTTTTTTTAAATAAATCGTAACCATATTCTATAATTTTTAATTGACGTACATAACTCTACATTTATATATACATTGACGTACATAAAACTAGATTTATATATATATATATATATATATATATATATATATATATACTATAATTATATATAAAATAAAATAAGAGATATATTATTTTGATAATAAATTTCAACAAAAATCGTAAATTGAATAGAAAGAGATTACGGTAGCATAGAATAAGTTATAAAAAAGAAAAGAAAAAAGAAACAATTTATGAAATGTAATTTTTCGATTAGGTTATCTATTAACAAGGGTTGAGAAGAAGATAGGTTCACCGGAGAAACCTTTATCGGATTTGGGTCTAATATCTTATCGAAGTTATTGGAAGGACGTTTTGTTACAGTACCTTTGCAATTTTGGTGGCAAGGAACTTTCAGTGAAAGGTAGGGAGATTAATTATTCGTTTTGTTTTTCTTAATGTTGTGAATTTTAAATTATTGTAGAAACAATTGTAATCTTTTTGACTTAACAGACATTAGCAAAGAAATGGCGATTGACTCTTATGATATCGTCAGTACTTTACAAGCTCTTGGAATGATGAAGTATTGGAAGGGCAAGCATATTATATTGAAGAAACAGGTAAGTTTTTATCTTTCTATCTATTTTATTTTGTTTTATTGATTTTTTTAATTTTTTATTATTTTTTTTTTTTTTCATCTTTATATTCAATCATGAAAAAATACGCACAAGAATATAATTGGCTCCAAATTTGATGACTAATTATTTACGATGAGAAATATAAAATAAAAGATTATACAATAACGATAATAATGTAGTCTTTGAAAACTGTTAATTAAATATTTGCCATACTGGCAAATTAAAATGAAGATTTTTTTTAAATGATAATTAGGCATATCGTACCTTTGAAATTCTTTAACTGGTCATGATAAAAAAATTCAAATAAAAAATTCAAAAAAATAATAACTGGGATATCGTCGATAAAATTTTCGAAATGGTTTATCATAACATTTTGTCATTGAAATCGACTGATAAATAATAATAATTCCTTATACCGAAGAAAGCAACAAATTGAAACAACAAATTGAAGTTCCTAATTAGATAAATTAAAGGAGGGAAGGGGAATTGAAGGAGGGGTAAGGAGAGAAAAAGAAAGACAGACAGACAGACAGACAGACAGATAGATGTGGTAGAAATAGTGAAAAAATAATTTCAGGATGTGATAGACGACTATAAGGAGAGGGTGAAGAGACGTGGTCTCGTCTACAAGGAGATCGATCCGGAGTGCCTAAAATGGAATCCCTTCCAGCCTCCCAAGACTCCCTCAGCTTCGAACTAAGAGGGCAAAGAGGAAGATCGGAAAGAGATGAAGAAAAGAAGGGAAAGGAGAAAGGTTGGACTCTTCTCTCTTGTAAAGTAGTATGTGAGAAACCCCATCGTATGTATGATGAGACTTAAAAGAAAAGAAAAAAAATGAGAGACGGTAAGAAAGAGAAAGAAAAAGAAAGAATGATGTCAACGTTTCCATGTCTCTCTGTCTGTCTGTCTGACTGTATGTATGTATGTGTATATGTGTGTATGTGTGTATGTGTGTATGTGTGTATGTGTGTATGTGTGTGAATCATACCAACATTCATATATATATATATAATATCTAAGAGAGAGAAAGAATGACATTCTAACATTGATATATGTATAATATGTTAGAAAGAGAAAAAATGATATTAACATTCATATGTGTATACATGTAAGAGAAAGAGAGGGAGAGAGAGAGAGAGAGAGGGAAAGAATGATACTATCATTCATAAGTGTATAACATGTCAGGGAGAGAGAAAGGGAATGATATTAACGTTCATATGAGTATATATGTATATGAGAGGGAGAGAGAAAGAGGGAGAAAGAGAGAGAGAGAGAGAGAGAGAGAGAGAGAGAGAGAATGATGCCAATATTTATGTGTGTATATATAAATGTGAGAGAGATGCAGTTATGCGTGTATGTATGCGAGAGAGAAAGAGAGAGAAGTATGGCAAGATCCAATCCTTTGGCACTCCTTTTGGAGTGTTCAACAAGGAGGCGTTGGGTTGGTCGATTTCTCTTGTAAATTTTTTTCTTTTTCCTCTTATTCTTCTTTTTCTTCTTCGTCATCGTCATTGCAGAGAAGCCGTAAAGCAGATTTCACGCCTGTAACGATTGGTAAGGGCCATAGAATCCTTCCTGGAACTCGTTCGTTCCACGTCGAAGTCTCTGAAGAGACCAATGAGGAACGTGCAAAAGTGGACTGAGAAAAAGATTAGATGAGAAGTTGGTATATGTATGGCAGTTGTTGTAGTTGCTTCTTCTTCTTCTTTTATTTATTTATTTTTTCTTCTTCTTCTTCTTCTTCTTCTTATTATTATTATTATTATTACATTTTTTCTACTTTTTTATTCTTTATTTTTTACTTTTTATTTTACGAAATAAACGAATACAGAGACCACGATTAGTTTTTCCCTTCCTAGATAAGATAAATATTTTTCAATCTTGATTTTCGATCTTTCGTGCTTTATTGGAACTTAAATATATTTTTTATGAATTAATAATAGTAATATATTATTAATACTATAATAATAAATTATTAATGCTACAATATATATATATAGAAAAAAAAACAGAATATTGTGTAATTTAATAATATATTATTATTGCTATTAGAAATAAATAATATATTTAAGTCTAAATATATATATATATATAAATTAGTTTCTTCTTCCTTCTCTCTTTCTCTTCATAGATGTTACCACTATAGTTTAGACCCCTCGTATCTTGACCTTGTAGGTCGGGGATAGAAAAGGGATGGAAGGTCAGCTCATATATATGGTGAGTCTGTCTCAACCATACAAGTATTTATGTATATATGTATGTATGTATGTATGTATGTATGTGTGTATGAATGTATATACTCTGAGTTAAAAAAACGTAGGAATCTCCATGACTTCATTTATTATTATCACATAGAAATGAAAGAAATTGATTTTTTAATAAAATTATTATTACGTTTTCTTCATTTATAAAAAATTAATTATTTCGAAATCTCTTATTTAGAAATCATATTAAAGTAAATTTAGGTTAAAAGATAAATAGTTGATAAAATTATATGAAAAATTTTTGAAAGGAATTCTGATCGAATTTCATATATAAATTCTATGCATGAAAGATATATATGTGTATATATATATATATATATATATATATATATATATATATATATATATATATAAGAGTACATATATATTCGTTTACGTAGATTAAAGAGAGTTAATGATGTTGAGCATGTTCATTCGGAAACTTCCAATCTAAATATCTCGGAAACAGCGCATCTTTGGGAATAATGTTTAATAGAAAATTTTCACGGTTTCAACGAGGCAATACAAGTATCCCATTTATTTGTTAATACTTAGATTTTTTTAAGATTATTAGTAGATCAACTCTTTTATTTCAAATGAAAATTTATAGTTCTTCATTTTTTCGCATATTCTTATTTCGAAAGGGAAAAAAGAAGAAACTTTTTTTATTTAATATTTTTTCCCAAAAATGCATCGTTTTCACGATACATATTTATATTGAAAGTTTTCAAATGAACACGCTGTATATAATATAGACACATACAATACGCGTATATGTGTATTATGTATATTATCGATCAGTTCGGCAAAGTGCCTCCTGTTTGTTGGTGAGAGAGAAAATAAAGAAAAAAAAAAAAAAAAAAAAAAAGAAAAAAAAAAAAAAAAAAAACAAAAAGAAATATAGAGCGACGGATACACGAAGGAAGGAAGGAAGCAGCCTATCGTTAAAGAAACATAAAAATAGCTTGGAAAGTATATTGCAAGGTCAAAGGCGATCGATCTACCGAACTATTTATTATTTTGCTATTTTTCTTTTCTTTGTCTCGACTGGAGGAACAATTGATATTTGAAATTAATTGAATGAAACATTAATTAACGAATAGAAGGTAATATATAATAAATAGATATGTGAGATTTGTATGAAGAATAATTATATATCTGTATATACATATATTAACAAATCTCCATATAATAAGTTAATTAATTTTTATTATTAAATGTTATCTTTATAGGATATACGTATTTTTTTTGCTCATATAACTATTCTATCATTCATTAAATTTACAAATGACTCAAATATTTTCTGATAATTATTATAAAAAGGTTATATAATATTATATAATCATCAGTATATATATATATTGGATATTCAACAGTTGCCACGATTTTTCAACCACTTTCGATGGTTCGACAAAAAAATGCTTCAAATAAAAAATCATCAATGATTCATAGTGGACAAATTCAAAAAATAAAAATTGCAGAAATACTATTTTTTCAACAAAAAATAGAGGTCCCATTTAGTTTTTTACTCGCTACTATATAACTTTTTTATATAACTTTTTAAGAAAAATTAGACAAATTCAATCAATGTAGGACAAAGATACATTTGTTCAATAATTTCTTTAAAAAAATCACTTATTCTTTCCATTCTGCAAAAAAATATTTCTTGTTAACATTAGTGTTTAACTAAGGCGTTTAAAAGAACACATATAAAAATTAATATTTAAATATTTCTATTTTATAGATATCACCACCATACAACTATTCAATATTCGAAAGTCGGCAGTTTTTATGGGGAAGATAGAACACTATAGGAACATCTTAAGAAATGTATTATATCAACATTAATAATTGTAATAATAACTATGTACAATGTTTCTACATTTAGCTACACCTGTAAATTAATAATAAGACTGTAAAAATGTAATATTAGTGTAAAATCGAAAAATCAGTAAAATAAAAATTTGTGTTTTTACAATTCAAATCTGTATATTTCTTTCTTTTATTTATACTTTCAATATCGTCCCCTTCCCAGTATCCTACGTTTTCCGATTCGAAATTTCAAATTATGGAAGAAATAAAAATTTTCTTGCAAATCTGAATTTGTATTAGGATCACATGATGTGTGAAGAGGTGGCATGATTCCACGTACAGGTAAGTAATGTTCTCCTGTTCAAAAATTCAAATTACAGGGAGCGCGAAAATTTTTCCCGCAAAATTGGATTAGTAACAGGATCACATGACGCGCAAAGAGGTGGCACGCGAGAACGTGCCACCTCCTGGTAAGCCATATTCTCCTGTTCAAAAATTCATATTGCAATGATCGCAAAAATTTTTCCCGTAAAACTGGATTTGTAACAGGATCATATGACTTGCGAGGAGGTAGCACGTTCTCGCGTGCCACCTCCTGGTAAGTTATATTCTCCTGTTCAAAAATTCAAATTACAGGGATCGTAGAAATTTTTCCCGCAAAATTGGATTTGTAACAGGAAACACATGACGCGCAAAGAGGTGGCACGTTTTCGCGTAAGTTATGCTCTCCTGTTCTGATTTTCCATTTATGAACGAAGCATAGATTTTTCGTGCTAATCTAAATTTGTATTAGGATCACATGATGCGTGAAGAAATCACAAAATGTGTTTTATCAAATTCTGTTTATGCACTTATTAGAAGTTATTTATCAAAATCTGTTTATGCACTTATTAGAAGTTATTCGCCGATAATCAAACTTGGTATTCGATGAATTTAATATAAAAATGTACGATTTGACTTGTGTCTCCTCCGTTTTTTATGTACGTTTGTCAAATAATTCAATTTTTATAAATTCCTCTTTATAAACTATTATTTTGGAAAATTTTGGTTGGTATTAGGATAATAGGATGTATGAAAAGGTAAAATATTAACATCTGCGTGTTAGAGTATAACAAAAGATTCTTTATTGTTTTTTTCATAGTTACAATATTTACATTATGTTAAAAACGTCATGTAATACGTAATGTTACATATATTGTAATTATATATAATTGTACATGATTATAAATAATAAGCTTTCATACATTACTATCTGTCGATAAATTATCTATTGGTTAAACAAGCTTTTACAGTAAAAATATCGGACGTATTCTATCTAATTTATTTAAATTTAAATGATGATACTTCAAATTAAAAGACCAAATATTAAATGTTTTTTCCTTTTATATGTAGTATTATATATGATACCGCACAAAGGATATAATGACAGTATATAATAACAAGTAAATATCCTATAATTTATGACCTATTTAATAATATATAAAAAATATTTATTCTGAATTGGTATAATTACAATTGTTATTTCTCTACTCTATTCTACAGAACAGATTATCCAAACAGAACTTAACAAATGCACAAAACGCTTTTCGTATCAAGAACATGTTCTCGATTAAAAGATCGATCTGTTTTTTCTATAATGATTACTTTATCAAAAGCGAAAATAATTTTCGAGTTGAAATGCTGGCACAACCTGGTCACATCTCTCTCCAATTTGATCGACTGGTAATTGAATAACATGTAGCATATCTTCAAGTCGTTGAAAACATTCTTCATTTGTTTCGGTTGCTATGATGTACATCGTGCCGTTGAAAATTCACTCTGATGTTCCGTGTAGTCGAAAATTCACTCTGATGTTCCATGTCGTTGAAGATAGCTCGTTCTTAAAACATTTAAATATATATTAATAATTATTATAAAAGAATTGTAATATAAAATTAATATTTCTCAATTATGATACTAATGATAAGAATGATAAGAATAAAATCTTTATAATTATAACAGGAAATGTAATACTCTTTATTTCTCTCTCTCTCTCTCTCTCTCTCTCTTGAAATATTTAAATATATAATAATAATATATTAAGAGAGTTATATATATATATATATATATATATATATAAAATTGAGATTTTAATTATAATGTAATGATTCAGATGAAATCTTAAAATAATTATAAATTCAAATATTTGTGATAAATGAATGAATATTAAAGCATCAAATTTGCAAAGATGTTCTGGTGTCTGGCGAATGTAGAGATCCAAAGGTAATCGTACGAGATAAATTTCAAGAGGATGGATGACGTAAGAGAGAAAGAAAGAGAGAGGGAGACTGTAGAAACTTTTGCTCCACTTTCCCTTATTACTCATTTCAGATGGTCATGTTGAAAAGAAGAGAAGTGCTTCGTTAAAATTAAAAATATGTTCTTTCCTTTTTTTATCGTCATTTATTATTAACACATTTTTTTAATATACATAATCATACTATCAGCATTATAAATACATACATATATATAAATTTTATTAAAAAAAAAATATTGTATATAATGCATTACAAAATATATGCACTACAAAAATTACTGTTACTGGTGTTATGTATATGAGGGAAGGGGGAAGGGATGGAAAAGTTCAAAGTCAATGAATGGACAGAAATTAAAAATAATTGAGTAAAACAATTATAAATGGAAAACATCAAATGAGCTGAATTAAAACGCACGAAATGAGTATATTAGAAATGAAAAAAAAGTCAAGTGTATTGGACTTAAAATATTTTTCTACGTCAAGACAATATGAATTCTATATTGGTATACACATAGTATATAATATATTATAATATAAAAAGAAAAAAGAAATTATATATAAAAAATTTGATGAGTGAAATAATCAATGACATAATTTATCATCCCTAGTAGTACCAGCTCAGACACTTTACGTCGAGGCTTCCATCGATACGATGCAAAGAGCCGAATAATTGCATTATGCGAGCTTCTCTCTTTTTCTCCCTTACTATCTCTTTCTCTCCCTTTCTCTCCCTTTCTCTTTCTTTCTTCTCTTCTCTTTCTCTTTCACGTTTACTCCGATGACACGCGACCCTCCCTAACATAGTTATCCCCATTAATTCAACGGCACATTGCATCTACTACTACTATTACTATTAACAACCCTTCCCCGTGTTCCGTTGCAATCTCGATTGCAGTGGCACATAGCGGAAAATAGCTCGAATCACAAATAACTTTATACATATATATTATTTGCATTTACTCTTTATACATTTATATGCAATTTATAATTATATCATGAAATAACATAAATCCATTAGGAAATTGATGTCTGCAATGAACTAATTCTAAAACACTTTTAAATTAATTTCTCTTATTTAAATGCGGATGAATAAAATAATTGACAAAAGGGTAATAGCCAAGGTTAAATCAAAGTATTAAAAATCCCTTTGATATCGTTGATGAAAAATATCAACAATTATAAATATTATAATAATGCTCTTGTAAAACATTTCAGTGTAAGGGAGTCCATTGTTTGAAAATGACACCAATCTTTTGCAAAGATTAAAAGATTGGCCGAAGATCGCACAACATGGAGAGTTACACCAAACCAATCTTAAGACTGTTAATTAGATATAAAAAGAGAGAAAGAGAAAGAAGTATACGTTAAAAAAACTGATGTATATACGTATATCTCATCAGTAATTATGGGTTATCGATTATTAATCGATATTAGGTCAGCCTCCAACGATGTAATCCAAAATGTAAAAAAAATGATTAACAAGGCACGTTCATATGAATTGCGCTCCAACAGGTGCCGGGTATCAAATTCACCGGAGCACCTGATGAAGTACAATTAACATGCAGCCTAACTCAGTAGCATTTCCTTCACCTCATCATTATTATCTTATAGTTTATCGATTCCTTCGAAAGAAATATATTCTTTCCGTCAGGTTGATGTTACTCGTCCTCCGCAACGCGCGCTACTTCAGGTACCTGACTGATCAAAGAACTGGCACAGCCTGAAGTACCAGAGTAGCGCGTCTTGCAAATGACTTATTGTTAATGAGAAGATATCACAGATGTTAATTTTCAACAAAGGATCTTGATCGTCCTCTATGCGTTAGGTAGATCCTAAACTTGAATCTCTAACTCAATCCCCATCAAATCCTGAAATTCACAGAACTAACGAAACTAATAAATAAATAAATTCTTATTTCAATATTTTGTAAGAATTAATTTATTATCAATTAATTTCTTTGAATATAGAAAGAAAAGATATTTTATTTAATAAATAATCATCGATAATAATCGACAAGGATATCTAATAGGTCGCGATAAATTCAAATATATTTAATCAGTATGGAGTTCAAGTTATTTATTAAAACAAAAATAATAAAATAAAATAAAATAAAATAAGGAAAAAAAAACATTTAATAAAAAGAAAAAGACAAATTTTGCAAATGGCCACAAATACAGGCACCTCCATCTTGAATGGGCCTCAACAAGGTAATTTCTGTATTCTACGTTGAACAGGAAGTTGAGGATACGTAAAGTGACTACAGTATATCTCTGTATACATATATATATATATATATATATATATATATATATATATATGTATATATGTATGTATGTACGTATATAGGAGAGAGAGAGAGAGAGAGAGAGAGAGAGACAGAGAGAAAGAGAGAGAGAAGCAACGTTAAGAAACTTCCGTTGCAAGTCCGACAGGTGAGTCAAGATTACTAGGAAAAATGTTGCCAACACCTACACACAAAAATTATATAGATATATACCTACACATATACACACCTACGAACGAAGAGAATCGTATGAAACTTTTAAAGAAGTCTGTCTCCTCGATGACTCACCGTTAGAAATATAGAAAGAGAGAGAGAGAGAGAGAGAGAGAGAGAGAGAGAGAGAGAAAGAGAGAGAGAGAGAGAGAGAGAATTTTATCGACGAATTAATGATTAACAGCCAAAGACAAAGAGATACAAGTTATGTGTGTATATATATATATATATATACACACATGTATAGGGTAGGTCAAAAGTTTCTAAAACGATTTTAAAAATGAATTACTCTTTTTCAAAACTATTTTTAGTCTAATTATTGTTCTTTCATATTATAAAACTACAAGTTAAACTAAAATACAAGATTAATTCGTTTCTAAAATCATCTAGGGAACTTTTGAATACCGATTTGCTCGCGTGTGTATGTGTTTTTATAATCGGAGAACGTGTGAGTATTAAAATTACGAATAGAATCCGATGAGGACTTTTTTTTTTAGATACTCGTTTTTAATCGACGAAAAAAGAAGAAGAAAATTGAAAATTCGAGAAGCAAATAAAAAAAAAATGAGACGAGGAGATAAAAATATTTTCTTTGTTATTGTTTACACGTTATAGGATAATATAATAAACTATAGCTTCGATTATCGATAGTTATTTTTAGATAAGAGAATAATAATAATAATAATAATAATAATAATAATAATAATAATAATAATAATAATAATAATTATAATAATAATAATACGCAACGTTATAAGTTTGAAGTGAACAATGATAATGGCTGACCATTGAGAACTCTCCATTCTTTCTATAGTTTATATAAGATGATAAAAATAGAAATAAAAAGCATGGCGTCGAGTATCCATATTGAACAATAGTTCATACAACGCTAATTATATGTAGATAGTAAAATAAACAATAATATGAATGTTGAATAAGCAATAAAAAAGAAAATGGCCGATCAAACAATTGTTAGTTCTTTTTTCTTTTTTTTTTTTTTTTTGTAAGTCATATATAATATATATCGATGAAACTGATAGAAGTAAGAAACATGACGTCGAGAAAGGATCATTGACTCTGTCGAAGAATAAACTTTTCTAAGTCTATTATTATATTATTATAGTAAGAAGAAGAAGAAGAAGAAGAAGATAAAGAAAAAGTTAAGTAAAGTACTCTGACAAGGGTGTATCAAACGATTTACCAATAAAACTTAAGGATAGAATTCTGTGTCTTGGCTTTCTTATTTTTAGGTCGTCGCAGTGCGGATTCGGCAGGATGTTAGCTGACGTTTCTGCAAAACGGAAACAAGGTAAGTGTGGGAAGAGTCCAACGAATACGAAAATCTGCGTATAGAATACTAACAAATATAGAAGTGAGTGCTTTCATTTCTCTTTCTCTCTCTCTCTCTCTCTCTCTTTCCTTTGGGAACACTGTGATTGGTATATGTACCAACTACTGGGACACAGCTGCCTCTCGTTCTACTCTATCGAAAGCTTTAAAGAGAGACCTCTACTATACTTTGAATACTCTCTCCATCTCCTCGTATTACTTTTCATCCGTACTTCTGTTCACTGCTTATTCTTAAATTAATTCCAATCACGAACCCTATCAAGAATGACGTTTATATCCGGCTTGGATCGAGCCGAAAAGGGGTTCGAGAGACGGTCGGATAAATTGCATGACGAATCTTGCGACGATTATTGATTCGATAGAATCGCTTTTCTTATCAAAAAGAACACAAGAGAGAGAGAGAGAGAGAGAGAGAGAGAAAGAGAAAAAAAAGAAAGAAAGGAAGAAAAACGACTGTACGATGAATAATCTAAAATATTAGATAGCTATTTGATTAATTAAATTTGTTTATTGAGAATAAATCCTTTTTTACTGCGATCGAACATATCATCCCACTGTAGATAGTTAGATTCCAATGTCGCTGCCAATCGACTACTGGGCCGCACCTTCGAAAGGTGCTGAGTAAATAACAAAGAAGTAAACTCTATCTGCGTTAGCTCGTAATCCTGGAATAACACGACGAAGCCTGCACGACGACAAGAATATATTGCATACCTGACCGTACCGTTTCAAGAATTCGCATACATCCTGATCTCCTAACTGCAGACGTATTTTCACAAGAATGCGAAACGAAAAGAAATAAACAAAAAAAAAAGGAAAGAAAGAAAAAAGGAAGAAGAAAAAGGAGAATCTTTCGAGAGAAAATTCTATTAATAGTTTGAACTGTTAACCACCATCCATTCCATTTCTATCTATCGTTTCGTCACTCTACGTACAAAACCTCTTAAATTTTCACTTAAACAATTTGATCGAAATTGTTGAATTTATTTTTTCACATCAACATTGATAATTTGAAATGATCGATTCTATTTAGAGTCTAAAAGAAAAAGAAACGAAATTATTCTGATCCTATCT
>NC_140827.1:3872500-3877500 GCF_050613455.1 Vespa mandarinia | reverse complement strand
ATACGAAATTTGCATGCAAAGCCAATGACCCCCCGATGCGTGGGAGGGAGAGAGAATCTTTAAATCTTCAGAAGTAGAGAATAATTCAAATTGTTTCCTTTTTTTTTCTTTTTTATATCCGATACAAGAGAAAAGAAGGTCCGCGGTTCAATCGAGAAAAATATCGATGGAGATTCGAACCTATATAAACAAGAAATATATATATACATATATATCTGCAATCCATTATAAAAAAAAAAAAGTTAGTCACCACGGCTATCTATCTTCTTATAGAAACAAGTGCTTACTTAGCCTTTTTATATTATACACCTATATTATATAACGTATAATAAAACCAATAATATTAAAAAAAATATATATATATATCTGTTTATGTACATATATGATTAATAGTTATTATATGTACATAAATAAAATTCTAACGTAGAGGGGAGGGGGAAAGTAGATGAAAGAAGAAGAGCAAAGAGGAATATAACGCGATAAAATGTCAGTCCAGACTGACTGACTGACTGGTACTACGTTGCTTGCTTGCTTGCTTGCTTGCTTGCTTGCTTGCTTGTTTGCGATCATTGTGCCCAGCGAGTAATGCGAACTCTTGTTATCATTGGAAGTATACATTAGCTGACTCTACCGTTCCTCGTAGATAATTACCAGTCAATATTCGGTGTTGAATTACGAGTAGAAGTTATATTCTAACATGGCTCTAAAAGACATATAGGCAAAGAGAGGGGGGAGGGGAAGGGGAGGGGAATATTTAAAGAGGACCAAAAATAAAAATAAAACAAAACAAAAAGAATCACGTTCGTAAATTTTTGATAGAATATATAGCGCTAGAACGAAAGTTTTCTTAACTGATTTACAAAAATAAATCATCCCTCTTTTCATCGTGCCTACATTTTAGCCTGGTAATATCTCGATGTAAAAAATTGAAAGATCTAAAAAAAGAAAAAGAAAGGTCAGGAAAAGGAACAATTTATATTTAATAGAAAACTTTTGATCTATCCTATATAGACGATTTAATTATAAATAATGATTAATATATCGATTAGTGGTTATATATTTCGTAGAGTATGTCCTATTTAGAAAAATTGTATATGCTTTATCTAGTTAGCAGACAATTGACTCTAAGTTAACCGTCGAGTTATACATAATACTGTTGAGGAGAGAAAGCGTAAGAAAAGATTATGGGCAAACGAAAAAGTTTACGAACTCTCTCTCTTTCTCTGTCTGTCTGTCTGTCTGTCTGTCTGACTATCTGTCTATCTGTCTGTCTGTATGTCCGTCTGTCTGTCTGTCTGTCTGTTTCTCTTTTTTTCTTTCTCCCTTGGGGTCGAGCTTGATTTAAAACTTTTTACTCCTGTCTGAAAGTTATAATCACGAAGGACAAGACAAACTTTTCCCTTATGTTCTTATTACGCGCATAAGAAGTACACTCCTCGTTCGATATAATTCGATGAACTATGTGAACGAGTAAAAGTATAGTTAGATATTAATTCGCTTCAACTGTTGCAAACTAGGAAGTACAGGATGAAAAACAGTTTTAAAATGATATTAAAGATTTATTATTCTTTTTTCGAGATTTCCTTTTTTTTTTCCTTTTTTTTTTCTTTTTCTTTTTTTGCAAATTGTAAAAACGACAATATAAAATACTTTGTCCCATTTAAGGAACTTTTATGATTTACGATTAATATTTATAATTTTAATTAATTCAAAAATAATGTGTAGAGTAATGTGTAGAGTAACACGCACGTTCGTAAGAATCTAATCGATCGAAGATGAAACCGCATGAAAACATGTGTATGTGTGTTATTATTCGAGGAAAGACGATATTCCTACTAACGTTGCAAGTTAACATAAATTTCTTATCGGGAGAAAAAAAAACGGCGAGTATGTTTCTAATTATCTTTCTTTGATTATTTGCATATACTTGGGGGATATATATATAGGTATATATACCTACATATATATATATATATATATATATATATATATATGTGTGCGTGTATAGTATACGTATTCGAAAATTGAGCAAGGTGAACGATGTCAAAGAGGATTAAGATAAAAATAGAAACAAGAAACATGACTCTGAACAAAAATTTCTGGGACAAGAAAGTTCTTAGGCTTATAGTTTAATGATTTGAAGAGAGAAAGAGAGAGAGAGAGAGAGAGAGAAAAGTTAACCTAAAAAATTTGCGAGAAAAGAGTAAACGATTTGTATAGATCACTTAGGATGCTAAGGAACATTTTGTCGATTTATTCTCTACTTCACTTTCTTGCTTTAACATTTTCTAATCTATGTCCAAGAAGAAACTTCGACTCTTTGCATAGTTACATACACGGAGTTTTCGCTTTCTGAGAATTAAAATGGCGAAAGCAAGAGAGACTACTGGCATAACAAATGATGAACAAACGAGGAAGACAGAGAGACAGGGAGAGAGAGAGAGAGATGTAAAGGGGTATGGGGGAGTAGGAGAGAGGGAGGGAAAAAGAGAGAGAGAGAAAGAAAGAGAAAGAAGATTATTTGTTGGAAGCGTTAAACCAATTGAAACGTTCCTTTTAAACTAAGATTAATGGCGGCTCCTGGGGTCAGACGTTTTACGAGTATTTCAAACAAGGATTTGCCCAAGAGTGAATGACCGTTCTATATGTTTCAAGATTATTACACCGATATATATATATATATATATATATATATATATATATGTATATATACATGTGCGTATACGTATATATAATTTGTGATTAAAAATTTCGACCATTTTTCACGTCCTTCCTTTAACTCAAAGAAAGATAGAGATAGAGATAGAGATAGGAAAAGACTTCTATAAGCGTTGATGAATCATATCGTCAACGTCCGTTCGAACGAATAGAATCGTTCCAAAAAATATCTTCTCTTCTGCTATATCGAATTTCGCTCGGTCGGTAATCAACATTATAATAATTTGATAATGATCTATTTGTATAAACACAATGGTAAATCTAACATGGACATTACAGTTTCCATGATAATTATAATTTTCTTTGATAAAAAAAAAAAAAAAAAAAAAAAAATTAAGAAAAATGAGATATACATAATATATATATATATATATATATATATATATATATTAAAAAAAAAAAAAAAGATGACTAGTTACCTGGCCAATGAGAACCACTACGTGCTCCGATGATCCTGAACGTAGTTGAGGTTGAAGAGAGAGAGGAGGGAGAGAGAGAGAGAGAGAGAGAGAGAAACAAAGAAAAAGAAAGAAAGAAAGAGAGAGAGAGAGACATAAAAATTTCTAATATAAAAGAAAAGAAGTAAAAAAATAGTGATATAGATTCAGTTACGATTGGCAATGGTTTCCATCAAGAAGCTGTTAGGACAATCGTAAAAATAGATTAAAAAAGAAAAGAGCGAGCGACCGAGAGAGAGAAAGAGAGAAAGAGAGAGAGGTGTGTGTAGGGGGATTGTGGTGTTGGAGTAGGATGAAAGCGAGATAAAGATAGAAAATCACTGGGCCTCGTTCTCAATCGAAGCGCCACGTTCGAATTACGAATGTCCTTTTCTCTCTCCTCTTCTCTCTCTCTCTCACTCCCTCTCTCTCTCTCTCTCTTTCTCTCTCTCTCTCTCTCTAGTCTTCTTAACTTTTCTAGCAGAAGATGATCCATCTTGATGAACTCTCGAAGAGAGTTTTCTTAGGCAAACGAACTCTCGCACGGCCTTTTCCCCGAAAAAAAGGGTAAAAGGGTAAAAAAAGAAAAAAAAAGGAGAGAGAGAGAGAGAGGGAGGGAGGGAGAGAAAGAGAGTTCGTCGGACTTCTCGAGGACGATCCATAGCTGCGTTGTGGTTGTGGTCGTGGTTATGGTCGTGGTCGTGTGGTCGTATGCTCGTGATCGTCGATTGGAAACGATATATCCCGGAATGAATTCGTTCCTTCTCGCGGCGCCTGTGACCGGCTTCTTCCTTCCCCTACTTTTCTCGCGTTCCAATGGATTTACCGCGCCGGCGAATTTCAAAGAAATTAAAGTTCGAAAATTTATAATTGTCAACTTGTACGAAAGAAAATGTCGTTTTTAACGAAGAAGAAGATGAATAAAATAATAAAGAATAAGGGACAAATTTTAAACATTAGCAAAGAGAAAGAGAGAGAGAGAGAGAGAGAGAGAGAGAGAAATGGTTGAATTTTTTTTTCTGTACTTTCCCTCTCTTTCTCTTTCTTTTTTTCTGTCTGTATCTCTCTCTCTCTCTCTCTCTTTCTCTCTCTCTCTCTCTCTCTCTCTTCCTTCCGCAACCAATCGAAGCGGTAGCAAATTAACACGTCACCAACACTCGCAATTCTCGTGTCTCTGTGGCCAGCCTCGACGGTAACGTGGCATGTAGATATACAACTTTGTAGAGCACGTTTCGCAAATCCGATACGTAGATGCTAAGTTAACGAGAATCCGATTCGAGTAACTACGACACGATTCCGATTTCGTGCACCCCGGGAGAAACGGCGGAGGAATGACGATTATGAAATTTTAAAGATGTGCAAGATTAAGATTGAGAGAGAGAGAGAGAGAGAGACAGAGAGACAGAGAGACAGAGAGATAGATAGATAGATAAATAGATAGAGAGAGAGAGAAAGAGAGAGAGAGAGAGAGAAAGAGAGAACAATGGAATCTCAAAAAGAGATAGATAGATAGAGAGAATAAGAAAAAAGAAATGATGGAATCACGAAAAACGATCTTCTATTTCTTCTCTTAAGCGTATAAAGGAGAATAAAGAAAAACGAACACGATGGAGAAATACGCGGAGAAGACGTGTGTCTGTAACGAGAGGCACCTTCCTTGCGGAGCACCGACGACGAACTGACCGAGCGTTCGTCTCGAGGAAGATGCAAAAACGACGATAGCCAACGAGCGCCAATGCGCTACTAACCATCCTGCGCCACACGCCGCCGGCACGAAGCCGCACGAGTTCAAGCAGAAATCTCGGGGCGAGGCCGAAGATGTGCGAATGTTGCCGAACAATACTC